>NC_090816.1:119750280-120089030 GCF_000390325.3 Nicotiana tomentosiformis | reverse complement strand
AGGCCCATAACTTGCGGTATTCCATCCATCCAGGCGCCGCGAAGATGTACCAGGATTTGAGGCAGCACTATTAGTGGAGGCGGATGAAGAAGGATATAGTTGGGTTTGTAGCTTGGTGTCTCAACTGTCAGCAGGTTAAGTATGAACATCAGAGATCGGGTGGCTTGCTTCAGAGATTAGAGATCCCAGAGTGGAAGTGGGAGCGAATCACCATGGACTTCGTAGTTGGGCTCCCATGGACTTCGAGGAAGTTCAATTCTATTTGGGTTATTGTGGATCAGCTGACCAAGTCTGTGCACTTCATTCTAGTTGGTACTACTTACACTTCAGAGCGGTTGGTTGAGATTTACATCCGAGAGATTGTTCGCCTGCATGGTGTCCCAGTTTCCATCATTTCAGATAGAGGTACTCAGTTTACATCGCAGTTTTGGAGGGTCGTGCAACAAGAGTTGGGTACTCAGGTTGAGTTGAGCACGTCTTTTCCCCCTCAGAAGAACGGGCAGTCCGAGCGCACTATTCAGATATTGGAGGACATGTTACACGCTTGTGTGTCACGACCCAAAAATTTTCACCGACAGGACTGTGATGGCGCCTAACATTTCGCTTGCTAGGCAAGCTAACGTTAGAAAATCGTTAAACCAATTCCTTAATTCTATTCAGTAAATAACAATAATTAACTAAGATGAAATATAATAAGTGCGGAATATCATAAAACTGTATTAATTACTACCACCCGGATCTGGAGTCATAATTCACGAGCATTCTAGAATTTACTACAAGTAATAGTCTGAAAGAAATACAACTGTCTGAATGAAAGAAAACAGTAGGACATAAAAGATAGACGGGGACTTCAACGTCTGTGAACGCCGACAGGTCTACCTTGAGTCTCCAGACAGCGGACCAGTAGCAAATCTCGATCAACCTGAGCCGGTATCAAAATCTGCACAGAAAGTGCAGAGTGCAACATCAGTACAACTGACCCCATGTACTAGTAAGTGTCGAGCCTAACCTCGGCGAAGTAGTGACGAGGCTAGGACAAGACTCCCACATATAACATGAACAGTATAATCATCCTAGTGGCAACAACAGTAAGTAAAGCAATAACGCAGAGATAATGGGAAGGGAACATACAGTAGGGGAATACAACATAAAGAGTAAGAATAATGAAAAAACAAAATTACACAGAAAATCCTTAAACGAATTGAGCAATTAAACAGCAAAGGAAAACTGCACGGCATCACCCTTCGTGCTTTTACTCTCAACCTCACCCAAATAATTAAATAGAACGGCACGGCATCACCCTCCGTGCATTAAACCTCTCATAATATACACGGCATCACCCTTCGTGCTTTACACTCTTCCTCATAATATAAATAATCCATGCACGGCATCACACTTCGTGCTTTTACACTTCTCCTCACAAATCACAGGATCAATAACAACAGACAGATAAGAGTATCACAAAGAAACCAGTATTTTACCCATAATCAATAGCACAATGTAATCTCAACCTTGAATCAATATTCGAAAGTTACCAAATCTCAGTGAAACCAGATAGGAGTCACCCAACATTTCAAATAACCCGCTAAGCATGGATAGTAGAATTTAAGGCTATAAAATGGACAAGAATAGAATTTCACTCGCATGCTATGATTCGACAACGACGCATAGATGCTCGTCACCTCATCTATACATCGTATTTAACAACCAAACATGTAGCAAATGAACACATAGTACATATTCCCTCAATCCAAAGTTAGACACGACACTTACCTCGCTCCGAAGGCCACTTAATTCCCAATCACATCTTTTTCTTTGGAATTTACCTCTAAACCACTCGTATCTATTCAAAAATGACTCAATAATATCAAATATTGCTAAAGGAATCAATTATATTTCATAAATTAAATTTCCAAAATTTTCCTCCAAAAAGTCAAAAAAAATGACCCCGGGCCCGCTTGGTCAAAACCCTAGGTTCGAACCAAAATCCTTTTACCCATTCACCCCCGAGCCCGAATATGTAATTAGTTTTGGAATCTGACCTCAAATCGAGGTCTAAATCCCCAAATTCCCGAAATCCCTAGTTTCTACCATAACCCCTAATTCTACCATGAAAACTCTAGATTTTAGGTTGAATTCTAATAAAATGAAGTAAAAGATTGAAAAAAACGAGTTAAGGAATACTTACCTATGATTTGGGGAAGAAAATGTCTTTGAAAATCACCCTAGGCCTCATATCCTTTTGAAAATGAGAAGAAAAATGGCTAGAGTCTGAATTAAATAAACTCACTGCCTAGCGACCTTCGCACCTGCAGTGCTTTGGACGCACCTGCGCATCCGCACATGTGGACAGGATGTGCGCTTCTGTGAAAAAGGACTGGGTCAACTGGGGCCGCACCTGCGGACAGGGTTCCGCTTCTGCGGTCCCGCTCATGCGGAGAAAAGTCTGCATCTGCTGAAAAATAAAGTCCAGGCCTAGGTCGCACCTGCGGGGTTATCGCTCGCACCTACGACCAAAGGCTCGCAGGTGCGGGCACACTAGATTTGGTGCACCAGTAGTCTTGTTGAGGTTTGAACTCAACTCGCGCATCGCCCGAATGGCACCCGAGCCCTCAAGGCTCAAAACCAAACATGCACGCAAGTATAAAAATATAATATGAACTTGCTCGTGCGATCAAATCGCCAAAATAACACCTAGAACTACGAATTTAGCACAAAATCAAATGAAATTCTCAAGAACACTTTAAAATTCCTATCTTCTCAACTGGACGTCCGAATCACGTCAAATCAACTCCGTTTCTCACCAAATTTCACAGACAGGTCTTAAATATTATAATGAACCTGTACCGGGCTCCAGAACCAAAATACGGACCCGATACTAACAATGTCAAATATCAATCAATTCTTAAAATAAATAATTTTCAAACTTTTAATTTTCATCAAAAAATCATAACTCAAGCTAGGGACCTCCGAATTCGATTCTGGGCATACCCCCAGGTCCCATAATTTGATACGGACCTACCGGGACCGTCAAAGCACGGATCTGGGACCGTTTACCAAAAATATTGATCGAAGTCAACTAAAATTAACTTTTAAGGCAAAAATTCTTATTTTCATTAGCTTTCAACATAAAAGCTTTCCGGAAACCTGCCCGGACTGCGCACGCAAATCGAGAAAGGTAAAAATGAGATTTTAAGTCTTAATAGAGCAGATTCGAATTCTAAAATATAAGATGACCTTTTGGGTCATCACATTGTGTCATTGACTTTGGGGGTTCATGGGACCAGTTTCTGCCACTCGCGGAGTTTGCATATAACAACATTTATTAGTCGAGTATTCAGATGGCTCCGTATGAGGCTTTATATGGGTGGAGGTATAGATCTTAGGTTGGATGGTTTGAGCTGGGTGAGGTTAGGCTCTTGGGTACAGACTTGGTCCAGGATGCATTAGATAAAGTGAAATAGATTCAGGAGCGGCTTCACACGACACAATCTAGGCAGAAGAGTTATGCGGGCATGAAGGTCTGTGATGTATCTTTCATGGTTGGGGAGAAGGTTTTGCTGAAGGTATCACCCATGAAGGGTGTTATGAGGTTTGGGAAGAGGGTTAAGTTGAGCCCCTGGTTCATTGGGCCTTTTGAGGTGCTTCAGAGGATAGGGGAAATGGCTTATAAGCTTTCCTTGCCACCCAGCTTGTCGAGTGTGCATTCAGTATTGCATATTTCCATGCTCCAGAAGTATATTGGAGATCCGTCCCATGTTTTGGATTTCAGCATAGTTCAGTTGGAGGTTGATATGACTTGTGTTGTGGTGTCGATGGCCATTTTGGATCGGCAGATTCGGAAGTTGAGGTCAAAGGATATAGCTTCGGTGAAGGTGCAGTGGAGAGGTCAGCCTATGGAGGAGGCCACCTGGGAGACCGAGCGGGAGATGCAGAGCAGATATCCACACCTATTCGAGACTCCATGTATGTTTCTAGACCCTTTCAAGGACGAACAGTTATTTAAGATGGGGAGGATGTAACGACCCGGCCGGTCGTTTCGGGAGTTATAGATCCGTTTCCCCTATTTATGTTTATTTATGTGTTATTCAGCTGTATTATATTATACCGGGTTAGTTGCTTCGGGTCCGGAGTGATTTCAGAGTGGAATGAGACACTTAGTCTCTAAAGTAGAAGCTTAAGTTGGAAAAAAGTCAACTGGATGTTGACCTATATGTAAACGATCTCGGATTTGAATTCTGATGATTTTGTTAGCTCCGTTAGATGATTTTGGACTTAGGAGTGCGTCCGGAATGTGATTTGGAGGTCCGTAGTAGAATTAGGCCTGAATTGGCGAAAGTTGAAAATTTGGCGATTTTTGTCGGCAATGGAAAAGTTGATATCTTGGTCGAAATGGAATTCCGAAAGTTGGAGTAGGTTCATAGTGTCATTTTTGACGTGTGTGCAAAATTTGAGGTCATTCGGACGTGGTTTGGTTGATTTCGGCATTGGTTGTCGAATTTGGAAATTTAGAAGTTCTTATGCTTGAATTCGAGGGTTAATTGGTGATTTGATGTTGCTTTGAGTAATTCGAAAGTTCGACTAAGTTTGTATGTTGATATATGACTTGTTGGTATTTTTGGTTGAGGTTCTGAGGGCCTCGGGGTGATTCCGGGTGGTTAACCAATTTGTTGAAGTTGGAAAATGCAGCTGAAACTGTTGCTACTAATATTTCCGCACCTACGGAAGGAGGAGTCACAAATGCGTTTGGGGTAGCGGAAGATGCGGAAATGGAAGGCCAAGGCTGGGAAAGTAAGTGCGAAGGATTGGCCGCATCTGCGAGCCCGTAGGTGCGAGTCCTTGAGCACAGATGCAGCTACCCCAAACGCACATGCGACTCCTCCTTCCGTAGGTGCGAAAATATTAGTAGCAGCAGCTTCAGCTACATTTTCCAACTTCAACAAATCTATTAACCACCCAGAATCACCCCGAGGCCCTTACGACCTCAACCAAAAATACCAACAAGTCATATATCAATATACAAACTTAGTCGAACTTTCGAATCACTCAAAGCAACATCAAATCACCAATTAACCCTCACATTCAAGCCTAAGAACTTCTAAATGTCCAAATTCGACAACAAATGCCAAAACCAACCAAACCACGTCCGAATGGCCTCAAATTTTGCACACACGTCACAAATAACACTACGAACCTACTCCAACTTCCAGAATTCCATTCCGACCCGATATCAAATATTCCATTGTCGACCAAAATCTCAAGATTTCCAACTTTCGCCAATTCAAGTCTAATTCTACTATGGACCTCCAAATCATATTCCGGACGCACTCCTAAGTCCAAAATCACCTAACGGAGCTAACGGAACCATCATAATTCAAATCCGAGATCGTTTACACATAGGTCAACATCTAGTTGATGTTTTTTAACTTAAGCTTCTACTTTAGAGACTAAGTGTCTCATTCTACTCTGAAACCACTCCGGACCCGAACCAACTAACCCGGTATAACATAATACAGCTGAATAACACAAAGAAACAGACATGAGGCGCAGGTGCGAAATTTGAGGACTTAAGTGGTTCTCGCATGTGTGAGGATTCGATCGCAGATGCGGTTCCGCAGGAGCGGACATTTGGCCGCATGTGCGAATGTGCTGGGCAGAAAAGCCCCAACTCGTGGTTTTGTCTTCATTTTTCAATTTTGTATTTGAGAGAGAGAGAGAGAGAGAGAGGCAATTTTTCGAAGGTTTTTAAGGAGCAACGTTGGGGTAAGTGATCCTAACCCATAATGGTATAAATTTCGTAAATCTATGGCTTTGTTCATCATTAATTAGTAGAATTTTGGAGTGAAAATGAGGGATTAGGGCTTGGAATTTTGGAGAATTTAAATTAAGGATTTGAGGGATCAAATGATATCGTATTTGGATGAATTTTATATGTATGGACACGTGAGTGAATAGACTTTCTAGTTTTGTAAATTTTGTCAGATTTCGAGATGTGGGCCCGGGGGCCGGGTTTGAGCCAATTTCGGAGTTTTGGTTAATTTGATAGTTTTTCTTGTGGAATTCATTCCATTAGCGTATATTGATGGTATTGTACTGATTGTGAATAGATTCAGAGCATTTGGAGGCCGAATCGAGAGTTATTAGAGTATTGCGGAGTGGGGATTTGATCGGTTTGAGGTAAGTAACAATTGTAAATCTAGTCTTGAGGGTATGAAATCTCGGATTTCGCATCATTTACTATTTTGAGATGACGCACATGATAGGTGACAGGCGCGTGGGCATGCACCGTTGGGGATTGTGACTTGGTCCGCCCCGTAGCAACTGTAAAGTTGCATATTTTGTTGAAACTATATGATACTTGTGAGTTTTAGAAATGAGTTTCTGTAAATTGGGCGGTATGCCATGTTTGGACCTTGTGCAAGTGCTGTTTGGATCCTTATGGGCCTTTTTGTTACTATCCTCTCACTGTTTTCGATTGAAAATCTATACTCAGTCATGGTTATACTTATTTACTGCATAACTCAATTGTATTACTCTGTTTTGATGCATATAAATGTTGTTTTGGGCTGAGCACCATGTTTTTACTGAGAGCCCGAGTGGCTTGAGAGGTTTATGACTGAGTGAGGCCGAGGGCCTGATTTGTGAGGATATTTATGGGATCGGGCTGCGCGCCGCAGCATGTTTAATATGGGCCGAGGGCCTGAGTAATTTATGCCATGATTTGGCTTGATATAACGCTTGGGCTGAAGGAGCCCCTCCGGATTTTGTACGCACCCCCAATGAGCGCAGGTACCTACTGAGTGCGAGTGTCGAGTGCCGAGTGCTGAGTGCTGAGTGACTGGGAGGCATGAGTGATTGTGAGGTATGCCCGAGTGGCATGAGTGACGGTGAGGTATACCCGAGGGGCTGTATATGAGTGATATTTTGCCCGAGGAGCTGTTTATGATTTCATCATTTTTGCTCACCTTTGCATTGAGCCTATGTTTGAAACTGTTGAAAAATATCTTTAAATGATTTTTGCTGGAACTGGGTTTTAAACGAGATGATTTGATTCAAACACTGATTTTTAAAGCATGTTGTATTTTACCGAGATTTAATGATATGCACTTTATACTTTGTTGCTTGTCACTACTACTCAGTCTTTATTTACTGTTGTTACTTACTGAGTTGGCGTACTCACGTTACTCCCTGCACCTTGTGTTCATATCTAGGTGTAGCTGGACACGGTAGCGGTTGTTGACTATTTCGGTTGCAGATTTTCTCGGGGATAGCAAGGTAGCTGTCTGGCGATCGCAGCCATGTTCTTCTCCTTCTTATCTTCCTTTAGTTGTATTTAGCTATTTTTTCAGACTATGTTAGTCTCGATATTGCCATACAAATTGTAGTAGATGTTCATGACTAGTGACACCCCGATGTCGGGCTTTTCTTTTTCGCACTTTTGTTTTTGATTTTAACTCATTTACGAAGGTTTTTATGTTAAATAGTCTTGAATTTTTTTTCTTCTTTGAAATGAAAATATCGGTTTGTTTTGAAAATGAGTCGGCTTGCCTAGTTCCATGATAGGTGCCATCACGACAGGGTTAGTTTGGGTCGTGACACAGATTTGGTGTGCCTTCTTTTTCTTTTGGTTGATCATCTTTTTCTTGTGATGTCTCCTCCAATGTCTCATCTTTTTGTTGATTCATTGATATCTCATATGTCACCAATTCACCTTTTAAATCATCAAGTCTGAGCGTGCTAAGATCTTTGGTAGCCTCAAAAATAACTTTCTTGTTGTGAAACTTTAAACTTAGAGAGTGCAATATTTTTTAAACAACTGTAACTTCTTCCAATACTTCTCCATTGGTCCTTAGACCATTGACTATTTCTTCAATTCTTGTAAAGAATTCTTTGATAGACTCTATGGTCTCATACGATCCAGCTCAAATTGACTCTTAAACTCTTGTAGGTTCTCCTTCTTTATGTCAGCAACTTTTCGATATGATTTCACCAAGATTGTCCAAGTCTCCTTTGATGACTTTGCGTGCAAATATTTTTTAGATACATACAATTCGACCTTGATGGTGAAATAGTAGCATGCCTTATAATCTAAATGTCTCTTCTTCAATTTCGTAATTGCATCACTCGTCAACGTTGTGCCTTCTAGGGGTTCCTCAAATTCTTCATCAATGATGGACCATAATTCAATATCCTTAAAAACATTATTCATATGTTGATACTAGGTTTCGAAATTACTTTTGCCATCAAACACAAAAAAGGGGACAATTAGGTAATAGATTATTCATATTTTTTTTGTTGGATCTCACACAGGCTCTGACAGAATCTCACACAAGCTCTGATACTAATTTGAAGGATTGAAATACTCCAAGAATAATTTAGGCACAAGCAAAAAATTCAACAAAGACTATAGAAGAAATTTATTAAACTAAGGAGAGAACGTGGTAGGAGGCTTTTTCACAACTCATAAACTCTTGAATCTCTCTACATCATAGTTACCTACCTACAATAGAAAATATGTAGTAGTACCCCTATTTATACTAATACAAACCAAATTTGACTGAATCTAGCAAAACCTATTCCAATATGAATTTGGTATATAAAACCTAACTAGACATGAATTAAGTAAACTAGTAAATACCAAATCCTAGACAACTTAAAAATATTAATTAATCTTGGTTTAGTTTCCTACGAACCGTTTTCGACCCGCTCATATTTGACTTGATCCGCCCGTTTGTACCCCTAGCCAAGGCCTCAATACGATACACCAGATGTCCAGATGAAAAACAAAATTATAAATTCAAAAAAAAAAAAGAAAAAAAAAAGAGTTACTCCTACATATCCGTTGAGCTTAAAATTTCAAAGAAAGTGATTGGATATTAATGGTCCACAAGATTACGTTACATATATGTTACGCTACTTTGGAAACATAAAGAGTACCAGCAGATAGACGCAATTGCAAGTTATGGAAAATGTAACTATCCACGAAAATTTATAGCCATTTGATGAAGAGAGAGATACATTTAAACAGTACTCCTATACTATTATTTAATGCTAGCGACATAAATATTCCTAGAAACTTCTCTTTATCTTGACACGTTTGGACAATAATTAATTTCAGAGACCAAACTTTTTTGCCCAATTTAAAAGCGCTAGGAACTTAAATAAAATATTCATGTTTGAATGAAAATGGAATCTTAAAACGGATGTTAGTCAAATGCAATTCTTAATTTACAATTAAATCTATTTTTGTCTAAAGAACTCTTGCATATTTAATTCCAAGACGCTAGATATTTAAGTAGATTTACCATATACTCTATCCGGTCCATAATAAGTGACCCTTTGCCTTTTTTATTTTGGTCCAAAAAAGTGTCCTTTTACATAATCAAGAATGAAGTAATTTTATTTTAAAAAAATTTGTCGTTATTTACATATCTCAATGTGTCAAGACAACAATTAATTAAGGATAATTTAGTGAATACATCTTTTTTTTTCTAGGAGTTCGTATTTTCTTAAAGGGTGTGTCAAAATCTAAAATTTCATACCAGAGTGAGTATTAATTAATTCATTAATTATATATTATGTTGATTGATATAAATATGCACAAAGATATACACGACATGTGTCTATTGATACTTCACATTTTTATTGAAGTATCTATTGAATCATGATATATAGATTGGTGACCGCCCACCATACTACCAAAGTAGCTATTGGGCCTTGATTTATTGAGTCAAGAATAGTCCAGTCCTTAGCCGAAACAGAAACAAATTCTTATCAAAGACTCCCTCCAATCCAAAATAATCGATATTTTAGCTTCTAAAAGTTGGTTCAAAATAATTTATGTATCACAAAATCAAGGAGGTATTTAATTATTTTTCCCAAATTTGCCCTTGATACATTCCTAATTCAATATACAATTTTAATGCATAGACACATATTCTTTTATGTATACTTACTTGATATAAAAGGCAAATTCTAATTAAGGGTATTTTAGTCAAAATCCCTCTTAATTTTTAGGAGTAAGTGAATTCCTTAATTCATGTGCCCAAATCTAAACCATCAATTATTTTGAACGAGAGGGAGTGTTAACCGCTCTGTATTACTGTAATAAATAATACTTACTGAAATAGAAAAAGAAACAGAAAGTTAGTAGAAGCAGTTTCACGAAATAAATTTTGGAAAAATAATATTGGAATAAATCGAGCCCACTGAATGCACAGTGTGTCCTTAAGGAAATTATTCCCCTCAAGTACCTAAGGTGTTGGAATATTATTCTCCCATGATAGAACGATTTAACTCACCAGCGTATTGGTACCAAAAACTCCGGTGAACTTCGAACCACTCAATGGTCGCAAAACATACTGAAAAATGTTGTGCAGAAGAAGAAGATAATCAGAAAATTTAGTAAATAAAGATTTTGGATTCAAGGCATATTTATAGACCATTTGGCACTACTTCTGAAAAGGGTTGCAACCTTTCAGAAACAGCCATAGCTGTTGGAACAGGTGGGAATATTTATGTCGAAATATTGCGGGAAAACAGAAAAACGGATTTAAAATAATTAATCCGGGAAAGAAAACGGTAAAAAAATTCTTTGATTGATTGATTGCCGAAGCCGAGCAAGCGACGACAACGCGAGGCTTGCTTTCTTCTTAACTCTTTAAGAAGCATCAAAAGCCTTTTCTTCCTCCAATATGGGACAATGTCCCTTTGCCAAGGAGGGAAACTCAAATATTTCATTTTCTCTTCATTTCTCATTCACCCTCTTTAAGTTACACCAAACTTAAAATTAAGCTAAACCAAGCTTAAAAGCCCAACAGGGAGTATATCATAGAAGTTATGTACAAATTAAAGAATGTCACAAGTGTGAAAACAAGGAGTTAGAGAAGTTCTCATCACCATTTATTGCACCAGGAATATCTCCGGAGACGGTATTAGATTTCCTTATTTGGATAAGTTAACCGAACGTATACAAGACAAGATGCAATGAAAGTAGTGAGTGAACACTTGTCAATGCCATTTAGTTGCATCAAGTTTTTGTGCCATTGGCCAAGGACTAAAATCCACTTGCCCGTGCGCCATATAGAATGTCACAACCCGAGCTCGTTGAGCTTAGGAGACAATTGACGAAAATGCTTGATTCAAGAATTATTAGACCATCGAAGTCTCCTTATGGTTCGCTAGTATTGTTCAGATAAAAAAGAGCATATATAACGGTACCCTAAGGCTCTGCGTTGACTATCGGGCCCTGAACATGATTTCCTAGTTAACTTAAGAATGTTCAATATTTTCATATGTTTTCTTACGTTCTTTACCCTTAGGTGTTTTCTTCTAGTGCATGGCTCGAGCTAGCGGTGAAGGACTAGTCGAATACGATCATCAGATAGAACACACTCTTCATCTAAGGTTGAGGAAGCAATATGAGTTGTTAATATGATTAACCACCAAATCTGAATTCAAAAAGTTCATTGCTTGGGGAGTTATGCAACACTTATCGTAGATGCATACAGAACGTATGTAACACGTTAATTGACAAAGTTTGCAGAGACATTGGCTCAATGCCAAGTTTCCCAGAGGAGGTTTTTCGAGGAGATTGATCTTCGAAAGCAGAGCCAGTCCTCAGTACGAATTGTCTATGCTTATGGATCCAAAAGGTGTCACTATCTTGCACGCTAGGCAATTAATACTTCCTGAAAATTATGTGATTCTGGTGCTAGTTAATATAATTTGATACCCTCAAGTATATTCACAGACCGGCTTGCCCAACTCCCTTACGAACCAGGTTCCACTAGCAATTACGTTCTAAGTTGCTTCTTTACTCTTCAGAAGCATGAGCACATAATTCTGTAGTAACTAAAATTTGTAGGTGCTCCTCCAAATGGTTTACGCATTTTCTTCTCTCCTCGGCGAGATTTTGATTCTATATACAAGGATCCACACTTCACCATTCAAAATGTACAAGACATAAAATGAAAAATTACATACAGATAATAGACAAACGTAGGGTTAGCAACTTCAAAAAACTTTGCACACATGTGCACTTCTGCATCTTTATAGACTCATTTAGGAGCATGTTGCAACCACTTGTCCCGTCTCCTATCCAGCTAAACATATAGCGGAAACTATTTATTAGAATGTTATCAAAAGAACTGCCGAATTATAATTTTCGATGCATATAGTAGCTTATCTCGCGTGAATTTGATAGATGCAAGAAACTTGTGCACTCAACATTACTCACTCTTTCCATGGAGGAGCATGAACAAGTCCTGCCTTCCCTGATTGAGATCTCTCTATCACCAAATCAACTAAAAGCAGCTATAACAGTATTACTACTCATATGGTGCACCACTTAATCCAGGTTCTTCATCTTCATCCATTTCCTGCTCCACACCTTTAACCTCGGGCACATAATGCATGAGCATGTTCTCGATACCAGATTTAAGTGTAACGGATGAGCTAGGGCATCCACTGCAAGCTCCTTGCATTTTCAATTTGACTATTCCCGTATCTAAATCAAATCCTCGGTATACAATGTCCCCACCATCATCTTGTACAGCTGGGCGAATACGAGTCTCTAAGAGTTCCTTAATCATTGCAACTGTTTCTGAATCATTCTCATGGATAGCTGTATCCATGGAGGCTGCAGTGCTGGAGTCGAGGAACAGCGGCTTCCCAGAAGAATAGAAATCCATAATTGCTGCAAATATTTCGGGTTTGAGGAAGTCCCAGGAAGTATCTTCGCCTTTTGTAACAGTAACAAAATCTGATCCAAAAAATACACGTGTAATCCCTGCATGAAGGAAAACAGGATTAAACTCTTAGGCGCATTCATGGAAAAGCAAAGAACAATACGAATACTTTGTTTGTCTAATTTATATGACACAATCTCCTTCTACACGTCCCAAATGTTTCACATAATTCTACAAATATCAATTGATATAACTCACTTGTTTCAAGAATTCAAGTACATCTATTATGCAACAAAGTGTTTATGTAAATGTTTTCTCAATTACACTAACTTATCAACTATTATGTTACTATTTCTTAATGAACTTGCCTATATTATACAAGTCAAACTTACGTTGTAGAATTCCTTATGCATTCAAATTATGTCACGCGTGGAAGCAATTTGCAAAGGAAGTTCTCAAATACATACTGCAATCTATCATGATTCACGCGGATTTAGCAAAAAAAAATAATACCATGGAGGCAAAAGATCTACATAATGATACCAACTAGTTACGTCTGGCATTTTGTTTTTTTGACAACTGAAAAATCCTCGAGGGCCCGTGCACGACTGGAAACTTCGTGGGTAACGGGCATGCCTCTCTACCCTTCTCGACTTAAATACCAAGCTTTTTTCTGCATCAAGGTTCGAACATGTGTAGTGTGCGTAACACATACATCATGTGTTGCACTCTTACCATTAGAGCAAAGCCCCGGGGCCTAGTTAATTCTGGCATTTATAGAAGTCTTTTTAGTTTGTTTAGAGATCTGTGTTAAGGAACTCCAATTTATTGAGTATTGGAATGAAACATCTCCAAGCGGAGAAATATCGGAAACTTTTATTGCGGACCTCAACTAATTTAGGTTTAAGGCATAGTTGTTGATAGGGGACTATAGGCTATGTTGCTCAGACTCTCCAAAATGACACCAGGAGCGTGTCGAATCCTCCTACATTAGTGCATTTTCTGAGGATCCGACACCGTACGACGGTATTTTGGAGAGTCCGTACAACATAGACTATACGAACTTCATATCTCTATTCAGCAAAGTAACCCATTTTTACTCATTTAAACTAAAGCAGAAAGTAGAAATCAAAGATATAACCTCTTGATTAAGAACAGAAAAGAAAACCTTCAGATCTTATTTGGCATCAAACAGAGAAATAAATTCTTTTTGTATATAGGTAATCTATTGAATAGGATGGTACCAAGGAGGTACAGCTATACACAAAGGTACCTGTTCGGCTCCATCTAAAATTGAAAGCAGTGCATTAGTTCCATGATGTTGTCTACATCATTTACATTGTTTCTCCTATCAGCGAGTAAAAACTTTGAATGCATCTTAAGTTTGCATGAGTTATATGATGAGTTTTCCCTAAAAAAATCCTACAATTTCTTTCTCCATCCATATTGGCCACGGTTTACATAAAGGTATAGTCTTCTGATTTGTTTTATTTTTTCCCACCTTTAACCCTTGTGTATTGGTAAGTCTCCGCTTCAGATCTCCGGGCATCACCAGAATAGGATATAAGTGTAAGGCCCCGTAAAATTTCGCAAAGGAAAAATAATGTTTCATGGTGCCGGACTAGGCTTACGTGTTTGAGGATTGTAGAAATTATTCGCAGCTCGCCGTGGCTCAGACTTTTTGGGTTAAACAATGCACTGAAAAGTGAAGGAAAAATTTGGGCAGAAAAATGCATTTCCGCGGACCGCATAATGGTCGCAGAATGAAGCAGGGGCGAGACAGTTTGGGCGAAAGTCTGCGGTGCATTATGCGACCGCAGAACAGGTCCACAGACCCAGGCAGATTCTTCCACGGTTTTGGGCACCAAATTGTGCGGTCGATATGCGGACCGCATATCCATTCTGTGGTCGCATATGCGACCGCATACCCTATTCCGGAGCTTCATTTTTGGGTTTTTATAAGACCCTGCTTCGTTAAATACATGCAAAGGACCATTTTTGAGCAAAAATTCTGATGTTTTAAAGAGAAGGGAGAGTGTTTTAGAGAGAGAGGAAACTCTAGGCTAATTTTCATCAATCTTTGCTCAAATCTTGGAAGATTAACAAGGAAAATTCACAAGGTCTTCCTTCATCCTAGAGGTAAGATTCTACACCCTAACCCTCCATTTCGAATTTTGCCTAGAATTGGGTAATTAGCAAGACAATACTTGGGTATGAGAGTTGTTTATTTTGCATGCATGTGTTATCAAGGGGTGTAGGAAGATTGTTGAGCTAAAAATGGTAAAGAATGAGTTGAGGGATGATGGAATCCTCCATAAAAGGACTTTGAAACCTTAATACACACCTAGTGTTTGATAAAATGCTCAAATGAGCTAAAGCCATGATCATATTCCTAATTTTGGTTCAATATGTTATATTTCTAAAATAGATTGAAGTTGCTAAGAATTTCGGAATATTTTAGAGTTTAAAGGAAGCTCAATTGAGGTATGTTGGCTAAACCCCTTCTTCTTAGAATTGAATCCCACGGTGTCCGTGTGATTGGTGTAAGTCCCAAATTGATCATTATAGAATTGGCTATTCTGAATGTGCTTGTGCTGAAGGATATATGTTCAATATGTATTCTAAATGCTTCATCATGTCATCTTATCATTTGAGGATGTGTTCAAAATATGGAATATGTGTTAACAATGTTAAGACTTCAAGTCAAGATCGAATAAAGGATGTTATGCCAAATTGTATGAAAAGCATCTATGTGCCTAAGATTTCCTTATTGCTCATATGTGTATTTAATGTCTTGAATGGAAAGCCTTATTGTTGTTGATGATGATAATGATGGTTGAATGTGGAAAGGGCCACATGTGCCAATGAATTGAAAAGAGGTGAAAGAGGTATGAAGTGAGATGATTGATTGAAAAAGGTAATGTCTCGGGTGAGACGGCCTAGCCGATCGGGCCGTGATCGGACGCCATGCCGCACACATGGTGGTGACTGTGCTGGAAATTATAATTGAAATTGTGGTTATGGTTGATGTCTCAAATGAGACGACCTAGCTGATCGGGTCGTGATCGGACTCCGTGTAAGAATACGGTGGTATTGTGAATTGTGGTATATCGGCACTAAAGATCACCCAACCTGATAACATGGAAATTGACTTGAAAACTTATGTGGTTCTTAACCAGATGTTTTAGTATTGTTTGAAGCTCTTATTGAATTCATGACTTGTTACTCGTATGTGTATTTAATGTCTTGAATGGAAAGCCTTATTGTTGTTGATGATGATAATGATGTTTGAATGTGGAAAGGGGAACTGGAATTATGAAATTACGGCCAAGCAGTGTTTTGGATAGCGTGCGGCGATAAATAGCGACGAGGGCCCGCTTCACTGAGGCGAGAGGCGTGCAGCGAAGCGCTCGCCTTTTTGATGTGAAGCGACAATTTATACAAAAACATAAAATATTATATACATATAACTAAAAACTCAATAACAATAATATATTAATAAATATATCATTCAAAAATTAAAGACTCAATAGATAGTCATAGACTCATAGTAGATTCATAAACTAAAGTCTAATAGTCTAAAACAAGCAACGTCTATTCTTCTTCAAGATTTTCAAATTCTACAACTTCATGAATGTTAGCATTATATTGGCTATCATCTTCTTCATCCTCGGAGTTTTCATCGATTAGGGACCGGCTTGAACTTGCTACTCCCTTTCCCTTGTAACTTGAAGAACTCCCTCTAAGACCATAGATATTCTCCTCAACTCCAACCGCCATAGAAACAGTACCCCAATCAAGATCATCTCCTTCATACACTTGTTCATCTTCATGATTTTGCGGGGCTCCAGTTAACCATTCATTTGCCTCGTCAA
The DNA here is from genome assembly GCF_000390325.3 of Nicotiana tomentosiformis. Taxonomy (NCBI): domain Eukaryota; kingdom Viridiplantae; phylum Streptophyta; class Magnoliopsida; order Solanales; family Solanaceae; genus Nicotiana; species Nicotiana tomentosiformis. The sequence goes on along the minus strand of NC_090816.1, from coordinate 120,072,466 downwards.
TGTTGTCCAACAAAATTGGATCAATGGTATCGCGAGCTTCATAACGTCGCCTCAATGTTCTATTGTATTTAATATACACTAGATCATTGAGACGCGATAGCTCAAGCCTATTCCTTTTCTTGGAGTGAATCTGAGCATAAGTTGTTTAGATTAATTAATCGATACTAATAATAATACAATATAAAATATATTAATATAATAAATCTACTTCTTACATGCTCAAATACGCTCCAATTTCTCTCGCATCCAGACGCACTACAAGTTAGGCTTAGTACTTTGATGGCAAACTTTTGCAAGTTTGGAGTTTGATGTCCAAATTGCTTCCACCATTCAACTATAGAAAAATATTTTAAAAGTTAATAAGTATAAATCAAATAAATTAATTTAAAGTTATAAGGATATCTATATTAAAGTTAGTTACCTGGCGACCTTATGTCTCTGGCTCTAATGGCCGCTTGTAAACCAAATAGGCCCTCTGCTTGTGAGTACCTACCAAACTCCTCCCCTATTTGATCTATCGTCGCTGAATTAGGGACCAACTTCTCAAGACATGCATGGTATCCAATCCACACCTCTGAAGCCAAAGTTTCATCTCTAGTGTTCTTGTAAAATAATCCCGGGTTCAGAAGATGGCCTGCTGCATGCAAAGGTCGATGGAGTTGATTCTCCCACCTGATATCAATTATCTCAAAAACTTTCTCATATTTTCTAACATCTCCCTCAAATGACGCTGCAATAGTCTCTTTGGCTCTATCCATAGCCTCATAAAGATAGCCCATTGGTGGTTTTCTCTCCCCATCCACCATACGAAGTACCTTAATCAAAGGACCACCAACTTTAAGAGCCCGAACGACGTCATTCCAGAATGATGGAGAAATAAGAACTTTGGCAGTTTCTTTTCCCGCAACTTCCTTTGCATATCTATTATCTTTCCATTCATTTGAAAGAACTAGCTTTCTCAATTTTTTCTTTTGCAAGTAAAAACTATGCAAAGTTAAGAAAGCCGTTGCAAATCTAGTCTTGGCCGGTCTCACCAAATTTCTTTCATTTGTGAATTTCCTCATCAAATTCAACAACAACGGCCTCTGACTGATGTAAGAATATACCCTGACGGCCTTAGTGAAAACTGTAAAAGTAACAATAACAATTTTATAGTTAATACTTAATAGGATAGGACATAAGTATAAATAACTATATTAAAGTTACCTGAAGCATATGGGTTTTCCTTGAATATGTCACCAAACATCAAGTTGATACAATGGGCAGCACATGGAGTCCAATAAATGTGTGGATACATAGCTTCCATCATCCTACCCGCACTAACATTCTCACTAGCATTATCTGTAACAATTTGTACAACATTTTCCTTTCCAATTTTATCAATAGTCTTTCTAAACAAGCTGTACATTTTGCTTCCATCCGTAGAAGAGTTGCTAGCATCGTGAGATTCAAGAAAAACACTCCCTCTTGGAGAGTTCACCAACACATTTATGATCATTTTTCCATTCCGTGATGTCCATTTATCCATCATAATGGAACATCCAAACTTGTTCCATTCCACTTTATGCTCCTCAATAATTTGGTCTATCTTTTTCACCTCTTTTTTAAGATGAGTTACTCTAACTTCATGATAGCTAGGAGGCTTCATTCCTGGGCCATATTGTCCTACAGCTTCAATGAATTTATCAAAAGTTTTGTAGTTAACACAGTTGAAAGGAAGCCCTGCATCATACATCCATGCTGCAAAGGCACTTACGGCGCGGTCTCTCAAAATCTTCTTGGCTTCTAAACCTAGACCTTCTTCACCTTTTCCCTTTTCTTGTTGTTTTGCCGAGAAATAAAGATTGAGAGGACCTTTTGTCACTGTACGTGCCGTCGTAGATGACCCACTAGAACTATTTGAAGATATCTTATGATGAGTTTTGGGGGGGGGAGGTCTCATTTCACCATCTTCATCCATTTCATCATCTTCATCAATTAGATTCACCGATGCTTCAAAATTCATTTGAGTTCTTGTCACATTTTTCTTATCAACAAACGCTTTTACTTCCTCCCTAACCTCGGGCGGACAAAGGGGACATTGTACTACATTTTTAAATCCACCTATCAAATGTTGCTTGTGACGAGTTATCCCACCATTATATGTTTTTTCACAAAACACACATTTAATTGCGGATCTTGATGAGCCTTGTATAGCATAATTCCAAGCTATATCATTTCGTTTATTACTATCGGATGACATTTCAACGCTGTTTTATTGAAAAAAAAATTATCAAGTCAATATGCAATTAATTCTACTCTATAAGAGACTATACGTCAATAATTGAAAAAAAAAAAAGGGGGGGGGCCTGAAAGAAACAGAAAGTTTGTTAAGAGAAGAAGCAACCTCTGTTATTTTGCAAAAACAGGGCTTCGAAACAACCTCTGTAATTTTGCAAAAACAGAGCTTCAAAACCTCTGTTATTTTGCCAAAACAGAACCAAAAAAAAATAGAGCACAAAAACAGACCTCTCTTTCTGTTAAGAGAATAAGAAACCTCTGTATTTTGCTCGAAAAATAGAGCAGAAAACAGACTTCTGTTTCTGTTCTTTTCGACAAAAAACAGAGGAAAAAAAATAGAAAGAAGAAGGAGAAAAGAGAAAGAAGAAAGAAGAAAGAAAAAAGAAAAAAGAAGAAAGTAGAAGAAGAAACCTCTGTATTTTGCTCGAAAAATAGAGCAGAAAACAGACCTCTGTTTCTGTTCTTTTCGACAAAAAACAGAGGTAAAAAAATAGAAAGAAGAAGAAGAAGAAGAAGGAGAAAGGAGAAAGAAGAAAGAAGAAAGAAAAAAGAAGAAAGGAGAAGAAGAAACCTCTGTATTTTGCTCGAAAAATAGAGCAGAAAACAGACCTCTGTCTCTGTTCTTTTCAACAAAAAACAGAGGAAAAAAAATAGAAAGAAGGAGAAGAAGAAGAAGAAAGAAGAAAGAAGAAAGGAGAAGAAGCATACCTGGACTTTCAATGGCTGGAACCTCAAGCTTCTAAAAGAAGAAACGATGGCTCGCGAGTTCAGAACGTCAAAGTCTCAAAGAAGCTTTGTTGTTTTGTTCAAGTTGAAGAAGATATGTTGACAAGCCCTAATCACGACCCTTTTTGTTGAGTCTTTGCTTTTTTCTTTCTTTTTTTTTTTAAAAAAACAAAAGGCGACGCTATGGTCGCTTCTCGCGACACTGTCGCCTCTCGCCACGCAGGCAGAGGCGAGCGCTATTTCGAAACGCAACGCAACAGAGGCTCTGTGGCGACACTGTCTCGCCTCGCCTCGCCTCACGCTATTAGCGCTGAGGCGAGCGCTATTTATAACACTGCGGCCAAGTGCCAAGAATGACTTTATAATTGTGGCCACTTGTGCCAATGAATTGAAAAGAGGTGAAAGAGGTATGAAGTGAGATGATTGATTGAAAAAGGTAATGTCTCGGGTGAGACGGCCTAGCCGATCGGGCCGTGATCGGACGCCATGCCGCACACATGGTGGTGATTGTGCTGGAAATTATAATTGAAATTGTGGTTATGGTTGATGTCTCAAATGAGACGACCTAGCTGATCGGGTCGTGATCGGACTCCGTGTAAGAATACGGTGGCATTGTGAATTGTGGTATATCGGCACTAAAGATCACCCAACCTGATAACATGGAAATTGACTTGAAAACTTATGTGGTTCTTAACTTGATGTTTTAGTATTGTTTGAAGCTCTTATTGAATTCATGACTGTCCCCCCCTTGTGTTATTATTCATTCTATTGAGATGGTGTTTAGTTTTACATACTAGTACTATTCGACAATACTAATGTCCTTTTTGCCGGGGGCGCTGCATCTTTAAATGGATGCAGGTGGTTCCATAGCAGGTAGTGTTGATCAGCGATAGTGGTACCTCCTCTTCCCAGCAGACTTGGTGAGCCCCACTTCATCCCGGGGTCATGTATTGTATCTTTTGTTCATATTATTATCACATTTTGAGGTATAGCCGGAGTCTTGTTGGCGGCACTATCATAACTCTCTTTTGTATCTTTTAGAGGCTCAGTAGACACAATGTGGGTTGTACATAGGTGCTATATAAGTCGAACAAGTTATATTGAGTTTTGATTACTTGGTCCACTCAAACCATAAGAATGTGTGTATTTTGAGACTTAAAATTGATGTAATTAATGAAATGATTTAGTATTGTGTACATGATCTCCCTACGGTCTAATTAACGAAATTATGTCTTCTCTTTATCATGGGTGTTGGTGCGTTGGGTAGAAAGTATCTAACAGGCTTGCTTGACCGGGTTCACTCGGTTGAGTGTCGGTCACGCTTCCCAAGTTTGGGGCGTGACAATAAGTTCAGGAACATGGTCCACATCAGTCATCTTACAAGCAAAACTGTCGTGAATGAACAGATAACTGACTGACTCTGTTACTTTCTCACATAGACTGCATCTCCTGTATAACATGATGCCTCCTTTCTGCAAATTTTTCTATGTAGGACATGTTTCATGGGTTGCACTCCAGCCAAAACAATCTACTGTTTGGGGAGAACTTCTGTTTTCCTGATCATCTTCCCAATCCAATTACTATTTTCTATCATATTTTGTCTTAACGGCATCCTGTGACAAGAATTAACTGAGGATTTCCCATCTTTGCATCCAGTCTAACAAATAAAATCATACATTTCTCCAACATCGTCATTGGGTCCAGTTTTACTATTAAGTCTTCACACACCCCGATCCCCCGAAAATCGAATACCTTCTGAAAGGTCCACTCTCTATAAAACAATCTGCTAGAGCGCAATTCTTGTTTACTTCCAGATTGCATAAAATTGGAAACTTGTCCCTTAATGTATTTCTCCAACTATTCGTCTATGCAGAACCTTATTTTCCTCCCACCACACCTTTAATCATATAATAATTTAAAAACCTCACATACTAATTACTGGTTTTGTGCACCATTGATTCTCCTTCCCACACTTAACTGTCCAAGTCTTTTACATTTTTTCATTTTCATCAATCTCCGATGCTATTTGAGTAACAAGCTCTTGCTATGTAGCTTTACTCCCGTAACTCCATCTCTTTTATCCTACATGACTTTTGTCCATTTTACCAAATGATAACTTTATTGATACAACCTCCTTCCCACAAACGATCATTCCCTATTTTAGTTATCTGCTTCTCAACCTTTGGGGAAAAGAAATAGGGACATGCAGCAAGTAGGGATTCCATCCAGCACACTATTGACTAGAGTCAACCTTCCTCCAAGGATGAATACTATTTCTCTTTTTTGGTGAAGAGGGCAAAAACTATTTCTTCCAGGGAGCTAACTTCTTTATGCATTCTCAATCACTCCTTGCAAAATTGCAGTATCTTTTTGCTTTGTACACTATAGGAAATTAGTCCAGTATCATAGCCAGCATTAAATAATTGCTCTATTCTAAGTTAATATGTAAGCCAAGATGGCCTCAAAGACTAATAGGATCACCTTCAGATGCAACAACTGATTCCTTTGGCTTCACAAAATATGAGACACCCGAATAGAGAATATAAACTAATTTAGTATTTATTCTTTTTTCTATAATGGTGGTGTCCGGGACAGCTTGCCTGTAACTCAACTATTCCACCGAATACATGTTACCTTCCACCAACACAAGTACCGAATAACTATGCCCACCAAGGTTTAGGCAGATGGAAGAAATCACCTAATTTTTTTTGTCTCTGCTAGGATTTGAACCCTAGTCTCCAAGGTTTGCATCTACTTCATTGACCACTAGGTCACACCCTTGAATGAAATTTCTTCCATGTTTCCTGCTTTGTTAACTCATTTGTCAATTCGTTAATTCCACCTACTTTTATGAGAATATCTGTATCAACGAATGACAGTCTCTAATGTCTTTATATAGATTAGCTATATTCTACTTAAATGTTGAAACTTTGTATCCAGTCATATGTAGCTGCCTTTTTCAACATCAAGCTCTGTCCCTCCATTACCAGAACAAATAAGTGAGAAAGGCGATCATCCTGTCTTAGTCTTAGTCCTCTCTGATAGGAAATAGTCCTTCTGGAGACCCATTAGTTATTATCATCTTCGTGTGGGAATACATTATCTTATCCAAATCCCAGCTTTCGATGATCTAAACAGATAAAACTCCAGTTGACATGATCATAATCTTTTCCTAAATTAAGTTAGAAACACTGTGCACTCCTTTTTTCTTTCAGCTGGTGTGCAGGAGCACACTTTCATTTTCCCCTTTACAACGGGCTTTCATGAATAGGGATTTCCCGCCAGCCGTCTTCTCTTCTTATCACTTCACTTCGTTCTAGAAATCTGATCTCACCGGGCCGGGCGAAGGGGAAGGAAGAGATGGGTGGTCCGGGAACAACAACGAGAGAGAGCTCGTGCCCCCCCCCCCCACCACTCTTCCCCATGCCTATTTGTTCACCCGAGATACAAAACTCTTTTTTTTCTAATGAATTTTGAGAGCACCGCACTGCAATTGAATAGCGGATTTCAATGATGATGAGAAAAGTCTAATGATCTAAACATCATTTACCAGTGTGCATCTATTATTTGACTCGGTAAAAGTGTTCTTCTTTCAACCTGACAAAAAGATTCCCCTGAAGCTTATATGGTTTTAGTCCACTCCAAAAGCTCTCTTTTCCATACTGTTTTTTGCTTCTATCAAGTAATTCACTTCTACATACCTTCCAAACAGTCATCCCCCTACTCTTCCCACTACAAGGAAACATACCTCAGTTATTTTCAGTACTTTACATTACAAAAGCTAATAACAATGTCTATGGCTTCAGTAACCAATAAGCAACACTCAGTTTTGCACAATCCATGATGAAAACGTCAAAACAATTATAACAAAGGAAAAATCAATTTGTGATTGCAGGGTAGCAAGTTGGACAAAGAATGGGCCTTCTAGCAAAATAAAGTAATACTGTAATGTGATATCAAAGTTGAAAGAATAGCTAGTTCTCACAACCGCTCCTTATTATAGTGATAGCTTATGCCTATAACTATTTCAGACATGAGACAGCAAATAAACTCTAGATGGTTGTAATTTCACAAATTCAGATGTATCTGATACTACCTTGATTCAAATTTGAATGCACTATGCAGCCAGTCAGCTAGATAAAAATGACAACAATTTTTCTAACAGCCTAAATGCTACTCTGTACCATGTCGACAGTTGAAATTATGTAATTGCACCAAGTTAAGCATATTTCTTCCGCATCTCTTCCATGGCAGTGTGAAGAATGTTAGTATTATAAACATATCCTTGCACATTTCCACTGCAATGCACTAATGAGTCTATGTTTTCAACATAAAGGTTCTAACATAGATGTTAAATGTCTAAGGCTTTTCACCATCTAAGTTTTGAGAATTACCATCTATCCCAAAGAGAGCCTTTGCCAGCGGTGAATTCATGGCAGAACGAGCATTTGGAAAGTCTGCACTCCCAGTTTCCAGAACCGGCTTCCCAGGATAGAACATAAGGGATAAAGGGTTAGGAGTTGATTGAGTTTGGATAAACATGGTCCTCTTCTGGCCTGTACATACCAAATACAAGATCAAAATACAGTCGTATTAACATAATTTATTAGTTAGCATGCCTGTTTATCTCATCAGGCAATTACTAGAACAATTATGTAAACTACAAAGCTTTTAGCTTCTTGAACAAACTTTCTTGTTCTTAGGAAAGATGCCACCTTTTTAGTTGCTTATATATGCAAATCACATAAAGAAGCAGCATTTTCCCCCATTTCTTCTATTTCTATTGTCCAAATGTTAACTATGAACCTCATCGAGTTTATCAGCAAAATTTAAAAAAATGCCCCACCTTTGCTCAATCAACAGTCCCAAATGATCTTACATTTCTGAAAACATTCGACACAAAGAGTCAAAAACAGCATCATCTCTTGTTCCTTGCCCCTAAAGTTTCCACTAAATCAAAAAAAAATATCCAGCTAAAACCAACAGTACCAGCAGGTAATAGGAGTAGCAATTAGCAAAAGACACATTACACACAAATTCATATACATATACATTTGCACATCAAAGTATACTAGCCTCAATATCAAACTAGTGAACTATATGAATCCTATATATCCATTCCGCTATATTCGGGTTCGTTTCCATACCAATACACACAAATTTATCTTTTTAAGTTTAATTAAAACTTCTAAAGTGACAATTCTGAAAAAGAAAAGGTATTAGCTGAATATTAGAAAAACTGACCTCCGAAGTGGCTCCATGGGGAGGAATGTGAAGAAGGGAATTGCGAAGGCTTTAACGAAGTGAAATCAGATAAATTAATGGGCGCTTTGGAAGATAAAGCGTATAAGAAGCGACGAGATGCAGAAATTGCACCATTTTCTGCTACATAGGGTTTTGTTAACAATCTATTGCTGCTGCGGAGAGTCGATCGATTTATCAATCTCCCTAATGATAATAAACTCTTCATTACTACAGTATTGGACTTGTTTTCGTACGAGCTTCTGAGAGTTTTGTTCAAGCTTAAATTAGAGATTCAAGCTTGTCGAAATGTTTCAATGGCGGTTTTTGCCTTCTGGGAATTTCAGACGGAAACGTCAAAACGCGATGACGGCGAAAGTGGTTGGCACGCTTTTCGTATTAACACGTGTGGTGCAAGTTTTCTTTTTATAGCTACATCATAAAATACTAATATTTCCCCGTTTAGGGGTCGCTCGATACGATGCACAGGAGGTATTACTAATACCTTATTTGTAGGGCGGTTCAATAAATATGGAGGCCTAAATCAAAATTTTAATAAGGGACTTTTTTTTATATAAAAAAAATATATATATATAATTTTATTTAAATTCTATATTTCTAGTTTTTCATATGCAAAGTTATTAATAATTTTATCTAATCCATTTAATTTCTCTTGAGATATACACGTTGTGGACTGTATTAAGATTTTAACCTTTTTTGAGTTATGAATTAATAATCGAATCCTTTCTCAATTTATGATCTAGAGAGTGATTCCCAAAAAGATATTTTTTTCTCAATTTATAATCAATAATTTAATCCTACTTTTTTACTATAAAAATTTATACTTTCTCATTTAAAACACAAAATATTTTTCTAAAAATAAATTAATATATAACCAGAAGCGGATCCAGTGTGAGAGTTATGGGTTCAATTGAACCCATAACTTTCGACGTGGAGTAGAAATTTATGTGTAAAAAATTATTAAAATTACAAAAATAATAGATATGAACCTATAACTTTAAATATATAATGGGTTCAATGTTAAAAATCTTAAAAATTGAACTCATAGAATTTAAATCATGAATCTGCCTTTGTATATAACCTATTAGAAAATATTTGGTGCCCCAAAAATTATGAGGCCCAAAGCAGCTGCTTTAGCAGCCTTACCCTTGGGCCGGCACTGCTTATTTGGTATACTTTTTTAATCTATGTATTAGTGCAAGTATTACTTATACAACATATTTGGTATTATACTATGTATAATTAATACATAGCAAATCATAGTATTGGCAATATCAAAGCTATTAATGCATGCATTACCATGATTAAAGACAAAATTATCCTTAAAGTCCCTTAAAGCTAAAGAATATGAAGGGCATTTTTGTAAATAATTAATTTTCTTAAAAATTATGCAATGCATTTTAGTTTTTAATACACCACACCAAATAATGGATAAGAAATAATCTTTGCATTACTAACCCATGTATTAATAATCCCTTCATTACTAATACACTTTATTCAACTTTATTCAACTTTATTCACTCCGTGTAAACTTAAATTGTAAAGGACCATGCACTCCCGTAGTTTAGAGATTAAGTTATGCAAAAGAGATTTATAACGCAATAGTAATTCAGAAATCATACTACAATGATTAATAATGTAGGGTCATGTAATGTACTTCCTCTGTCACAAATCATGTATCGTGTTCCTTAAGAAAATAATAATTAGAATTGACTATTTTACCCTTATTTATGTCGTATTGAAATTTGAACAATCATAATATTACCCTATAATTGAGGTGTTTATAGTTTTCAAGAACAATTACTACTAAGGGTAAAATAGGAAAAAATAATTAAGTTTGTCTTGAACTTCTAACATGACAAATAATTTGAGACAACTATTTTTAAAAATCGCGGCAAATAATTTGAGATGAAGAGAGTAGAAATTATCTTTTGTTGTAGGTCTTGCTTGATGTATATTGTATAATTTAAAAATATATGTCTACTTTTTAAACAAATAAGAAGCTTGTTTACTATTATGAGAGTTAGTGTTGTAATTTATTACTTTAATCAATAATTTGTTAATACTCTCGTTTTTATTGCACCTTTTATTCTGTATAATGAAAGATATATGTTTTAGGAAAGCTTATACAAGTATTATTCATACAGAAAAGAAAACTAGAGGCCTGGCATTGTTATGTTAATGCAAGATTTTATCTCCCTGCCAGACGAACCCTACCGTGATCTAATCCGCATATATGTTAGTTTTACCATGTTTATTGATCATTGGGTTAATAAGCACATTAATCTCCAAATGATCGAGTTTTCTTACTCATTTAGTCTTCAATTATATTTATCTTCTTCATTCAGCTTATAATTTTTATCTTTAACATGAGTAGCTAAATTTTACAACTAGGGTCGTAAACTCTTATGGCATTAATTCTGTTAGGGTTTTTGCCCTCATTTTATTACCATATTTGAGTTTTACTTTTCTCTTCAAGACTAAAGAAAAGTCAAAATATTAACATAATTGCTTTTACTTTTCGTGAAAGGAAAATATAATTCTCTTCTATATTTAGTTATTACTTACCTTGGGGGAAAGGTTTTAGACTAGAACAAAGAAAAATATCTACATGTAGTCCTTTAGGAAATTTTGCTTAATGGGTGATTTATTCTCTCAGTAGTTTTAAAATATTTTTTTATATTAGTATTATCATGTGTAGATCAATTGACGAAACTCATATCATATAATAATATTTTTTTATATTTTTGTTGTCGTCTGATTTATCATTGAAGATTTGTAGTAATTGTTAGTTTTCGCATGACGCCCTGATTATTTCGATCCCAACAAGTGGTATCAGAGCCAGTGGTTCAACGAGATTAAAAATAAGTACAAAACAAATTCAGATCAAGTTGTAGCCTATTGACGATAATGAAGATTTTTTATCAAATAAATTTTAAAAAAATCTGAAACTCTATATGTGGAGATGAATTTTCAACTATATTTTCAAAAATATTGTTGTTGTATCTTTAAAACTAAAACTTATTTTTAACCCGGCAAATGGCTCATTTTTAACCCTACAAAGGGATTACTTTTAACAGTGCAAAGGGCTACAAAACTTTTAATCCGAAAGGGCTACAATACTTTAACTCGCAAAAGTTCCATTTTTAAAACATGTCACGCAGCAGTGAAGAATGTGAATCAAATGTTGTTTGAAAATCAAGCCAAAAAGGGAAGATTTGTTAGGATTTTTGCCCTGATTTTCTTACCGTATTTGAGTTTTACTTTTCTCTTAAAGCCTAATGGAAAAGCAAAGTATTACCATAATTGATTTTACTTTTCCTAAAAAAAATATAATTCTCTTCCATATTTGGTCATTCCTCGTACTGGGCGAAAAGTTTTGGACTAGAACATAGAAAAGTATCCACAATGTAGTCCTTTAGAGAGTTTTGCTTAAGGGAAGATTTATTCTCTTAGTAGTTTTAAAATATTTTTTATATTAGTATTATCATGTATAGATCAATTGTAACGGCCCGATCGGTCGTTTCAATTATTTGTATTTCGCTCGATAGTTTGAGGGCCCGAGTTGCTACGTATGATGTATTATGACTTTATGTGAATCGTCGGTTCTGATTTTCAGGTTATTCAGAATCGATTTGGAAGAATGAATTTCATGGTTTAAGCTTTAAGTTGGAAGAGTTGATCAAGTTTGACTTTTGGTGAATTTACCCCAGAACGGAGTTTTGATGGTTCCGTTAGGTCCGGATGGTGATTTTGGACTCGAACGTATGCCCAGATTTGCATTTGGGTATTTCTAGAATGATTCGGCACTAATTGGGGAAAGATGGGAATTTGAAGGTTTGGAAAGTTCATAAGTTTAACCGAGAGTTGACTTTGTGGATATCAGATTCAGATTGTGGTTCCGAAAATTGGAATAGCTTCGTTATATCATTTGGGACTTGTGTGCAAAATTTGAGTTCATTTCGAGTTGATTTAGCTCGCAAATGCGAGGCTGCAGGAGCGGAAGTTTTTACGCAAATGTGAAGAGGCCTCAACAGAAGATAAAATCGTGGGTTTTGAGGTTATTCTCATTTTCGAATTTTGGAGCTCGGATTGGACGATTTTGGAGAGGAATTTTTTCACTCAACTTGGGGTAAGTATTCTTGACTCACTTGTGATTATATTTCATGAATTAATCTTCGTTTTCGGCATTGGATTATTGATTTTTAAAGAGAAATCGGAGGAATTGTCGAAAGTTTCATAAAAATAATTTTTTGAGATTTGAATATCGATTCAGAGTCGGATTTGAGTGAAACTAGTATGGTTGGACTTTGTAATTGAATGGGTTGTAGGATTTTGTGAGGTTCATCGGGTTCCGAGATACGGGCCCGAGATTGGCGTTTTGGCTCATTTTGGACTTATGATTAAAGATTCGACCTTTATTGACCGGTTGAGTTACTTTTAGATAGTTTCGAGCCGTTCAAAGATCGTTACGCACGAGATAGAATTATTGGAGCGTCATTTGGCTTGCTCGGTATTGGATTTGGCTTGTTCAAGGTAAGTAATACTTCTAAACTTGGTGCTGAAGGTATGAAACCCTGAATTCCGTGTTATGTGTTTGGTGTTGAGGTGACGCACATGCTAGGTGACGGGCGTGTGGGCGTGCATCATGTGAATTGCGACTCCATTATTTCTGTGATACTGTGTAGTTACCTGATCTTATCTGTAACCATGAAATCTCTACGTACTAGAGCTATTGAGTTGTGATCCATGTTAGAAATCATGTCTAGGCTACATGCTTATTCTGTTGGGACCCACTGAGGTCATTTCTGATGTTGAGTTATTCGCTTATATTACAATTTCATACTCAGTCATATTCATTCATTTCATATCATATCTCAGTCTCTGATGCTATATATTGATACATCATATCATTATTTTTGGGCTAGTTTAATGGCATTGTGAGTCCGGGAGACTAGAGAGATTGATGACTAAGTGAGGCCGAGGGCCTGATTGTGAGTGATATTATGGGATCGGGTTGTACACCGCAGCATGTTATATTGATTTATGACAGGATCTGGCTTATTATGGTGCTTGGGCTGAAGGAGCCCCTCCGGAGTCTGTACACACTCCAGTGAGCGCAGTTGATTATATTGAGGGATGGATCTTCCCTAGGCATGGATCTTGCCCGAAGTATTTATATTTGGGGATGGATCTTCCCCGGACTATATATATATATATATATATATATATATATATATGAGAGAGAGAGAGAGAGAGAGATCTTCCCTGGGGTGGATTGGTCATATACAGTACTGAGTGACTTAGCATATCGAGTGATTGAGCATAATGAGTAGAAAGAACGAGACATTGAGATTGAGTACTCTGAGAGTGTGAGTACATGAGTTCATCACTGAGATACATTGCATTTGGCATGCATACTTGAGATACATGCATAGAGATGCATTTCTTTCTGCTACACAATTTTGTTGACATTCATGATTTCACATGCATAGTGACATGTAGGCATAGAGATGTATTTTTCGCATGTTATTTGAAAAATGAAACATCTTATTTATTATTGAAAAGTTTTGGGGAAAAAATCACAGTTGTACAAATCTATTCATATTTTGGTAATTTCGGTAAAAGAATTGGATTTTTACTGATATACTTAAAAACCATGCCTATTTTTCCAAAATTGTGAACGAGATGAGCATCTTATATCTGAGTATGTTTCTTGTACCATTATTATTATGTTGTTACGAACTGTTGGCGGCTATTGGTGTTGGACTCTGACCTCTGTTTCAGCTCGTCACTACTTTCAACCTAAGGTTAGGTTTTGTTACTATTGAGTACATAGGGTTGATTGTACTCATACTACACGTTTGCACCTTGTGTACAGATGTTGGATGATGATGTTGCTATGTTCGATGAGAGCTAAATTTGAAGATGTACCTGCGTTCCGGTTATAGCTGCCTCTTGTTCGTGGTAGCTCTAGACTTATGAAAGATCTTTTCATGTAAATTTCAAACAGATGATGTACTTTATTTCATACCAGCTTTGTAAGTTCTAAATCTTAGACGCTCATGATTTGCACTAGCAGTCCTTGGGAAATTCTTTTATAAAAGCAGTTGTATTATCATTTCTTTTCTTTATAAATCTCATTAAATTTGTTAGTTGTTAAGTGGCTTACTTGACGGTTTGGGTTAGGTGTCATCACGACTAGTTGGATTTTAGGTCGTGGCAAGGTGGTATCAGAGCTCTAGGTTCATAGGTTCTACGAGTCATGAGCAGGTGTCTAGTAGAATCTTGCGGATCAGTATGATGACGTTCATACCTATCTTCGAGAGGCTATAAGGCATTTAGGATAAACTTCCCCTCTTCTTTGCTTATCGTGCAGCATTGATTCAGCTTGAAACATAACTCTGTGAATTCGCTCCATGCATTCGTGTGTGCATGTGAGCGCTCGGTATCAGCCATGCATCACCGGCTTGTGATTTCATGGATAAGGTGCGAGATGTGATTTCTGTGTGCTTATGATGGGCCAGTCTGGAGGACTTGAGGTCGGGTTATGACTGTAGCTTGAGCACGGGGATTTCGGTTGTGTGAGCACGTGCTTTTGGACTGATAAGTCTGGTAGTGTCCCTATTAGTGGAATTTGTGGCTCGATGAATGATTGGATGACTATATGATGAGTATGATGTGACTACGGAATATGTTCGGATGGTTCGAAGGTGTTGAAAAGAGTTTTCTTGAGATGTACAGGGACCATTGGGTGTTTTATTTCTGTCTTGATATGACGTATAGTCTCGATCCATGAGTGTATTGAAGTATCTTTCATGTTGCTTAACTGTGGAACGAATTAGATTCTTATGGGCTTGTTGATGGGTTCAGACTCAGGAAGATTAAGTGACTGCGTAGTAGTTGTGGATGTGAAAAGGTATAGAGAGATGTTAGTTTGAGGCTAAGCATGTGGGTTATGACCTGCGTGGTAATCTACGGGGGGTGACCCTTTATGATGGTTGTGTGGAAAGTTTCTTGCTACTAGTGGGTTATGTATGTTGCAATGTTGTTTGGATCGCTCAAGGAAGTTGACCTGACCGTCACGAGGATGAATGCGAGCTTAGCTGACGATTTGAGGTATTATATGGTTTGTGTTACATGAGCTTATGAAGGATTAAGTTGAATTTCAGTGCGGGATTATGGCAGTAATAGAGTATGGGTATTGTGAGTTATCGACTGTTTTGTTCTATGGCTTTGAGCCAAGTGGGGGAGTCTGCTATCAATGATTTGATCGCATGGTTATGTGTTGTATTGGTTTTGGTTTGAGGCATACTTGTGAATCAGTTATGACTTGCAAAGGTTGAGATTGAGGATGACTCGAGTAAGGGAATTTCTAGATACGGGGTATATTACACTTTATGGGTATATGGAAATCATTGAATGATTTGAGTTGTTATTCGTGACGGATGTAGTGCGCATAGAGTAGGAATTTGCTTGGTTGCGTTAAGGTGGGGTTACTTCTTTGGGTATCATCGTGCTAATGGGGCACAGGTTGTTCGGCCCGTTTGGGCAACGCAATTGAGATTTGGGCAGAATGGATGACTCTTGAGAAAATTCTAATGGATTCAAGATTTATGCGTAGCAATTGTGAGTTTTTCCGGATTGGTATATGGCTAGGATCTGAGATTTACATTGGATAGTGTCGAGACTCGCAGTATTTCTATGTCATTATGGATCTTACATTTCGGTAATAAGAGGGTGAATGAAACAACTTTAGACTCACAGAAGGTCTCTTAAGGATGTGTATCTCGGTTATGATACTTTTGGGGTATTTAAGAGGGAATTGAGCGACTTATGAGCCTTAGGGCGGTGTGATTCCATGCTAGGATTCATAGGGTGAGTTTTGGTTAAGGATCGTGGTGTTATAGCAAGGAGGAATATTAACTTGAAGGCAATTTAGAAGTAACTCGGAGGAAACAGGATAACTTGGCAGTAGGTTTGATCAGTATGGTAATGGTATGCTCGGTCCTTTTAGTTCTTACGATGTGGTGCATCTCTACATGTGATTGGTGGCAATACTCTTGGTTTTGGCGACCGGCGTGGCTTGGTTGAGTTAGAGAGACTCAGTTCTGATGGTCTGGTTATGGGCAAATGAGTTTCGAATAGTTCTCAATGGTTTCTATCATGGCTTGGGATGGATATTTCCTACCGGCGTAAGGAGCATGTTCCGTATTGTGATTTTCTCCTAGGTGAGAACAAATGGAAGGTTTTTGAATGATCGGGTATGTATTCTGCTTGTGACTTAGAGTTGATTATGAGATTCTCATATGTTTCATATGATGGCATGATAGATATGGCGTGTTGTGTAGGATTGAGTTTTGCATGTGCAAGGCCACTGTTTATATTTGGAGGGAAGGTCATGAATTTTGGATAGCATGGGCATTTTCATATATATAGATGAATGTAATAACTGCTTAGTAATTTCTGAGAAGGGTGTGCATTTTAGGAGGCACACTGAGTGTTGATTTATGGATGTTTCATTGGTATTGCGGTACTCGCATAGTTGATCGACTGCTGATATTCAGATTTTGCTATGTGGCACGGAAGAACTATGGAAGTATTCCTCGCAGGATGATCGCGTATGGGAGATGTGTTAGACATTCGGGCATGGTGTTGGGAGCAGATATGGTGATTCGTGTGTTCTATGAATTTGGAGACTGGGAGTTCTCAGTAGCAGATTATTTCATGGTTGTGGACTGTGAAGTTGTGGCCAAGCTAGCCAGATGATAGTATGTGTTATGATTCAGTCATTGTAGACTTTCAGAGGGTTTTTTTTAATCTATTTGTGGGTGACCATAGTTGATTTTTGGGATCCATTGTTAGGCCCAATGAGGATGTGTAATCTATACCGGGTCGGATTGTTTGACTCTGTACTGCTATTGTTGAAGGATGTGCCATTCGGTCAGAGTTGAGCTTATTAGTGTTCTGATAGGTTCTATGAGTTACCCTTCTATGGCACGGGGGGTTGTGATTCGTTGGTTATATACACACAGGGTGCGGTTCTATTTGGGCCTTATAGCGGAATTTGATCGAGATGGGTATTAGGGTGTGGAATAAGTAATTGCGCATCGGTTATGTTTCCTTCCGGACTGTGGTATCATGTTATTTGTTTCTCTGTGGTTATGGTCATGCATCTTGGGTACTTGATATCGAATTGCTCGTGGGTTTTTTTCCAGGCATGATGGCTTGAGGTATTTCATATGGACCAGTTTCGAGCCGTTCAGAGGTCGGTACGCGCGGGATGGAATTTTTGGAGCATCGTATGGCTTGCTCGGTATTAGATTTGGCTTGTTCAAGGTAAGTAACACTTCTAAACTTGGTATTGAGGGTGTAAAACCCCGAATTACATGTTATGTGTTTGGTGTTGAAGTGACGCACATGCTAGGTGACGAGCGTGTGGGCATGCACCGTGTGAATTGTGACTTCGTTATTTATGTGGTACTGTGTAGTTACCTGATCTTATCTTTAACCATGAAATCTTTACGTACTAGAGCTATTGAGTTGTGACCCATGTTAGAAATTATGTCTAGGCTAAATGCTTATTCTGCTGGGACCCACTGAGGTCATTTTTGTTGTTGAGTTATTCGCTTACATTGCAATTTCATACTTAGTCGTGTTCATTCATTTCATATCATATCTCAGTCTCTGTTTCTTTTATATTGATATATCATATCATCATTTTTGGGCTAGTTTCATGGCATTGTGAGTCCGAGAGACTGAAGAGATTGATGACTGAGTGAGGCCGAGGGCCTGATTGTGAGTGATATTATGGGATCGGGCTGCACACCGCAGCATGTTATATTGATTTGTGACTGGATCTGGCTTATTATGGCGCTTGGGCTGAAGGATCCCCTCCGGAGTCTGTACACACCCCAGTGAGCGCAGTTGATTATATTGAGGGATGGATCTTCCCTAGGCATGGATCTTGCCCGGTGTATTTATATTTGGGGATGGATCTTCCCCTAACTGGATTTGCCTTATACAGTATTGAGTTACTGACTGTCAGTTGATATATATATATATTCTTTTTTGGATGGATCTTCCCTGGGGTGGATTGGCCATATACAGTACTGAGTGACTGAGCATATATATATATATATATATATATATATTTTGGATGGATCTTCCCTGGGGTGGATTGGCCACATACAGTACCGAGTGACTGAGCATGTCGAGTGATTGAGCATAATTAGTGGAAAGTGTGAGATTGAGTATTCTGAAAGTGTGAGTACATGAGTTCATTACTGAGATACATTGCATTTGACATGCGTACTTGAGATACATGCACAGAGATGCATTTCTTTCTGCTACTCGATTTTTGTGACATTCATGATTTCACCTGCATAGGGACATGTAGGCATAGAGATGTACTTTCCGCATGCTATCTGAGAAATAAAACATCTTATTTATTGTTGAATAGTTTTTGGGATAAAATCACAGTTTTAAAAACCTACTCATATTTTAGTGATTTCGGTAAAAAGAATTGGTTTTCACTGATATACTTGAAAAGGATGCCTATTTTTCCGGAAATGTGAACCAGATGAGCATCTTATATCTGAGTATGTTTCTTGTACCATTATTATTATGTTGTTACGAACTGTTGTTGGCTATTGGTGTTGGGCTCCGACCTGTGTTCCACCTCATCACTACTTTTAACATAAGGTTAGGTTTGTTACTTATTGAGTAAATAGGGTCGGTTGTACTCATTCTACACTTCTGCACATTGCGTGCAGATGTTGGATGTTGATGTTGTTGTGTTCGATGGGAGCTGGATTTGAAGATGTACCTGTATTCCGGTTATAGCTGCCTCTTGTTCATGGTAGCTCTAGACTTATGAAAGATCTGTACATGTATATTTCAAACATATGATATACTTTATTTCATACCAGCTTTGTAAATTCTAAATCTTAGATGCTCATGATTTGCACTAGCAGTCCTTGGGAAATTCTTGTATAAAAGTAGTTGTATTATCATTTCTTCTTTATAAATCTCATTAAATTGGTTAGTTATTAAGTGGCTTACCTGACGGGTTGGGTTAGGTGCCATCACGACTAGTCGGATTTTGGATCGTAACATCAATTGACCAAACTCATATTATAAAATAATGTCTTTTTATAGTTTTTTTTGTGTCATCTGTTTTAATTTCATTGAAGATTTGTAATTGTTAGCTTCCGCATGGCGTCATGATTATTTCAATTCCAACAAATTCAAGTAATAAGGTACTAGCCATACTATAATAAGCAGACAGATAATGAGTGTTTAACAGTTATAGATGGCAGTACTCTATGTAAAAAGAGAGATGAATAGAAAACCAACAAATAATGCACCACATCTAGAAACAAAAGACTTTCCCTTCCTACCCTCAATTAAGATAAAGGATTTCCAATTCAAAAAGGTCTTGGTTCCTATCAATTAATTAAATCTAATTGAGTTTGAGCTAAGCACAGAGTACACACACGACATACATCAGACGTCTTTCTTATAAATGGATTGCCCTTGCACACTGATTGTCTAACTCTAGCCTTATAAGATATTAAAGTTGTTGAAAAGTTTGATGGATTTGAATTCTCATAGTTTAGATACAAAAAAAAACTACATCAAACATTTAGAAAATGAAGGTGGAAGGTTGATGAGCCGAGGAAATGAACCCAAAAACTGAGGCGTGTCTGTTACTACAAAACGCACTCATAAATGCTATGAATCGTATTCGTTCAATGCGACTTATAAAATCATTCGTTGAGTGCAACTTATAAATTCATGTAATGATCCGATCAGTCGCTTTGAGTATTTGAGATCCTATCTCCTATTTATTGACTCCTCTATGTTATATTGTGATTATGTGACTTGCCGGGGTATTTGGTTTTGATTTCGGGCGAGTTTCAGAGTGAAATGGGACATATAGTCCCTATGTTGGAGTCTTAAGTTGGTAGAGTTGACCGTAGTTTGACTTTTGTGTAGGTGACTCCGGAATGGAGTTTTGGTGATTCTAATAGCTTTTTATGGTGATTTTAGACTTAGGAGCGTGTCCGGATATTGATTTGGAGGTCCGTAGGTAGTTTCGGCGTGAATTGGCAAAAGTTAGAAAGTTGAAGGTTTGGAAGGTTGGAAAGTTTGACCGGGAGTTGAATTTATTGATACCGGGGTCGGATCCAGATTTTGGAAGTTCGAATAGGTTCGTCATATCATTTATGACTTGTGTGCAAAGTTTGAGGTCATATCGGAATTGTTTTGGTATGAATCGACATTAGTTTTGGAATTCGGAAGTTCATAGTTTCATAGGCTTCAATTGGGTTGCGATTCATAGAATTGATGTTGTTTGAGGTGATTTTTGACCTCGAGTAGGTCCGTTAGGTGTTTTGGAATTTGTTGGTATATTCGTACGGGGTTCCAGGGGACCGAGTGTGAAATGGATTGAATCCGAAATAATTTTGGACTTATGCAATTGCTGAACCACTACTGTTCTGGTGTCATCGCACATGCGGAGGGTTTGGCCGCAGGTATGGACATGCAAAAGTGAGGAGCTGGTCGTAGAAGCAAAGCTAGCTTTGCCCAGCTAGCATCGCAGGTGCGAAGAGATATCCGCATCTGCCAGTCCGCATGTATGGAGGAGTGTTCGCAAATGCTGATAAGGCTAGCTTGGTTTATTGCGTAGAAGCGTGTTTTAGTTTGCAGAAGCGGATGTGCAAATGCGCGTTTAGTCTGCAGAAGAGTAAAGTCATGGCCTAAGTGGAAACCGCGCCTGCGATTAGTTTTCCGGAGGTGCGGCATCGCAGATGCGACTAAAGGCCCGCAAAAGCAAAATCGTTGGGCAGAAAAGACCTAATTTCGAGGGTTTGATTTCATAATTCATTTTTGGACTTAGAGAGCTCGGTTTGTGGCGACTTTTTAGGAGATTTGCAAGGTAATCATTGGGGTAAGAAATCCTAACTCAGTTTTGGTTAAATTACACAAATCTATGGTTGTTTTTATCATTTAATTAGTGTTTTGAGTTGCAAATTTGGGAGAAATTTTGTGAAATTTCTTAGGCTAAAATTTGGGGATTTGAAAGGCGATTTGAGGTCTATTTTGATTAATTCTAGTATGGGTGGACTCGTTATTGAGTGGGTATTAGGATTTTATAATTTTGGTCAAGTTTTGAGACGCGGGATCGGGTTGACTTTTTGAATTAACTTTTTATTTCTTAGCAAAGATCGTAATTTTATTGTTCGAAATAGTTTTCTATAGTTTATATTTATAGTATGAAGTTGTTTTGGCTAGATTCAAGCCGTTCGGAGTTGGATAATCGAGAGAAAGACCTACTAGTGGATTGTGTTAACGTGTTTCGAGGTAAGTGTCTTGCCTAACTTCGTGTGGGGGAATTACCCCTTAGGTTTTGGTATTGTTTAGTGGTAATTGTGATGCGTGGAAGCCGTGTACGCAAGGTTACGAGTATGTACACGGTCTAAATGTGAAAATTTACCGATTTTAGCTTTGTAGATTCCTTTCATGCCTTAATTGAGTTATCTTAACATGTTATCTTCATCATCATTAGTCTATTTCACATGCTCTATTTGTCTTAGCTCTTATTTGTTAATAGCACGACATATTTAGTTGAAATTCTTGTTTCCCTTATTCCATATTCATTATTTAACCGTTGAATTCTTACGTGAATTTGTTGTTCTTGGAATATCTTGTTGCTTAAAATGGTATTGAGTTATAAAGGTTGTGATTCACATCGAGGCAATATGTTAAGTTGTTAAATACTATTATGTTATGTTATTCACTTTCGGTGGTTATTATTGAGACTCTTGTGTACATTATGGTTGATTCATGGGCTATTTATTGTGAAAACACTGTTATTGCTGGTTTCTTTGGCAAGTTGTGATATTGGGCACTTGAGGTACGATTTGTGATACGTTATGATATTGATACGCATGCGGTGGTATAAGGGTTTGGGGGTGAAACGCATGCAGTGAGATAAGGTGGGCTTGATACGTGTGGCTAGTAGGGGAACTATTAGAAGCCATGTGGTGTGATAAGGTGGGCTAAAATGCGGGATGCTATTTCGGGAAAATAATTTTCAAAAATAAATGTAAGGCTCCCGCGGTGATATAAGGAAAGATTTTGAATTATTCTTGTGATTTGAGACTACGAGGCGGTACCTCGGTAGTGACTCTTATTGGTATTGCTCTATTGCTGCACTTGTCTTTGGGTTTTTTGTTTCCTTAGCATATCATTCCTTGTTTTCTTCATGTTGCATTATTTTCTTTGGTTCTGTGTAGCTATTTTTGATGTGTTATTTGTATTTTCAATTTCATTGCTTTCATTACCACTGCTATACACTTGTACAATTTTTCTTATTTATTCCAGTAGGGCTTTGACCTGACCTCGTCACTACTCTACCGAGGTTAGGCTTCGCACTTATCGGGTACCGTTGTGGTGTACTCATGTTATGCTTCTGCACATCTTTTGTGAGGATCCAGGTACCTCCTACTAGCCCAGACATCAGCGAGCTGAGTTCGTAATCTACAACTTTCATACATTATTTTTATCACTTAAAATACATCTACGATAACATACAACTTAAATACAATTTTCATACAAATTTTATACAATATGTCTTTTGTATATATTTTGTATATGATTTGTTTATATTTTCTAAGTGGTGTGCTCTTCTTCCTCTTTGAAATTCCAATCAAAACTTTCTCTCTTAATATAATTTTGATACATATGAACAACTTTATGTAAAAAGATAGTATTGATAACTTAAATATAAATTTTATACAATGATTCATACATTATACAACTATTTTTCAATTTTCATATAACATTCAAATAAAAAAAAATATAACTACAACATAATACAATTATATTACAATTTTACAATAATTTCATAAGTATATTGTATGTCATGTGTTCTTCTTCTTCTTCTTTGAGTTTCAATATGAAATTCAGCCAAAATCAAGTCTAATCTTCACAAAACACTTTCAAAATTGAGATATAAGCTCTAAACAATATTCCCAATTGTTTGCAACTGTCATGATCCCAAATCCACTAGTCGTGATGGCACCTAACCCAACCCGCTATGTAAGCCAACTAGTAACTATCCAATTCAAATGATATTAACAGGACAAATAAACGATAGTAATTTACTGAATTTTATACATTTCCCAAGGACTGGTAGTACAAGTCGTGAGCTTTTAAGAATAGAATTTACAAAGCTGAAATGAAATAAATACATAGTGTGTTTGAAAAGTACATAAACAAGGTTTTATAGATCTAAGGCTACCACGAACAAGAGGCAGCTACAACCGGGACGCAGGTACATCATCAATCCAGCTCCCATCAAACACAGCAATATCAGCAGCCAACATCTGCACATAAGGTGCAGAAGTATAGTATGAGTACAACCGACCCCATGTACTTAGTAAGTAACAAACCTAACCTTAGGTTGAAAGTAGTGACGAGCTAACACAAGGTCGGGTACAATACCAATATTCCATAACAATTCATAACAGCATAACACAGGTAATAAAAGAGGTATCTCAGTGAAACTCAAATCTTTTACCGAATATGCCAAAATACGAGTAAGTTTGAAAACTGTGATTTTCCCCAAAAATCCTTTCAACAATAAGTAAGATGTTTCATTTTCAGATAGCATGAAGAAAGTAGGTCTCTATGCCTACATGTCAAGATACAAGTAAAATCATAAATATCCCAAAACTGGGTAGCAGAAGGAAATGTATCTCTCTGCATGTATCTCAAGTACGCATATCAAATGCAATGCATCTCGACGATGAGCTCATATACTCACACTATCATAGTACTCAATCTCACTATCTAGCATCATCTTTCAATATGCCCAATGCTCAGCACACTCAATCACTCAGCATTGTACAATACCCGTTGAGGCGTGCAGCCCGATCCATATATATATAGTCGACTGCGCTCACTGGGGGTGTGCAGACTCCAGAGGGGCTCCTTTCGGCCCAAGCGCTATATCGTTGCGGTGTGCAGCCCGATCCCATAAAAATGTCAATATATTGCTGTGACGTGCAACCCGATCCCATGATATATAATCAATATAACATGCTGTGGCATGCAGCCCGATCCCAAAATATCACTCTCACTCAGACCCTTGGCCTCACTCAGTCATCAATCTCTCCACTCTCACTCACTGGCTCACAATATCATGAAACTAGCTTGACAACAATGATATGATGTATCAATAAATAATAATTGATACTGAGATATAGTATGAATGCATGGATATGACTGAGTACGAAATATCAATGAAATTAGTGAGATGACAGTAAGAAACGACCACTGTGAGTCCAAACAGTGTCGGCATAATGCCTAAACATGATAACTAGCATGATTTACAGCTTAACTACTTTATCACATGGTGGAAACACGAATATCAACAAGGTAGGACCACTATACAGTGCCATAGAAGCAGCAGAGTCCCAATTCACTTGGTGCACGCCCACACGCCCGTCACCTAGTATGTGTGTCACCTCAATACCGATCACATAACACATATTACGGGGTTTCATACCCTCAACACTAAGTTTAGAAGAGTTACTTACCTCGAACGAGCCAATATGTCACGACCCCAAATTCTCTTTGTAAGATGTCGTGATGGCACCTAGTCTCTAAGACTCGGTAAGCCTATCAATCCGGAATAATAATAAATATCTGAAATAAATAAACTACAATTCAAACAATTTCAACTCCCAAAACCCGGTAAAAATAAGACACAAGCTTCTAAGAATTTATTCTCTATGTCTCTATACATTAGAGTCTAAAAGAAATAAGGAAAAGACATAGTAAGATAGAAGGGGACTCTAGAGTCTGCGGACGCTGGCAAATATATTTCGCAGTCTCCTCGTATAACTAGTTTACTGATGCCTAGTCTGATAAGATGTACCTGGATATGAACAAAAAGATATGGAGAAGTGTAGTATGAGTACACCACAACGGTACCCAGTAAGTGCCAAGCCTAACCTCGGTAGAGTAGTGACGAGGTCAGGTCAGGCCCTACTGGAGAATAAACAATGACATGGTAAAATGTTTAAACAATATAATAAAATAAAATGACAATGGAAATGAATCAAGTAGTATGTCACATTTAATTACACCAAATAATGGCAAATAAATACCTCGTGGAAACAAAATAGAATTTCTTTTCAACTTTAAGAAAAATCACAACAAAATTAAAGGCAACTATGGCCATACATCAATATCAACAAGGGCACTACCGAGGTACCACCTCGTAGTCCCAAATCAAAAATAAATTCACAATATCTCATTTCCTTATCTCACCGCGGGAGCCTTCAAAAGTTATTTTAAAGAAAATATTTTTCCGAAATAGCATCCCGCGTTTAACCATCCTTATCAAACTGCATGACTTCTAGTAGTTCCCCCTACTAGCCACGCGTATCAAGCCACCCTTATCTCACCGCATGCGTTTCAATACCCAAACTTTATACCACCGCATGCGTATCAATATCACAATATATCGCAATTTGCACCTCAAGTGCTCAAATAATTTAACTTGCCAAAATAATTCAACAACAATATTTTTTCACAATAAAGAGCTCACGACTCATACCAAAATAAATCATCAATAATATTTTTCCACAATAAAGAGCTCACGGCTCATCCCAAAATAAATCATCAATAATAGTTTTCCACAATAAAGAGCTCACGGCTCCATCACAAGGAGTACGAAAATTTTACAAAAATATTCAGGAATAAATAATTCAGAAAAATAAAATATCAAAATCTTTAATACGTTGCTTCAATAACAAATTTTAAAAATGTCAAATACTTCATATTAATAGTATTTAATTTAAAGAAAATCAACCTTCAAATAATGCACAGAATAAAGGAAACCTAGTTTCAACTAAACAGGTAAACAATTAGCAAGAAAAGGTCAAAGAAATTTAAGGTATATATTTCAAATCAATGATGAAGAATATAACAAGATAAAATAATTTAATAAATGCGCAACAATGATCTACATAATTTAAAAATATAATCTTTTATATTTAGTCTGTGTACACACTCGTCAACTCATGTACACAACTTTCAATATATTTCAATAATCACATCAATACCATTCCTAGGGGAAATTTCCTCACACAAGGTTAGACAAGTTACTTACTTCGACTTGCTCCAATTTAACCAAGTAGTATGCTTTTTTTGCTCGATTTTCCGATTCTGGTCGACTCGTATCTAGTCATAATTAATTCAATACAATCAACAAAAATAATAGAATTAATTCTATAAGAAAATACTTCATTGTTCAATAAAAATCCGAAATTAACTCAAAAATGGCATGTGGGGTCCACATATCGGAATCCGGCGAAAGTTATGAAATATGAACGCCTATTCAACCACGAGTCTATCCATACTAATTTTACCAAAATCCGACATCAACTTGACCTCGAAATCTCAAATTCTTATTTTGAAATCCCTAGACCCAAATCCTCTAATTTCACCTAAAAAAACATGTAATCTATTCGAAATATACAATGATAATCCAATATAATTGACTAACAATGATCACATGTGACTTACCTCAAGATTTCCCTTGATTTCTCGCTCAAATATTGCCTCAACCGCTTTTGGAAATGTCAAAAATGACAAAATCTCGGACTCCTCTGTTTTTGTAATCTGGTCAGTGCTTTCGCACATGCGGAACATGGTCCGCTTCTGCGCAACCGCAGGTGCGAACATGCCTTTCGCTTCTGCGGTGGATTAAATAGCAAAGCTTTGCTTCTGCGGAGTTCTTTCTGCTTCTGCGACTCCAACTAGGCAGCCCTTTGTCCCCTTTTGCGAGCCACAACTCGCTTGTGCGAGTCCGCACCTGCGGTCAGTCCTTCCGCAGGTGCGATGACACCAGAAGGTGCAAATTTCAGAATTTGCCTAAGTGCAAAAATTGATCCGATTTCGATCTGGATCGCACTCGGGGGTACTCGGGACCCCGTCCCAAAATACCAACAAGTTCTAAAATATTGTACGAACTTAGTCGAAACTTTAAATCACATCCAACAACACTAAAAACATGAATCACATATAGATTCAAGCCTATGGAACTTTGAAACTTTCAATTTCTACAAACGACGTTGAAACTTATCAAATCAAGTCCGATTGACCTCAAATTTTGTACACAAGTCATAAATGACATAACAGAGGTATAAAAATTTTCAGAACTGGATTCCAACCCCGATATCAAAAGGTAAACTCCCCGGTCAAACTTCCAAAATTTAAATTCCTATTTTAGCCATTTCAAGCCTAATTTCACTACAGACTTCCAAATAAAATTCAGATCACGCTCTTAAGTAAGGGTGGCATGTGGGTCAGGCCCGGTCCTAAGTGGCCCGGTTCTAGGAGGGCCGGTCCTAAGCAGGATCCCGGTCTCGTGGGCCTCGCCTATGGGACCGGCCTACTTCCCAGCCCACTTCACCACAGTCCTGGTCCTGTTCGGTTAGAACCGTTTAGGTCCACTGCCTATTTGGGCTTACGGTCCTCGGTCGGGCCCGGTCCTAACCGGCCCACATGCTACCCTTACTCCTAAGTCCAAAATCATCATACGGTGTTGTTGGAATCATCAAAATTCTATTCCGGGGTCGTTTGCACATAATTCGACATCCGGTCACTATTTGAACTTAAACTTTTAATTTTTCATCAAAATTCCATATCTCGGGTTAGGGACCTCGAAATTTGATTTCGGACATACGCCCAAGTCCCAAATCACGATACGGACCTACTGAAATTGTCAAAATACTGATCCGAGTCCATTTGCTCTAAATGTTGACAAAAGTCAACTCAGTTGAGTTTTAAAGCTCTAATTCACATTTTTATCCATTTTTCACATAAAAACTTTCCAAAAAATTTTACGGACTGCGTACGCAAGTCAAGTAATGATAAATAGTGCTTTTTGAGGTCTTAGAACACAGAATTAATTATTAACTTTATAGATAACATTTTGGATCACCATATTCTCTACCTCTAAAACAAATGTTCGTCCTCGAACGGAGTTAGAAAAAGTACCTGAGCTGGTGAATAAGTGTGGATAACAGTTGCGCATAACATGCTCGGTCTCCCAAGTGGCCTCCTTGACCGAATGACCCCTCCACTGAAACTTCACGGAAGCAATGTTCTTTGACCTCAGCTTTCGAACCTGCCTATCTAAAATAGCCACTGGTTCCTCAACATAAGATAGATCCTTGTCCAACCGAACCGAATTGAAGTCTAACATATGAGACGGATCGCCGTGATATTTTCGAAGCATAGAAACATGGAATATCGGATGAACTGCAGAGAGACTAAGTGGTAGTGCAAGTCTGTAAGCCACATCTCCAAATCTTTCAAGAATCTCAGAAGGCCCAATATACCTTGGGCTCAACTTGCCCTTCTTCCCGAACCTCATCACATCCTTCATAGGCGAAACCCGGAGTAATACCCGCCCACCAACCATGAATGCAATATCGCGAACCTTCCGATCCGCATAACTCTTCTGTCTAGATTGGGCTGTACGAAGTTGATCGTGAATCAACTTAACCTTCTCCCAGGCATCCTGAACCAAGTCTGTACCTAATAGTCTAGCCTCGGCCAGTTCGAACCAACCCACTGGAGACCGGCACCGCCTATCATACAAAGTCTAATACAGAGCCATATAAATGCTTGACTGGTAATTATTGTTGTAATCAAACTCCGCAAGTGGTAAGAACTGATCCCAAGCACCCCTAAAATCGATCACACATGCACGAAGCATATCCTCAAGTATCTTAATAGTGCGTTCAGACTGCCCATCCGTCTGAGGGTGAAATGTTGTACTCAACTCTACCCGAGTACCCAACGCACGCTGTACTGCCCTCCAGAACTATGATGTAAACTGTGTACCCCGGTGAGAGATGATATATACCGGTACACCGTGAAGTCTGACAATCTCACGAATATATACCTGAGCCAGCTGCTCTGAAGAGTAAGTAGTAATCACATGAATGAAATGAGCTGACTTGGTCAATCTATCCACAATCACCCAAACTGCATCGAATTTCCTCTGAGTCCGTAGGAGTCCAACAACGAAATCCATAGTGATCCGCTCCCATTTTCATTCTGGAATTTCCAACTTCTGAAGCAATTCACCCGGTCGCTGATGCTCATATTTCACATGTTGACTATTTAGATACCGAGCTACATACTCCACTATGTCTTTCTTCATCCGCCTCCACTAATAGTGTTGTCTCAAGTCCTGATACATCTTTGCAGCACCCGAATGAATGGAGTATCGTGAACTGTGAGCCTCCTGGAGAATCAACTCATGCAAGCCATCTACATTGGGTACACATAGTCTGCCTTGCATTCGTAGTACACCGTCATCTCCAATAGTGACTTCCTTGGAATCACCGTATTGAACTGTATCCTTAAGGACAAGCAAATGAGGGTCATCATACTGACGCTCCTTAATACGATCATAAAGAGAAGACTGAGAAACCACACAAGCCAAAACTCGGCTCGTCTCGGAAACATCCAACCTAACAAACTGGTTGGCTAAGGCCTGAACATCCAAGGCTAAAGGTCTCTCTACTACCGGTAAATATGCTAAGCTGCCCAAACTCTCCGCCTTACGACTCAAGGCATCGACCAATACATTGGCCTTCCCAGGATGATAGAGAATGGTGATATCATAACACTTAAGCAACTCCAACCATTTTCGTTGCCGCAAATAAAGATCCTTCTGTTTAAACAGATGTTGTAGACTTCAGTGATCGGTGTAGACCTCGCAATGGACACCGTATAATTAATGCCGCCAATTCTTCAAGGCATGAACAATAGCTGCTAACTCAAGGTCGTGTACATGATAATTCCTCTCATGCACCTTTAACTGTCTCGATGCATAGGCAATCACCCTACCGTCTTGCATCAACACTGCGCCAAGACCAATACGCGATGCATCACAATACACGGTATAAGCCATTAAACTTGTAGGTAACACAAATACTAGGGCTGTAGTTAAAGCTGTCTTGAGCTTTTGGAAGCTCTCCTCACATTCTTCGGTCCACCTGAACGGAGCACCCTTCTGGGTCAATTTGGTCATAGATGCAGCAATAGAAGAGAAACCATTTACAAATCGGCGATAATACCCAGCAAAACCAAGGAAACTCCGGATTTCCGTAACTGAGAACGGTCTGGACCAACTCTACACTACTTCAATCTTCTTCGGATCTACCTTGATCCCCTCGCACGAAACTATATGACCCAAAAATCCCACTGAATCAAGCTAGAATTCACACTTTGAAAATTTTACATATAACTTCCTTTCTCTCAAAATCTGAAGCACAGTCCTCAAGTGTTGTTCATGATCATCCCCGACTCCGGGAATACACCAGAATGTCATCAATAAACACAATGATGAAATAATCAAGATATGGCTAAAATACACTATTCATTAAGTGCATAAATGATGATGGGGCATTAGTCAGCCCAAAAGACATCACAAGGAACTCGTAATGACCGTACCGAGTCCTGAAAGCAATCTTCGGGATATCTGGCTCCCGAATCTTCAATTGATGATAACCTAAACGCAAGCCGATCTTAGAAAACACTCTGGCACCCTGATGCTGATCAAATAGGTCATCAATACGTGGCAATGGATTCAGCTGGCGGTAATCAATACACATCCGCATATAACCATCCTTTTTCTTCACAAATAAGACAAGAGCACCCCAAGGCGATACACTAGGCCGAATAAAACCCTTATCAAGCAATTCCTGTAATTGTTCTTTTAATTCCTTCAACTCTGCTGGGGCCATACGATATGGTGGAATAGAAATGGGCTGAGTGCCCGGTAACAAATCAATACCAAAGTCAATATCCTTGTCGGGTGGCATACCCGTAAGATCCGCTGGAAATACATCAGGAAAATCCCTTACTATAGGAACTCACTCCACAGTAGGAGTATCAATACTAACATCACTCACACAGGCCAGATACGCATCGCACCCCTTCTCAACCATTCATTGAGCTTTAAGAAATGAAATAATCCTGCTAGGAACATGATCCGAGGTACCTCTCCACTCTAGCCGCGGTAGACCTGGCATAGCCAACGTCACCGTCTTGGTGTAACAATCAAGAATAGTGTGATAGGGCGACAACCAGTCCATGCCCAAAATAATATCGAAATCCACCATACTGAACAATAATAAATCAGCTCTGCTCTCAAAACCACTGATAACAATTAAACACGACCGATACACACGGTCCACAATAATAGATTCACCCACTGGTGTAGATACATAAACAGAAGAACTCAAGGAATCATGTGATACGTCCAAATACGGGCAAAATAAGATGACACATAAGAATAAGTGGAGCGTCGATCAAATAAGACTGATGCATCTCTATGATAGATTGGAATAATACATGTTATAACAGAATTGGATGCAACGGTATCTGTCCTAGCATGAAGGGCATAATATCTAGTCTGGTCTCCCCATCTAGGGCAAACTCTACCTATCCGACCTCCCCCTCTGGCTGGCTGTGCACGTGGAGTGGCAACTGGTGCAGTAATCATGGCCTGAGAAGCCTGATGACCTTGTGGAATAGGTGGGCCTGAGAAATCCATGGATGTGTACCCCTATTAAGTCTGGGGCAATCCCTCATGATATGAAGAGTGTCACCACCCTCAAAACAAGCCCTCGGAGGACGTGGCTACTAGGACTGGATCGAGCCTGATCGACTAGACTGCCCGCTGAAAGCACCCTGTACAGGAGGTACAGAAGACACTGGCGGTGCATAATATGGAACCTGAGGTCTGGGAGTAGCCAAAATACCACTGGAAGCTGGAAGTGTTGAATGAATAGGACGACTCACATAACCTCTACCATGACGTGCTGCAATTGGGGCACGGGAATTATTATATTGCCAGAATCTCGGGGACTCTTAGCTTCCCTCTCTTCCCTCTCCTGAGTCTGCATACCTTCCAATCTCCTAGAAATTGACACCACATGTTGGTATATGATGTCCATCTCTAGCTCTCGGTCCATACTGTATCTGATACTAGGGTGGAGACCCTCAATAAATCTGTGAACCCACTCTCGAACAGTAGCAACTAAGGTTGGTGCATGCCTAGCCAAATTACTGAATCAGACTGCATATTCTGACACGGTCATAGAACCCTGGCGCAACTGCTCAAACTCTTCGCGCCATGCATTTCTAAGACTCTAAGGAATATACTCTCTTAAGAACATATCTGAAAATTGAGGCCAAGTAAGTGAAGCTGCCTCAGCCGGACTATCCAATTCATATGCCCGCCACCACTGGTAGGTTGCTCCTCTAAACTTGAATGCCGTGAAAAAAAAACCATTGTAATCCACAATACCCATAGTACAAAGGATACGATGACAT
Source organism: Nicotiana tomentosiformis (assembly GCF_000390325.3). NCBI lineage: Eukaryota > Viridiplantae > Streptophyta > Magnoliopsida > Solanales > Solanaceae > Nicotiana > Nicotiana tomentosiformis. The sequence continues at coordinate 120,039,757 of NC_090816.1, read as the reverse complement.
TCCTCTAGAAAACCCTGAGCATCCTCTGAAGCTAAACCGCTAAAAGTGGGAGGGTGGTACTTCTTATACCTCTCAAGCCTGAGCTGCTTCCCCTCTGAAACTATTGTCCTAATCTTAAGCCGAACTGGGATAATTGGCTGCACTGGTATAACCTCTGGGGCACGGTCAACTTAGGCCGCGACTTTGGAGTATGGGCGGAGGGAGTCTATGCTCCACCCCCGGCCTGAGATGTGGCATGAGCAAGTGGAATTAACCCTGGCTAAGCTAGAGTTCCAAACATGCTCAAAAATTGGGCAAGAGTCTCCTAAAGTGCAGGAGTAGTAACATGCGTCTCAGGTGAATGTTCTCCAACTAGAGCTACTGGTGGCTCTGGTGCAGCAGCTCGTGCAGGTACTCTGGTTGCACCACGTAGTTTTCCTCAGCCTTTGCCCCGACCCCGGCCTCTTGCGGCTCCAACAGGGGGCACTGGTGTCCGATCATCGGATCCAGTTGCGCGTGTACTCACCATCTGTGAGAGAATAGAAAGATAATGGTTTAGAACTTTGAAGTCAACAGTGCGCACGATAAGGAATCAAAGAAGTGAATATTTTCCTAACAGTTCCATAGCCTCCCAAAGATAAGTACAGACGTCTCCGTACCGATCCGCAAGACGCTACTAAACCTGCTTGTGACTCATAACACCTATGAACCTAGTGCTCTGATACCAACTTGTCACGACCCCAAATTCCCTCCGTAGGATGTCGTGATGGAACCTACTCTCTAATACTAGGTAAGCCTATCAATGCGGAATAATAATAAATATCTGAAATAAATAAACTACAATTCAAATAATTTTAACTCCCAAACCCCATAGAAATAAGTTACAAGCTTCTAAGAATTTATTCTCTATATCTCTATACATCAGAGTCTAAAGCAAATAAGGAAATAACATAGTAAGATAGAAGGGGACTCCAGAGCCTGTGGACGCTGGCAAATATACCTCAAAGTCTTCTCGTACAACTAGTTTACTGATGCCTAGTCTGATAAGATGTACCTGAATCTGCACAAAAAGATGTACGAAAGTGTAGTATGAGTACACCACAGCGGTACCCAGTAAGTGCCAAGCCTAACCTCGGTAGAGTAGTGACGAGGTCAGGTCAGGCCCTACTAGAGAATAAATAATGACATGGTAAAATATTTAAATAATATAATAAGATAAAATGATAATGGAAATGAATCAAGTAGTACGTCACATTTAATTACACCAAATAATGGCAAATAAATATCTCGCAGAAACAAAACATAATTTCTTTTCAACTTTAAGAAAAATCACAACAAAATAAAAGGCAACTACGGCCATACATCAATATCAACAAGGGCACTACCGAGTTACTGCCTCGTAGTCTCAAATCATAAATAAATTCACAATATCTCATTTCTTTATCTCACTGCGGGAGCCTTCACAATTTATATTAAAGAAAATATTTTTTCCAAAATAGCATCCCGCGTTTTAGCCATCCTTATCACACCGCATGACTTCTAATAGTTCCCCTTACTAGCCACGCGTATCAAGCCACCCTTATCTCACCGCATGCGTTTCAATACCCAAACCTTACACCATCGCATGCGTATCAATATCACAATTTGCACCTCAAGTACTCAAATAATTTAATATTTTTCACAATAAAGAGTTCACGGTTCATGCCAAAATAAATCATCAATAATATTTTTTCACAATAAAGAGCTCACGGCTCATGCCAAAATAAATTATCAATAATATTTTTCCACAATAAAGAGCTCACGACTCCATCACAATGAGTACGAAAATCTTACAAAAATATTCAGGAATAAATAATTCAGGAAAATAAAATTTTAAAATCTTTAATACGTTGCTTCAATATCAAATTTAAAAAATGCCAAATACTTTATATTAATAATATTTAATTTAAAGAAAATCAACCTTCAAATAATGCACAGGATAAAGGAAACCAAGTTTCAACTAAAAAGGTAAAACAATTAGCAGAAAAAGGTCAAACAAATTTAAGGTATATATTTCAGATCAATGATGAAGAATATAACAAGATAAAATAATTTAATAAATGCGCAACACTGATCTACACAATTTAAAAATATAATCTTTCACATTTAGCCCATGTACACACTCGTCACCTCGTGTACACGACTTTCAACATATTTTAATAATCACATCCATACATATCATAGGGGAAATTTCCACTACATAAGGTTAGACAAGTCACTTACCTCGACTCGTATCTAGTCATAATTAATTCGATATAATCAACAAAAATTATAGAATTAATTCTATTAGAAAATACTATATTTTTAATAAAAATCAGAAATTAACTCAAAAATGGCATCTCGAAATCTGGCAAAAATTACGAAATATGAACGCCTATTCAACCACGAGTCTACCCATACTAATTTTACCAAAATCTGATATCAACTTGACCTCCAAATCTCAAATTCTTATTTTGAAATCCCTAGGCTCAAATCCTCTAATTTCACCTCAAAACATGTGATCTATTCGAAATATTCAATGATAATCCAATATAATTGACTAACAATGATGACATGTGACTCACCTCAAGATTTCCCATGATTTCTCGCTCAAAATTGCCTCACCCGCTTTTGGAAATGTCAAAAATGACAAAATCTCGAACTCCTGTGTTTTTGTAATCTGGTTAGTGCTTTCGCACCTGCGGAATATGGACCACTTCTGCGCAACCGCAAGTGCTACCATGCCTTTCGCTTATGCACGTCTTTCGCTTCTACGATGGGTTCAATCGCAGAAGCGGCTTCGCCAGTGTGGAGTTCTCTCCGCTTATGCGGCTCCAACTGGGCAGCCCTTTGTCCGCTTGTGCGAGCCACAGCTCGCTTGTGCGAGTCCACACCTACGGTCAGTCCTTCCGCAGGTTCCATGATACCAGAAGCTGCAAATTTCAGAATTTTTCTAAGTCCAAAAATTGATCCGATTTCGATCCGGATCGCACTCGGGGGGGTACTCGGGACCCCGTCCAAAAATACCAACAAGTTCTAAAACATTGTACGAACTTAGTCGAAACTTTAAATCATATCCAACAACACTAAAAACATGAATCACACATAGATTCAAGCTAATGAAATTTGAAACTTTCAATTTCTACAAACGACATCGGAACCTATCAAATCAAGTCTGATTGCCTCAAATTTTGTACACAAGTCATAAATGACATAACAGAGTTGTAAATATTTTCAGAACTGGATTCCGACCCCGATATTAAAAGGTCAACTCCCCGGTCAAACTTTCAAAATTTAAATTCCTTTTTTGGCTATTTCAAACCTAATTTAACTACGGACTTCCAAATAAAATCCCGATCACACTCCTAAATCCAAAATCACCATACGGAGCTGTTCGAATCATCAAAATTATATTCCAGGGTTGTTTGCACATAATTCGACATCCGATCACTATTTGAACTTAAGCTTTTAATTTTTCGTCAAAATTCCATATCTCGGGCTAGAGACCTCGGAATTTGATTCTGGGCATACGCCCAAGTCCCAAATCATGATACGGACCTACTGAAACTATCAAAATACTGATCTGAGTCTGTATGCTCCAAATATTGACCAAAGTCAACTTAGTTGAGTTTTAAAGCTCTAATTCACATTTTAATCTATTTGTCACATAAAAACTTTTCGGAAAATTTTACGGACTACGCACGCAAGTTGAGTAATGATAAATAGTATTTTTTGAGGTCTTAGAATATAGAATTAATTATTAACTTTAAAGATGACATTTTGGGTCATCACACAATACCAATGCCGAGCAAGCAAGCGAAGCTCCAAAGATGCCATCATGCACGTAGGGACCTCTGGACGGCTCAAAAATATCCAAAACAACTCAAATACATCAAATAAAGCCCAAGGAAACAATTCCAAATGATAAAGATCGAATCCTTAATCAAAACCCAAAACCGGCCAAAATTCACACCTGGGCCCACGCCTCGAAACCCAACAAATCTCACAAAATCCGACAACCCATTCAATTACGAGTCCAACCATACTAGTTTCACTCAAATCCGACTCCAATTCGATGTTCAAAACTCAAAAATTCATATTATGAAACTTTAGGCCAAAACCCCCAATTTCCTCTTTAAATTCACAATCCAATTACCAAAACGAAGGTAGATTCATGAAATATAACTAACACCAAGTACAGAACACTTCCCCCAATTCATATGGAGAAAATTGCTTAAAGAATCGCCTCAATTTGAGCTTGAAAATGTTAAAATAAAGTCAAAATCGCGAACCCTTGTATTTATCATTCTGCCCACCACTTTCGCACCTGCGACACATTAGCCGCTTCTGCGGCGTCGCTTTTACGACCAAAAACCATGTTTCTGCGAAGAAGCACTAGAGGCCTACCTTCGCACCGGTGGTAAAATACCCGCATCCGCGCACTCGCAGGTGCGCGCCTAAATATCGCTTCTGCGCTGCCAACCACTTCTGCGCTCAACTCACCGCATCTGCGCCTTCGCAGATGCGAAGCAATCTTTGCTTCTGCGAAACCCTGCTCCCATCAATATTTTCGCTCCTGCAACCCCTTCGTCGCTTATGCGACCATCGCACATGAGCAAACCAGCTGCAGGTGCGGTCACACCAGAACCAACAATAGCAACATTGAAGAAAACGATCCGAAAATCAATCTGAAACACGCCCGAGTCCCTCGGGACCCCGTCCAAACATACCAACAAGTCCCATAATATAACACGGACCTACTCGAGGCCTCAAAACACAAATAACAACATTGAAATGACGAATCACACCTCAACTCAAAATCAATGAACTTTGAAACTTTAAACTTTCACAACCGATGCCGAAACCTATCAAATCACGTCTGATTGACCTCAAATTTTGCACACAAGTCACATTTGACAAAATGAAGCTATTCCAATTCCGGTAATCACAATCCAAATCCGATATCAAAAAGTTCATTCCTGGTCAAACTTTCAAAAAATCTAACTTCCGTCATTTCAAGCCAAATTCCACTACAGACCTCCAAATCACAATCCGGACGCGCTTTTTAGTCCAAAATCACCCAACGGACCTACCGAAACCGTCAAAACTCTGTTTCAGGTTCAAATTCATAAAAATTTAAACTTAGTCAACTCTGCTAATTTAAAGCTTCAACAATAAAATCCATTCTTCCAATTCGATTCCGAATAACCTGGAAATCAAAACCGATGATTCACATAAGTCATAATCCATCATACGGAGATACTCATGCCCTTTAACTACCGATTCAAATGCAAATTCACAAAACGACCGGTCGGGTCGTTATATTTTCCCCTACTTAAACATACGTTCGTCCTCGAACGTGCCAAGAGTTGTTCCCAAAACTATCAAACCGCCGTATAACATTACCATGCACGTACCTGAGGGTGATCACACATCACCCTATCCCATATAGGTCATATAACACAATATAAATAAAATTTCTCAATTCAACCTACTCCATAAGCCTTAGAATCCAATTTTCCAGCATCCGAAATTCCTTATAAGATCTGAATCTCGCAACCTATACGATGCATAAGTCTGAACAAACTGTACCAAACAGCAACCATAACCCAAGCTATAATCACATGATATACCACCTAACTCAAATACCCATAGCAAAATCTTCGATCAGAGTAACTGCTCAGAGCAACCCAATCCTGGTAATAAACCTCATACCTAACAAAACCTCATTCTAAAACTTTTGTACACCGCCGATAATGAAAGAACATGCAGAAACTCATAATTATTCATCAAATAAACAAGTCATGGAGCTACCTCTCCTTTAACAAGAACTATAGCCAATTCCTAAGCCGACTTTCGATATTATCCTTCCAAATATACCGCAATCAAATCTGATAGCACCCATCCTAGATGTGATGATCCAAAAGGTCATCTTATGTTTTAGATCTTGAATCTATGCTTTTAAGCCTTAGAAATCTTATATTTGCCCTTCTTGATTTGTGTGCACAGTACGGGCATGTTTCCGAAAAGCTTTATGTTGAAAATTGATGAAAACAAGAATTTATGTCTTAAAAGTTGATTTTATTTGACTTCGGTCAACATTTTTCGTAAACGGGACCAGATTCATGTTTTGACGATCCCGGTGGGTCCGTATCGAATTATGGGACTTGGGCGTATACCCGAAATCGCATTCTAAGGTCCATATCCCGAGAAATAAATTTTTGATTAAAATTGAATTTCAGAAAATTAATGGTTTTAGAGTATATGCTTAATGCTTGATTTTGATGGTATCAGGCCCGTATTTTGGTTCCGGAGCCCGGTACAGGTCCATTATAATATCTTAACTATGTATGTAAAATTTTGTGAGAAACGAAGTTTAAATGACGTAATTCGGACCTTCGGTTGAGAAAATAGTAACTTTAAGTGTTCTTGAGAAATTCATTAATTTTGATGCTAAATCCGTAGTTTTAGGTGTTATTTGGGTAATTTGATCGCACGGGCAAGTCTGTATGATGTTATTACACTTGTGCGCATGTTTGGTTTGGAGCCTCGAGGGCTTGGGTGAGTTTCGGATAGGCTACGGGGTGATTTGCATGTAGAAAATCCGATATTTTTGCTGCAACACCTGTTCTGGTGTGCCCTTCTTCGCGTTCGCGTAGGTAGTGTCGCGAACGCAAAAGGTAAAATGGGGACAGGGTAATTTTCTTCTTCGCGAATGCGAAGGACTGGTCGTGAACGCAAAGCATTGGGGGTGGTACCCTTCGCGAACGCGATCAGTCTCCCGCAAACGCGATAGTTTAAGGGACATGGGGGAGGGGGTCATGTTCTTCTACGCGAACGCATCCATTGGGTCGCGAACGCAAAGGCTTAGGGGGAGCTTCCTTACGCGAACGGGTAGAAAGACTCGTGAATACGAAGGCCTTAGGCCGTTGTGCATCGCGATCGCGACATGCCTCCCGCGAACACGATGAAGGCATGTCCAGTGTTTTAAAACAGACTTCAAAGACGGGATTTGTTCAAAATTTCACATTTTCTACACTGGAACTCAACCTTGGGCGATTTTTTAAGTGGGAATTCAACACCAAATCATAGATTCGTGTTCTTAAACTCATTCCTTTCAATTTCCATCAACACCCACTAGATTTCTAGGCCTAAATCTTGTTCTTTAAGGGTAGAAATTAGGGATTTTAGAACAATTGGGGATTTTGTAAAATTGAAAATTTAGACCTCGATTTGGGGTCAGATTCCGGAACTAATGACATATTCGAGCTCGGGGGTTAATGGGTAAATAGAGTTTGGTCCGAACCTCGAGTTTGGACCAAGTGGGTCTGGGGTCGGTTTTGACATTTTTTGAGAAAATTTGGGAAATCTGTAATTATTCATTAAAGTTGATTCATTTAGCGATAAATGATGGTATTAAGCTATTTGTGACTAGATATGAGTGATTTGGAGATGAATTACAAGGGAAAAGCGGTACTTGAGCAGTGAGTGGACTGCGAGTCAAGGTAAGTGTCGTGTCTAACTTTTGCTTGAGAGAATAAGTATTATGTGTTTATTTGCTACGTGTTTGGTTATTAAATACGATGTATAGGTGATGTGACGAGCATCTATGCGTCGTTGTCGAGTCATAGCATGCGAGTGAAATTCTATTCTTGTCTATTTTGTAGCCTTAAATTCTACTATCCATGCTTAGCGGGTTATTTGAAATGTTGGGTGACTTATATCTGGTTTCACTGAGATTTGGTAAGTTTCGAATATTTATTCAAGGTTGAGGTTACATTGTGCTATTGATTATGGGTAAAATATTGATTTCTTTATGATACTCTTATCTATCCGTTGTTATTGATTCTGTGATATGTGAGGAGGAGTGTAAAGCACGAAGGGTGATGACGTGCATGCATTATTTATATTGTGAGGAAGAGTGTAAAGCACAAAGGGTGATGGCGTGCTGTGATTTGTGAGTGATAAAGCACGAAGGGTGATGCCGTGTATATTATGAGAGGTTTAATGCACGAAAGGTGATGTCGTGCCGTTCTATTTATTTATTTGGTGAGGTTGAGAGTAAAGCACGAAGGGTGATGCCGTGCAGTTTTCCTTTGTTGTTTTATTTGCTCAATTCATTTAAGGATTTTCGGTTTAATTCTGTCTTTTCATTATTCTCACTCTTTATATTGTATTCCCCCACTGTATGTCCCCTTCCCATTATTTCTACATTATTTCTTTACTTACTCTTGTTGCCACTAGCATGATTATATTGTTCATGTTATATGTGGGTGTCTTGTCCTAGCCTCGTCACTACTTCGCCGAGGTTAGGCTCGACACTTACCAGTACATGGTGTCGGTTGTACTGATACTGCACTCTGCACTTTCTGTGCAGATTTTGGTACCGGCTTAGGTTGATCGAGATATTGCTATTGGTCCGCTATCCGGAGACTCAAGGTAGATCTGTCGGCATTCACAAACCTTGAAGTCCTCGTCTATCTTTTATGTCCTACTATTTTCTTTTATTCAGACAATTGTATTTATTTCAGACTATTACTTGTAGTAAATTCTAAAATGCTCGTGAATTGTGACTCTAGATCCAGGTGGTAGTAATTAATACAGTTTTATAATATTCCGCACTTATTATATTTCATCTTAGTTAATTATTGTTATTTACTGAATGGAAATAAGAAATTGGTTTAATGATTCTCTAACGTTGGCTTGGCTAGGAAGTGAAATGTTAGGCGTCATCACGGTCCCGTCGGTGGAAAATTTCGGGTCGTGACACTAGATCTGACGACTCCATCTTATCGAATACCAACTACTCTACTGACACGCAACACTCATACTACTCAGAGTCACAAACCGTGCAATCCATGCACCAATAAGCAACAATCCAAATGTATTCAATCACGAAAATGACTCAATCAAGAGAACCATCCCGCAAGCTCAACGGGTACCACCACAATGCAATGCTAAGAACTTATCACACATCGTACGACCAAAACACACGAATCTAACACAAGGGATCATACCTCAACATAACTCCGCTGCAATGCACGACTCCGTCCAAACGCAGATCCATATCATATACCTCGAGTCACCCTGCTCAAAATCAATAGCCACCCTAAATTCGACATCATGTACCCAAAGTGCATTACCATAACCACGGAGAAGCATATGACACAATGCCATACAAAACCCGAAAGAACATAACCAATACACCCCCAATCATGCAATACCCAATTACTCATCTCGCTCAAATTCCGCTATAAGACCACAATAGAACCGCACCATGTGTGCCTAAAACCAACAAATCACAACTCCTCATAGCATAGAAGAGTAGCTCACAGAAAATTCTAGAACACGAGTAAGCTCAGCAACAACGAATGACACATCCCTCAACAATAGCATTATGGAGCCAACCGATCTAACTCGGTGTAGAATACACATCCTAATTGGGACTACCAATGGACCCCCAAATCAACTCTAGGTACCCACAAATAGATAAATAAACCTCTGAAAGCCTACAATTGACTGAATCATAACACATACTATCATTTGGCTAGCTTCGGCCACGACTTCATAGTCCTCAACCATGAAACAGTCTGCTCCTGAGAACTCCCAGTCTCCAAATCCATAGAACACACGAATCACAATATCTGATCCCAAATCCACCGCTAGAATGTCTAACAATTCTTCCGTGCCATATAGCAAAATTTGAATATCAGTAGTCGATCAACCAGAAGAGTGTCGTAGTACTAGTGAAGTATCCATACATCAAAACACATTGCCCCTTCTGAAATGTATACTCCCATCAAGCCATACCAAATAGTAATATCATTTACCTAATCATTTGAAACCGCCCATGCTGCCTACGAATTTTATGACCTTCCCTTCCAAAAGAGAACTGTGATCCCGCTCACATAAATCTCAATCCCACACAACACACCACATATACCATGTCATCATATGAAAAATAGGAGAACTTCATAGTCCACTCTGAGTCACAAGCAACTACATGCTCAATTAGCCAAGGACCTTCCATTTGATTTCATCCAGGAGAAATTTACTATACACCACATGCTCCTCACGCCAGCAAGAAAAATACCCCTCAAACCTTGGTAAAAACCACTGAGAACTCTTCGAACCCATTTGCACATAACTAAACTATCAGAACTGAATCTCTCTAACTCAACCCAGCCACGCAGGTTGCCAAAATCCAATAGCATTGCCACAAAACGCCTGTAGAGACTAGCCACGTCATAAGTACCCAAAGAACCGATTATATCCATTACTGTGCTAACCCAACCTACTACCAAGTTGTCCTATTTCTCCAAGTCCTTTCCAAATTGCCTTCAAATTGATACTTATCCTTTCTAGAACACCACGATCCTTAACCAAAATTCACCACACAAGAGACCTTAGTATAAAACCATAACGCCCTAAGGCCCATAAGCCGCTGACTTCCCTCTTAAGTACCCCGAAGTACCACAACCGAGACACCAACTCTAAAGAGACCTTATGTGAACCTAAAATTGTTTCCTTCACCTTTTTGATACTGAAATGCATAATCTCCAATGATATAAAAATATCACAAGTCTCGACACCGTCCAATGTAACTCTCAGTTTCTAGCCATATACCAATCTTGAAAATTCCAAATCGCTACATTTAAATCTTGAATCCATTAGAACCATTCTCGAGAGTCATCCACTCTTCTCAAATCTCAATTAAACCGACCAAACGGACCAAACGACATGTGTCCCATTAGCACACCAACACCCAAGGGAGTAACCCATACTCCTAAGCAACCGAGCAAATTCCTACTCTACGCACACTATATCCTTCATGACTAACCACTCAATCATTCCATAATTCCCATATACCCATAGAGTGTAATACAACCCATATCCCGAAATTCCCTTACTCGAGTCATCCTTAATCTCAACCCCTGCAGTCATAGCTGATTCACCAGTATACCTCAAACCGAAACCAATATAACACATAATCGTGCAATTAACTTGTCGATAGCAGACTCCCCCACTTGGCTCAAAGCCATAGATAAAAACACATAACTCACAATGCACATACTCTATTACTGCCATAATACCGCAGTGCGATTCAACCAAATCCTTCCTAAGCTCATGTAACGCAAATCATCTAATACTTCACATTATCTGCATATCTCGCATTCACCCTTGTAATAATCAAGCCAACTTCCACAAGAGATCCAAACTCAAATTGTAACATATATCATTCACTGGTAAAAGAAAACTCTCTACAAAATATCATAAGGACCACACAACCTCAGGACACCTCGCAGGAGATAACCCACCTCATCTGCCTCAAACTGACATCTCTCTATACCCTTCCATAGTCACGATTACTACGCAATCACTTAATCTTCTTGATTCTAAACTCATCAACAAGACATGAGAATCTACTTCACTCCACAACTAAACAACACGAGAGATCCCTCAACACACCTATAACTCGAGACCATACGCCATATCAAGACAGAAATCAAACAACCAATAGTCCTTGCTACCTCTCAAGTAAACTTTTCTCGTCACATTCGAACAATATGAACACATCTCGTAGTCACATCATACTCATCACGTAGTCATCCAATCACAAATTCCATTAATAGGGACACCAACTAACATATAAGTCCCAAAATCACGTGCTCACTCAATCAAAATCTCTGTGCTCAGGCTACCGTCAAAACCCGGCCTCAAGTCCTCCAGACTGGCCCATTGTCAGCATGCCAAAATCACATCTCGCACCTCAACGATGGAACCACAAGCCGTCGTTGCACAGCTGATACATAGCACTCATGTGCCCATACGAATGCGTGGAAGGAATTCAAAGGGTTACGCTTCAAGCTAAATCAATGTCGCATGATAAGGAAAGAAAGATGGGAAGTATATCCTAAATGTCTTGTAGCCTCTCGAAGATAGGTATGAACGTCATCATACCGATCCGCATGACTCTACTAGACACTTGCTCATGACTTGTAGAACCTATGAACCTAGAGCTCTGATACCAACTTATCACGACCCCAAATTCACTAGTTGTGATGGCACCTAACCCAACCCGCTAGGTAAGCCAACTAGTAACTATCCAATTCCAATGATATTAACAGGACAAATAAACGATAGTAATTTACTGAATTTTATACATTTCCCAAGGACTGGTAGTACAAAACATGAGCTTCTAAGAATAGAGTTTACAAAGATGAAATAAAATAAATACATAGTTTGTTTGAAAAGTACATAAACAAAGTTTTATAGATCTAAGGCTACCACGAACAAGAGGCAGCTACAACCGGGACGCAGGTACATCATCAATCCAGCTCCCATCAAACCCAGCAATATCAGCAGCCAACATCTGCACATAAGGTGCAGAAGTATAGTATGAGTACAACCGACCCCATGTACTTAGTAAGTAACAAACCTAACCTTAGGTTGAAAGTAGTGACGAGCTAACACAAGGTCGGGTACAATACCAATATTCCATAACAATTCATAACAACATAACACAGGTAATAAAAAAGGTATCTCAGTGAAACTCAAATCTTTTACCGAATATGCCAAAATACGAGTAAGTTTGAAAACTGTGATTTTTCCCAAAAATCCTTTCAACAATAAGTAAGATATTTCATTTTCAGATAGCATAAAGAAAGTACGTCTCTATGCCTACACGTCAAGATACAAGTAAAATCATAAATATCCCAAAACTGGGTAGCAGAAGGAAATGTATCTCTATGCATGTATCTCAAGTACGCATATCAAATGCAATGCATCTCGATGATGAGCTCATATACTCACACTCTCATAGTACTCAATCTCACTATCTCACATCATCTTTCAATATGCTCAATGCTCAGCACACTCAATCACTCAGCGTTGTACAATACCCGCTGCGGCGTGCAGCCCGATCCATATATATATAGTCGACTGCGCTCACTGGGGGTGTGCAGACTCTGGAGGGGATCCTTTCAGCCCAAGTGTTATATCGCTGCAGCGTGCAGCCCGATCCCATTAAAATTGTAATAAATATATCATTGCGGCGTGCAGCCCGATCCCATAATATATAATCAATATAACATGATGCGGCGTGCAGCCCGATCCCAAAATATCACTCTCACTCAGTTATCAATCTCTCTGGTCTCACTCATGGGCTCACAATATCATGAAACTAGCCCGACAACAATGATATGATATATCAATAAATAACAACTGAGACTGAGATATGATATGAATGCATGGATATGACTGAGTACTAGATATCAATAAAATCAGTGAGATGACAGTAAGAAACAACAACTATGGGTCCAAACAGTGTCGGCATAATGCCTAAACATGATATCTAGCATGATTGACACCTTAACTACTTTATCACATGGTGGAAACACGAATATCAACACGGTAGGACAACTATACAGTGCCATAGAAGCAACAGAGTCCCAATTCACATGGTGCACGCCCATACGCCTGTCACCTAACATGTGTGTCACCTCAATACTGATCACATAACACATATTACGGGGTTTCATACCCTCATCACTAAGTTTAGAAGAGTTACTTACCTCGAACGAGCCAATACCAATGTCGAGCAAGCCAATCGATGCTCCAAAAATGCCATCACGCGCGTAGCGACCTCCGGACGGCTCAAAACTAGCCAAAAGCAACTCAAATACATCAAATAAAGCCCAAGGAAACAATTCCAAATGATAAAGATCGAATCTTTAATCAAAACCCAAAACCGGTCAAAAAACACACCCGGGCCCGTGCCTCGGAACCCAACAAATCTCACAAAATCCAACAACCCATTCAATTACGAGCTCATCCATACTAGTTTCACTCAAATCCAACTCCAATTCGATGTCCAAAACTCAAAATTTTATATTATGAAGCTTTAGGCCAAAATCCTCTATTTTCTCTTTAAATTAACAATCAAATCCGAAGGTAGATTCATGAAATATAACCAAAATCGAGTAGAAGTATGGAAATATTAAAATGAAGCCAAAATCGCAAAGCCTTGTATTTATCATTCTGCCCAGCACTTTCGCACCTGCGACACCGCTTTTGCGACCAAAAATCACGCTTCTGCGGAGAAGCACTAGAGGCCTACCTTCGCACCTGCGGTAAAATACCCGCATCTGCGCACTCGCAGGTGTGCGCCCAAATATCGCTTCTGCGCAGCCAACTGCTTCTGCGCTCAACTCACCGCATCTGCACCTTTGCAGATGCAAAGCAATCTCCGATTCTGCGGAACCCTGCTCCCATCAATATTTCCGCTCCTGCGACCCCTTAGTCGCTTCTGCGACCATCGCACCTGTGCAAACCAGCCGCAGGTGCGGTCACACCAGAACAAACAATAGCAACATTAAAGAAAATGATCCGAAAATCAATCTGAAACACGCCCGAGCCCCTCGGGACCCCGTCCAAACATACCAACAAGTCTCATAACATAACACAGACCTATTCGAGGCCTTAAAACACACATAACAACAATGAAATGATGAATCACACCTCAACTCGAAATCAATGAACTTTAAAACTTCAAACTTCCACAACTGATGCCGAAACCTATCAAATCACGTCCGATTGACCTCAAATTTTGCACACACGTCACATTTAACAAAATGAAGCTATTCCAATTCCCGAAATCACAATCCAAATCCGATATCAAAAAGTCCATTCCTGGTCAAACTTTCCAAAAATCCAACTTTCGTCATTTCAAACCAAATTTCACTACATACCGCCAAATCACAATCCGGACGCGCTCCTAAGTCCAAAATCACCCAACGGACCTACCAGAAGTCCAGAACCATCAAAACTCCGTTCCAAGTTCAAATTCACAAAAAGTCAAACTTGGTCAACTCTCCCAATTTAAAGTTTCAATAATGAAATCCATTCTTCCAATCCGATTCTGAATAGCCTGAAAATCAAAACCGATGATTCATATAAGTCATAATACATCATACGGAGCTACTCATGCCCGTTAACTACCGAGCGAAGTGCAAATACTCAAAACGACCGGTCGGGTCGTTACAACAACAACACCCAATCCAAACAAATTATGGTTTTTGAAAACCCGAATTCGAATTCAAAACTTCAAAATATTTTAATGGTTGTCAATGGTGGAGAGTCAAACACCTTCGAAATTTATTGATTGACAATTTCAATTTGAACACCAATTGTGCAACATGAATGAGAAAATTGTTAAGTTATTGATTGACAATTTCAATTTGAACACCAATTGTGCAACATGAATGAGAGATAGAGAGATACTGAGAGAGCGCGGGGGAGAGAGAGAGAGAGAGAGAGAGAGAGAGAGAGAGAGAGAAAGAGAGAAAGAGAGAGCGCATGAGAGAGAACATGGATGGAAAATAAGTGATTCCTTATTCAATTCCTAATATAAAGAGATACATATTTAAAACTAATTTGTATATAATTGATAAATTGTACATGGCCATGTAATTAAGTTAAAACTTGATTAGGAAGATTAATAAAATTTCATATGTAGTATAAGAAGGTAAAAATCCCAAAAATATTTTACTATATAATACATACTCGTTAAATTTTTGTAAGAAATACATATTAGGATTATTTTTTGTTGTGAGCTTTGTTGGTCTGTTGTGTTGTGTAAAATTTCGAATTATAGGTCGATTAAAGGTTGTTGGCTATGTAAGGAGAAAAAAAAATTATATTATAAAATTTCCATAACAAATGTACAACATATATTTTTCAACATATAATTATGTAATTTTTAATCTGCAAAACTAATGCATTATTTGATTAGTACCGGTCACGACTTACGCAAGTTTTATTGCAAGACTCAATCAAATTGAATTGGCAAAACACATAAGTTAACCCTCAACTGTGGACCAAATCCCTATTACACACTTTTTGTTGACAAAAATAACTTTACACACTCAACCTTTTCAGACTGTACCTATTACACACTACTATGCCTACATGGCCACTACGTGGTTTACCAACAAAAATAAGGCGCGTGAAGAAACAAAAAAACTTATCTGATTCTTTATTTGAACGATCTAGATCTAATAAAATTGATCTACCGGTTTAAAATAATTTTTCCTTTTCCTTTTTCTTTCTTTTATTTCGTTTATTTTACTTTATTTTGTTCTTTCTTAACGATCAAAACTCCTCCCTTGTTTTTCTTCCACAGTCCCCATCGTTCCTAGACCCCTGTTTGTTTTCCTGAAACTCCTCCCTAGAAATTAAGAAGAGTTTATTAATGAAACTTCATGGTCTGTGGAATTATAAAGGTGGAGAGAGATAATAATTTTGAAGAGAGATTTTCTCGGTTTGTCCAAATTATTTTGCGATTTTTTTGGGATATTGAGAATACTGCTAAAATGAAGAAATTAGAAGTAGAGAAAGAGGAGAAATTTAGAGTAAGCATTTTCATGCCGCCTAAAAATGGTTTGCTTCTAATGAGATGTTGATCTGATCCTATGAAAATGGCGGATCTTAATAATCAGTTATGGGAATCACTTGCTCGAAAAGAAAATAACGAAGAAGAAGAAGGTAAGAAAGATAATGGAGAAAATGAGGTGAAAATAGAACTAGCAGATGTAGAGAAATCTGAATGGGAGTTTAAGAGATGGCATCCATGATGAAGAATATGGGTTTAATTATAATTTTAAGTTTTTTATCTATTTTTTAAATATGTTAATTACACATGTCACTATCTCATTAGAGTGTGACATTATTCATGTTTTGAAAAAATTGATCAAGAAAAAAGTTATGTGTATTAGGAACAATCTGAAAAGGTTGAGTGTGTAAAGTTATTTTCGTTCGCAAAAAGTGTGTAACAGGGATTTGGTCCATAGTTCAAGGGATAACCTATGTATTTTTCAATTGAATTCAGCTTTCGTCACAAGGGATTTTGTACTAAAAAGAAACAATAGAAAATGTTAGCAATAGTACTTTGACACTATTTACTAAATGAAATTAATATAATACTCCCTTCGGTCCACAATAAGTAATTTTTTGACTTTTTTTTGTGTTTCAAAATAAGTGATTTTTTCAGATTTCAAGAATGAATTAATTATTTTTTTCTTACACTGCCTTGGAGTAAATAGTGTTGGAGTATGTGTTAGGAGTGTTTATGTGAAGAGATAGTAAAGGTTAATATGGTTAATTTCATTGCTAATTAATGTTAAATGGTGAATTTCTTAATCTGTGTGAAAACAACCAAAAAATCATTTATTGTGGACCGGAGGGAGTAACATTTTCGTTTAAAAATTACTTTTCTCTTGACCAACAGCCGACCACTTGAATAATACTGCTAACTTTTAGGTGTAATATTCCATGGGAAACAAGTTTTATCTAACAAAGTCTTGATATTAACGTTAATTATCTAATCATTATACAATCATAACAACATCTACATGTAACAGCCGTTCACTATAAAAGTCAAGTTTTTCTTATACCTAATTATTATGTTATATTATTATATATGTCCTTTATAAAAATACTTTGATGGGAGAAAACCTTATTGTATATGAAAGAAATAAAAGTAGACAAAACAAAAGAATGAAAAGTCAAAGAAAAAAAAAGTAGCATGAAAAAGAATTATAGGTGGAAGAATTCATCTTTGAATTCTTTTTTTATGACGTAAGTGATTATGTCGGTAGGGCATTCAAATGCCTGTAAAAGGGGTCTGCCTTTTCATTTGTGGATCATCCTTCAATCTCTTCTTTCTCTTCAATTAATAAAGGCAAAATGGCCTCTAGACCACTTAAACTTGTAATCATTTGTCAATCCGGTAAAGAAACTTTGGACTTTCTCATTTAAACACTCCAACTCAACTATTTGTACATTAATCGACATCTTTGACCATTGACTATGCTTATGTGGCAATATCATGTGTAATATGACAATGTTGTGTGTAATTCACGCAAATTAGGCGCGTGAATTCAATTTGTTTATGTAAAAAAATAATACTAAAATATAAAAGAAATTAAAAATCAAAAGATAAGACAAAATGTAAAAGAAAGAAAAAGAAAAATCATGTGAGCTCCATCGCCCCCACCTCCTCTTCCCGCGTTTTGTTCTTCTTTTTCAGAATTTTCGTCCCCCCTTCTCCCCTAGTTTCCGTTCATCTTCCTTTCCCTAATTAATTTTCTTCCAACTTTCATGTTCTTCTCCCCTTCCTCTCCCCCTCTTTTCTTCTCAATAAATTAGGCATTGAGATTATTCTTTACCAAATACGATGCAAATAACTTATTAAGCTACTCCTAAATCACCTTATAATTTCAAGAAAAAATAAATGTGCCAACAACCAGAGTACTGATATGAGCGTTAAAATTATTTTCCGGTGAATTGACCCAGTCAAGTCGACTCATTGTTTCTGATTAACAAAGGACTAGATTTGAAGATGAGAAAACTTGAAGCAAAAGCGATTTTTCTTTTATCTTGACATTTGGGTTTCAAAAATTTATTAAGATTTTTTTCTTTTTTCTTCATTTTTTCATTTATGGGTTTTAGTTTTGATGTTTAGAAAAGGGATTGTAGGTTTCCCATAGGAAAGATGGTGGCAGTGTTAGCGGCGGTATTGTTGCTGGTATGCCGGATTGGAGTTATGGAAAAACAAAAAGAGAATCAAGAGGTGGTATATGATTTCCGTGGAGATGGTAGACCCGGTTGAGGATGGGGTTTTTTAGGAGCATTTGATAAGTTGGTTAAAAAAAGTAGGACCCACAAATTATACATGTCAAACTATAAAAGGCTAATTAAGTGACGTGTCAATTATGTCATCCCGACCGAGAAACACGCTCAATTAAGGGTGTCTATTGGTATGCAAATAGTTGAGTTGGGGTGTTCAAATGCGAAAGCGCAAAGTTTATGCACCGGTGTCATGACCCAAAATCTAACTAGTCGTGATGACACCTAACCCAATCCGCTAGGTAAGCCAACTTTCAACTATCCAATTCCAATAACAATTATTAAACAAATTTAAGTAAATAATTATCTTAACTTTATACATTCCACAAGAACTGGTAGTACAAATCCTGAGCTTCTAAGAATAGAGTATACAAAGCGAAAATGAAATAATACATAGTCTATTTGAATAATACATAAATAGAGCTTTTATAAATCTAAGACTACCCTGAACAAAAGGCAGCTACAACATAAACACAGGTACATCTTCGAGTCCCGCAACCATCGAGTACAGCAACAACAACAGCCAACATCTGCACGCAATGTGCAGAAGTATAGTATCAGTACAACCGACCCCATGTACTGAGTAAGTAACAAACCTAGCCGTAGGTTGAAAGTAGTGACGAGCTTCCACCAAGTCGGGTCCAAAACCAATAGTCCACAACAATCCATAAACAACATAAAGAAAATAATACCAGAAGTAACTCAGGGATAAAATACTCAACCAAATAATGATTTCAAAAAAATTATAGTTCTTCCTTTCAAATACCTCAGTGAAAACCCAAATCGTTTGCCGAAGTTTTCAATAATATAAATAGTTTGAAAATAATAAATTTCTCCAAAAATATTCTCAATAATAAATAATATATTTCATTTTCCTTCCGGATAACCCGTGTAAAAGAAATGCATCACTATGCCCATATGTCAAAAATAAATGTGTGAGAAATCGTGAATAATGTGATGTAGTACAACATGAGGAAATACATCTCTATGCGTGTATGACATGTGTGCATGCCAATGCAATGCAACTCATTGATAAAATCATAAACAACCCCTCGAGCAAAACATCACTCATATACAGCCCTTCGGGCAAAACCTCACAGTCACTCGTGCCACTCGGGCATACCTCACAATCACTCTTGCCACTCGGGCATACCTCACAATCACTCTTGTCACTCGGGCATACCTCACAATCACTCATGCCTCCCAGTCACTTAGCACTCGGCACTCGCACTCAGTAGATACCTGCGTTCACTGGAGGTGTGTACAGACTCTAGAGGGGCTCCTTCAGACCAAGCGCTATAATGTGCACGGACAACTCACGTGCTATAATAATAAAGTATGTTGCAGGCGGGCAACCCTGATCCACACTCATCCTCACAAATCAGGCCCTCAGCCTCACTCAGTCATAAATATGTTGCAGACGGGCAGCCCCGATCCACACTCATCCTCGTAAATCAGGCCCTCAACCGATATCAAACATGCTGCGGGTGCAACCCGATCCCATAAATATGCAACATACTGCGGCGTGCAGCCCGATCCCATAAATATGCAACATAAATCAGGCCCTCGGCCTCACTCAATCATAAACCTCTCAAGCCACTCAGGTATTTTAGTAAAACAGGGCATTCTGCCCAAAATATTTATATGCATCAAAATAGAGTCACAAAACTAAGTTATGATATGCAATGAAATGAATATGACTGAGTATAAATTTTTAATTTAACACAATAATTCACAGCAATATGACCTCTCTGGGTCCCAATAATATTGGCACATAGCCTCAACATGATTTTTAATATGCTTTCCAGCTCAATTTCTTTAACACAGAAAACCGCATGGAAAATGCCAAGGTTATGTAACTATAAAATTCTATATAACAATTATGTCACAATTTCTATAGTGCACGCCCACATGCCCATCACCTAGCATGTGCGTCACCTCCCAACAATTCACAAAATACATATATTCAGGGTTCATACCCTCAACTCCAAGATTAGAAGAGTTACGTACCTCGAACAAGCCGAATCCAATGCCGAGCAAGCTAAACAATGCTCTAGAAATTCCATTATGCGTGTATCAACTTCTAAATGGTTCGAATCTAGTCACAATTAATTTGATTCAGCCAACAAAAATTATAGGAATTAATTCCATATCAAAATACTAATATTTTTACAAAATCCGAAATTACGCCCCAAAACTCTCGGAATCCGACGAAAGTTACAAAATATTAACATCCATTCAACCACAAGTCCAACCATATAAATTTTACTCAAATCCGACATCAACTCGACCCTCAAATCTCCAAATTAAACCAAGAGGGTTTTCACAAAATTTTCCAACTTAATTCACCAATTAAATGCTAAAAACAACCATGGATTCAGGTAGTTTAATCAATACTGAGTATTTTTTAAGAACACTTACCCCGTTGTTTCCTCTGAAGATCTCCCAAAAATCGCCTCAATCGCCTCTGAAGTCCCATTTTTTGAACTTAAACTTTCTGTTGAGACCTCTCTTCTTCGCGAACACGACAGGTCCCTCGCGTTCGCGAAGCACAAAATGTACTTCCCAACATTTGCTCTTCGCGAACGCGAGACACTGCTCGCGAACGCGACGCTTAATGGAGCCCTTCTTCACGAACACGATCTCCTCTTCGCGAACGCGAAGGCAAAAACCCATGCCCACTATGTTTCCCTTCGCGAACGCGATACCCCATACGCGAACGCGATGCACAACCCAGCTTCTTCGCAAATGCGAGACCCCCTCGCGAACGCGAAGAGTAAATCCTGCCTACCACAAATTCCTCTTCGCGAACGCGAAAGAGAAAATCCGAAAAATGCAACAATAGATATCAGCAATCTCACCAAGGCCGAAAATGATCCGTTAACCATCCAAAACTCACCCGAGCCCCTCGGGACCTCAACCAAATATACCAACAAGTCCTAAAATATCATACGAACTTAGTCGAACCCTCAAATCACCTTAAACAACGCTAAAACCATGAATTACACCCCAATTCAAGCCTAATGACCTCAAATCACGTCTGACTGACCTCAAATTTTGTACACATGTCATAAATGACATAACAGAGCTATTCTAATTTCCAGAATTGGATTCTGACCTCGATATCAAAAAGTCAACTCCCCAGTCAAACTTTCCAAAAATTCAACTTTCGGCATTTCAAGCCTAATTCCATTACGGACTTCCAAATAATTTTTCGGACATGCTCCTAAGTCCAAAATCACCATACGGAGCTATTGGAATCATCAGAATTAAATTTCGAGGTCATTTACACATAAGCCGACATCCAGTCACTATTTTAACTTAAGCTTTAAACCTTGGAACTAAGTGTTTCAATTCATTCCAAAAGCCTCACCGGACCCGAACCAATTACCCCGATAATTCACACAATAACTATAAAGTACAATTTGAGCAGTAAAGGGGGAAGCAAGGTTGTAATACTCAAAACGACCGGCCGGATCGTTACAACCGGGTTCACAAATGAGTACAAGTTTAAGTGACTCAGAGGTCATTTTTTCATTAATAAAGAAATATTCTTTGTGTGGCCGTGGAGTAGGTAAAAATTGCCGAACCATATAAATCTTGTCTTATCTTGTGCAATTTTTTTTTCTCTTTTAAATACCTGAAAAGCTTCCCAAAAACTGGTATCAGAGCACAGATAGTGTAATTCTAGTAGAAAAGTACAGTATTGGTACAGGTACAATTCACAATAATAGTGCGATATTATTGATCATCAATACTAATACTATTAACAATAGTGAAGTACTATTCATTAATAGTGATAGTATTATTCACCAATAGTGATTGTTGTCTATCTTATACGGTTGGGATATTTTTTCTTACACGGAGTAGTATTCGTTGTTACTATTCACATAAATATTTTTTTTGTGAAAAATGACATCAGAAGAAGGGAAGGTTAAGATTAACTAGTTCAATAGGAAATATTTTAGATTCTGAAAAATGCAATTAGAGGATTATTTGTACTAGAAAAAATTACACTCTGACCGGGGTAAAACCAGAGAATATGGCCAAAGCGAATTGGGATCTATTAGATCGCCAAGCTCTTGGTGTGATTCGTTTGACGCTAACACGAAATGTGGTGTTTAATATCATTAACGAGAAGACTACTGCATGTCTAATGAAGGCGTTATTAAATATGTACGAGAAGTCATCTAATTCAAATAAAGTCTATTTGATGTGTTAATTGTTCAACTTAAAGATGATATAATGTGGATCTGTTACGGAACATATCAATGAGTTTAATGTAATATTAACTCAGTTGAGTTCTATTAATATAACATTCGATGAAGAAGTCACGACGTTGATTGTACTATCATCTTTACCGGAGAGTTGGTCTGTAACAATAACTGCAGTTAGTAGTTCATCGGGAAGTACCAAACTCAAATTGGATGATATTAGAGACATGATTCTAAGTGAAGATCTTTTTCGAAGAGAATCAACTGATTCCCCAGGATCTGCTTTTAATACCGAAAGCAGGGGAAGAAGCAACCAAATAGGACAAAGTCATGGTCGTGGCAGATCAAAGTCAAGGAGAAGAGGGCAATCCAAAAACCGCAAAGACATTACTTGTTGGAATTGCGATAAAAAGGGTCACTATAGTAATCAATGTAGAGAGCCAAAGAAGAAGAAGAATGACCAATACAAGGATGATAACTCAGTAAATATAATTGATGAACAAGTCGGTGATGCACTAATTTGTTGTGTAAATAGTCTAGTTAAATCTTGGATTCTGGACTCGAAAGCATCCTTTCACTCTACCACATGCAAAGAATTATTGCATAATTATATTGCTGGAAAATTCGGGAAGGTTTATCTAGCAGACGGCGAACCTCTGGATATTGTCGGGAAAGGTGAAGTTCATATAAAGACTTCACAAGTCACACTATAGAAATGGCAAAATATCTGACATATTCCCGTCCTCAAGAAAGATCTGATATCTATGGGTCAGATTGACAGTGAAGGATATACAACAACATTTGGTAACAGATCATGGAAGATAACCAAAGGAAATTTAGTTATGGCACGAGGCTTCAAGAAGGGAACATTGTATGCAACTACAATACAGAGAGATACTATAGCAATAGTTGATCATGGCCGTGATACAACATTGTGGCACCGGAGGCTCGGGCATATGAGTGAGAAGGGAATGAAGTTGTTGGCATCCAAAGAAAAGTTGACAAACCTAAAGCATGTTGAATTAGGTTTGTGGAAAGATTTACGGGAAACAAAAGGGAGTTAGTTTCTCAAAGGCGAGAAGGACGCCAAAGAAAGAGAAGCTGCAACTAGTGCATACAGATGTGTGGGGACAAGCTCCTGTAACTTCTCTCGAGGATCACGCTATTATGTCACCTTCATTAATGATTTCACAAGAAGGGTATGAGTTTATTTTCTGAAAAATAAACCTGATGTGTTTGTTACCTTTAAAAGATCGAAATGTGAAGTTGAAAATCAGACAAGTATAACGTTAAAATGTCTGAAGTCTGACAATGGAGGAGAGTATGATAGTGAAGAGTTTAAAGCATTCTGCTCTGAGAATGGGATCAGAATGATCAAGACAGTTCCTGGAACACCGGAATAAAATGGCGTTGATGAGAGGATGAACAAAACCCTGAATTAACGAGCCAGAAGTATGAGAATAAGTTCTGGATTGCAAAAGTATTTTTGGGCCGAGGTTGTTAACACGACAACTTACCTCATAAATAGGGGACCCTCTGTACCGCTGAATTTTGAAATTCCTGAGGAGGTATGGACAGGAAATGAGGTAACTCTCTCACATCTGAAAATTTTTAGTTGTGTTGCTTATGTGCATATAAAGTCTAATGATAGAGATAAGCTTGATCTTAAAGCCAAGAAATATTTCTTTATTGGATATGGTGATGATAATTTTGGTTATCGATTTTGGGATGATCACATTAGAAAGATCCTAAGACACAAGAATGTCAAATTCAATGAAAATGTGATGTACAAGGACAAGCTTGAAGTAGAACCAACCAGCACTAGCAAACAAACATATGAAACAATTGAGTTAGAAGAAATATCAGAAAATGAAGTGGCTAAAGGGATTACAACTGATTCTGAGATTGAAAATGAAAAACCAGAAGCCGAATCTGGATCAGAACCAGAAGCTGAATCTGGATAAGAACCAGAACCAGAACCAGCGATAGAATCAGATGCAGAACAAAATCTGGAGTCAGAACTTGAAACAAATTCGGGATAAGTTGCTCTTGAACATATATTAAGGAGATCTAAAAGAGTCACGAATACTCCAGATAGGTTAAATCTCTCTCTCCACTATTTACTTCTGACTGATGCTGGAGAATCAGAATATTTTGTTGAAGCAGTGTAGGTGATAAACTCTGATAAGTGGTAGCTAGCCATGAAAGAAGAGATAAATTATCTTCAAAAGAATAAAACATGGATACTTACAGAGTTACCAAAAGGAAAGAATGCATTGCAAAACAAGTGGGTGTACTGGGTCAAGGAAGAGCATGATAGTAAGAAGAGATACAAAGCACGATTAGTAGTAAAAGGCTTTCAGCAGAAGGAAGGAATTGACTACACCGAGATCTTCTCTACTGTAATCAAATTAACTACTATCAGGTTGGTGCTAAGTAAGTAGATACAGAAAATTTGCATTTGGACCAGCTAGATGTTAAAACTGCTTTCTTGTATGGTGACCTTGAAGAAGACATCTACTTGAAGCAAACCGAAGGTTTTCAAGTTTCTGATAAAGAAAACCTTGTGTGTAAGTTGAAGAAGAGTTTGTATGATTTGAAATAAGCATCCAGACAACGGTACAAGAAATTTAATGGATTCATGCATAACAATGGTGTCATGCGATGTGAGATGGACCACTGATGTTATATCAAAAATCTTGATGAATCATATATTATTTCACTGTTGTTCGTTGATGATATGTTAATTGTAGGATCTAGCATAAAAGAGATCAGCAGGGTTAAGCAACAATTAGCAGAGGAGTTTGAAATGAAAGACTTAGGACCAGCCAAGCTAATGCTTGGGACGAGGATTAGCAGAAACAGGTCTAAATGAACTTTAAAGTTGTCTCAAGAAAAGTACATACATAAAGTACTAAGCATGTTCGGTCTTCATGATGCAAAGATAAGAAGCACTCCATCCGGAAGCCATATTAATCTGTCGAAGGACTAATCACCTAAGATAGATGAAGAAAGGAAGTACATGTCCAAAGTTTCATATGCTTCAGCAGTAGGAAGTTTGATGTATGCTATGGTTTGCAATAAACCTGACATAGCCCATGCAGTTGGAGTTGTCAGTAGATACATGTCAGATCCAGGAAAGTAGCATTGGTAAGGTATAAAATAGATATTGCGATATCTCAAAGGCACCTCAGGTATGACACTTTATTTTAAAAAGAGCAATATTATCTTACAAGGTTTTGTCGATGCAAATTTAGGCGGCGATCTGGATAGTCAAAAAAGTACCACATGCTACGTGTTCACCTTGTGTGGTACTGTTGTTAGCTGGATGTCCAGACTCCAGAGAAGTGTTGCTCTATCTACCACTGAAGCAGAGTATATGGCAATCTCAGAAGCTTGAAAAGAGATGATTTGGCTCAAGAATTTTCTTAAAGAGCAGGATAATTATGAGCTTTTCAGCGATAGCCAGAGTGCAATTCATCTTGCCAAGAATCCAGTGTTTCATGCAAGATCGAAGCATATCCAGCTGAGATATCATCATATTCGAGAGTTGATAAGTGAAGAAAATCTTTCCCTGCAAAAGATACCAGGATCGAAAAACCCATCAGACATGTTGATCAAAGTTATCTGTATTGATAAACCGAGGTTGTGCACTGCCTCAGTTAGCTTTCAAGACTGATAATGTGAAAGTGCCACCAGAGAATAGCCAATCTTTTTTAATTTCTTTCTTGATGTAACATAGGTTTGAGGGGGAGATTGATGGGAGTAAACCTTGTTGTATGTGAAAGAAAGAAAAAGTAGACAAAACAAAAGAATAAAAAGTCAAAGAGAAAAGAAAAAGTAGCATGAAACACCTTGATAGGCGGAAGAATTCATCTTTGAATTTTTTTCTTATGACGCAAGTGATTACGCCGGCAGGGCATTCAAATGCCTATAAAAGGGGTCTGCCTTTTCATTTGCAGATCATTCCTCAACCTCTTTCTTTTCAATTACTAAAGAACTATTCTTTGTGTGACCATGGAGTAGGCAAAAATTGTCGAACCACGTAAATCTTGTCCTGTGTAATTTATTGCTTTTCTCTTTTAAATATTTTTTTTCTTCTATTAGCCTGACACAATTTCCAACACACTTCACTATATATATCAACCAAAAAATATCGGAACAAACGAGATTGTTATAAATGAGTTTGGTTGAATGTTCATAGTTATTTGACTCATATTTTTTTTTCTGTCGACCATCTTCACTAAAAATATTTTCCAACAAAAAACTTAGTAGTAAGCTTATCCTAAAAAGATTAGACAGGTTCTTAAGTACCCAATCTTGTCCGAGTCTGTATCTTGAAGCAAATACCACAAAAAACCATAATCCTATATGCCTATTTATGCTATAACTGATCGTTAAAAACCCTCTACACATTCAAAAATTTAGTGGAACAACCATGGAATAATACAAATAATTTGCATAACCCAATCGATAAGTTTATTGTTGAGTACTTGAGGTCGTAAGTTGGGAAAAAACGAATTTAATAACATCTTCTGTAATAACTAGATGGAGCAAAGCATGTGTCCGCCCCCCCTATGCTATTGTCACTATTGGTACCTAATCCTATCGGTTCGATATTTTTGCAAATACCGAGTGTTACTCAATAGAGCAATTCAAAGAGAAGAACGAGGATAGTTGATTACCGTTAAAAATCAGATTAAAAATACATATTGTATGATTAAAAATTGCCTACCATTATATCGCTGCATAAAATTAAAGAAATGGTAATGAGGATGTGTGTTACCCTCAACCAAATTTGGCCAGACTAATTTTGGAGCATCTTGAAAAAGTCACATATTACAAGATTGATTATTCCGAAGACATCAAAATTGATATATTCCAAGACGCTTTGGCTGCAGAGAGTTCGACTAATTTCACGGGATATCTATTATTTCTCACCGGCATAGGTTAATTTATAGATCACATTATAGGTAAATAAGTGCAATTTATTCTTTCCCTTTACAATTGACCACTCGATGAAAAAGTTCAAGAGCTACATATGCAACTCGGTGTGGCTACAACAATCGTGAAGATGCATGGACTTCATCACGCATCTCTTACTAAAGTGATGTTTGAAACAAGGTTTAAATCAACAATATTCTCACTTTTCATTTCATTTGGATATTAACACTTACCAAATTGGCGTGCATATTTTAGTTTGATGTATGTTGAAAAATTGATATATATTGTATAATTATAAATATATGCTTACTTCTTAAACAAAATAAATAGTTTGTTTACTATTATGAGAGTTAGTTTTGTAATTTATTGTTTAATCTAGTATTGCTAATACCCTCATTTTATTTTATATTTTATTCCGTATAGAATAATAATATATATGA
Source organism: Nicotiana tomentosiformis (assembly GCF_000390325.3). Taxonomy (NCBI): domain Eukaryota; kingdom Viridiplantae; phylum Streptophyta; class Magnoliopsida; order Solanales; family Solanaceae; genus Nicotiana; species Nicotiana tomentosiformis. The sequence continues at coordinate 120,011,475 of NC_090816.1, read as the reverse complement.
TTTGGGATAATTTATGCAAGTATTATTCATCAAGGAAAGAAAAGTAGAAACCTGACGTAATTATACTAATACTATGCAAGATTTTATGTGGAAATTTTATCTTGCTAGCAAACCAACCAAGCGGACCTAACGTGATCTAATCCTCATAATTCATAAACTCTCTTGGAATCTATAACCCCAGATATAGATCTAATGATCAGTTTACAACCAATTGTACGTAGTAATTTTAATATAGTGAGTTCTAGCAAGTACGTGACACATTAGAAGAACAAAAAAGGGCCAAAATTATCTCTAACGTATGAAAAATGTCTCACAAATATCCTATTTTCATTTTTTGGTCTAAAAATATCCACGACCTTTATTTTTGGCTCATGGACACCCCGCAAACTAACGGTCAAAATCTGAGTCAAATTTGGCTCTTTAAAACAGCCACGTGGTCTATTATGATTTGCCACAATTCATAATTAAATTAAAACCCACCCAATTTATAAACCCGCCCCACTACTGACCCATTTCTTTTATCCTTAAACCCCTGATTCTTCATCCTCACTACAACTGCAATCTTCACTGTTTTTTAATCCCAAAGTGGATGTAAAACATATAGAGCTGGTGCTCCCTAGACCAGTACGCTATCTCAATACCCTGTCCTGTTGATTTTGTTGGTAAGGAGGGCAAATTCTGAGGTTAAAAACAGAGTGGAAACGGGAAGGACATTGAAAAGTCGAAGTTTTCCGTTTGTGGCCTTGTGGATTTTACAGGCAACAAACTTGTGGAGTTCCTCAGTCGCCAAGAATCTGGAAGTTGCCGGAAAGGGAAATGAAGATTGCCGGTAAAGTGCTTTCAGGTATGGTCGTCGGAGTTCGATTTTTCGACAACGATTCCGTCTAAGTGGTTCTGGTATTTTCCTTGTCACAATATTTGGTCAAAACTTTGTAATGAAGTGAATTTCTTGATTTTGAGAAGTACAAACTCGTTCTGTCTCTGTGTGTGAGAGAAGCTTTGATGTAATGTAGAAAAAATGAAAATGTCAGCATAGAGGTTTAGAGTAAGCAAAGCAGAGAGCCAAAGAGCTTCATCGTCTAGGATTCATGTTGGGAATGGAAATTTTGATGAACATAATCTAAGTAAAAAAAGAAACGGGGGAGGTTTATAAAATGGGTGGATTTTAATTTAATTCTGAATAAAAAAACGTGACAAATCATAATACATGCCAAATTTGACCCAGATTTACGCTGATAGTTTAAGGTGTATCCATATGACAAAAATAAAGATTGAAGGTATTTTTAAACCAAAAGATGGAAAAAAGGGTATTTGTGAGCTATTTTTAATGCATTAGGGGTATTTTTAGCCATTTTCCTTTTGAAGAACTACCAAGCTATAATTTTCGATGCATATAGTTGCTTACCTTGCATGAATTTGATAGATAAAAGAAACTTTTGCACTCAACTTTACTCACATTGACATCTCTTTATCGCCAAAACAAAAGAAAGTAGCTATTACTTTTTTTTTGGTTAATAAAAGATATATTAAGCGCTCATCATTACAAGATAAGGGGTCAACAACGGACAAAGGAGTCTTTAACTACATATATAACAATTAGAGCTGACATTAGTAGAAATAGTTCTTCCTAAAAAGTTTAGCCAAAAAGCATAATAGGCAAAAACGGAAGGAAGTGCCATAAAATACGGAATATCAAAAAGCTTCCTTTTTGCTCCTCCCTTAGCCAATATGTCCGCGACCCTATTTTGGCAGTATTAAATATTTAGATCTTCATCTTCATTGAGTTCCTCCTCCACACCTTTAACCTCGGGCACATAATGCATGAGCATATTCTCGATACCAGGTTTGAGTGTAATGGATTATGTGTCTGCTACAAGTAACTCATGGCATGCTCCTCGCATTTTCAATTTGACCACTCCTGTGTCTGCATTAAATCCTCGGTATTCATTGTTCCCACCATCACCTTGTAAAGCTGGACGAATACGAGTCTTTGGAGAAATCCTTGATCATTGCAACTGTTTCTGAATTATCCTTAGCTGTGTCATTGGAGTCGAGTAACAGCGGCTTCCCAGAATCATAGAAATCGTAAATTGCTACAAATACTTCATAATTGACAGATCTCCAGGATGCATCTTCAGTTAGTGTTACAGTAATAAAATTAAATCCAGAAAATACACTCGCAATCTCTTCATCAAGAAAACAGGACACCTTTATAACAAAAATACCTCTGTCTAATATTATATGACACAATCTCCTTCTAGGCTTCCCAAATGTTTCACATAATTAATTCTACCAATATCAATTCATACAACTCACTTCAACAATTCAAGTATATCTAAATTATGCAACTAACCAGTTATGTGATGTTTTCTTAACTACATTAACTTTTCAACTATACAAATTCATTCAAATTATATCACATGCTGCATGAAGTTATCTCAAAATTCATACGTCAATCTATCAGAATTTGGGAGATTTAGCAAAAAACATAATACAGTGAAAGTAAAAGGTCTATATTATGATACCAACTAGTTAAATCTAACGTTTACAGAATCCTTTTTAGTTAATTTACCTTTTAGTTAATGAAAATAAAACTACCCTTTATTGTATCTCCCAAACAGACATTCCCCTACTCTTCCCATATACATGGAACCATAGCGCAGTTTCAGTCCTTTACACTAAAATCAAGCTAACAAAAAAGTTTGTGGCTGTAGTAACCAAAAAGCTACACTCTGTATTGCACAATCTATGATTTTAGTGAGGAAGATGCGTTCACGATTGCCTTTTGCGATGGTACGCGAGCTCTCTTCCCCAGTAGAGGCGCATGTTAGTCAGTCATGCGCCGAGATAGTAACGAGCCACGCGCAGAAATTTTTTGAACATATAAAAGTGTACAATATTTACACTAAGAACCTAAAATATTAAACATATCAAATGTAAATTATTTATATATCTCTCAATAATAGTTCACTAATCTTTTTGAATTTTGATCGAAATGGCCCCCTCCATAATGACTTGTCATTGCCACATCCACGTTAGTCCCGATTCTTTTTTCCGACCCAGCAGTCGATTCCATCCACTCCTTTTTGTTTTTCGCAAAAATATCACATTCCCAAAAACCAGCATATTTCCGAAATAACACACCCCTTGGCAAACTCCCACTCTCAATTTATGAGCGTGCATATTACGCGCCATGTATTAGTATGCCCTCGAAGCAACGCAAAAGAAAACATTTTATAATTCGTCAAACCCCCCCCCCCCCCCCCTCTCTCTCTCTCTCCTCTCACACATTCTCTCGAAACCCTAGAACCGTTTTGTCCTGTTTGTCTCCTCTCCTTTTAGATTCGATTCTCTGAATCTCTATGAAATTTCTCCAAATTTTCAAATCTAGGTTGGATTCAATGATTACTTGCATGAACAAACCCTAGTTTTTCCGTTTTTTGTTTTTGTTTTTTTAGCTAAAAAATTGAACCCTATGGAGGGCTCTGTGGCTATTACAGATGATCTCGGAGCCCCGCCGGAGTCATGGGAGGTAGCTGACGTGGAAGCTAGTATGCGGCGGCTGATACTTTCTTCTTCCAAAAAGGATTCCGATTCTTCTGTCAATAATAATAGTAATCAATCTGAGCTGCTTGATTCCTCGTCTTCGGCTTTGGCCCGTGCTGGTTCGGGTGGTGTGTCGGAGGATATGGTTAACACCGTCGATCAGTTTCTTCGTGAGGCTTTACAAAACCCTAGAGAGCGGCTTTCCGGTTAGTATTCCCCCTTTTTAAAGAAAATCTGATTATTGTGCTAATTTGCGTTATATTTAGGGTTTGTTAGTTGATTTTTTTGTTTGTTTTTCTGATGTGCCTTGTTTCGATATGTGATCATTTCTGTGGTCGTATACTCGGTCCTATACTAGCTGTCACATTGTTGTTAGTTGTGTCAATCAGTTAAGTACAGCTGAATTGTAAATTAGTTGGGGTCTGTTATATGAATCCCAAATGAATGCAATGTCACAATATTATCGTAAGACCTTAATGAGATGACAATAGAGCTGCTATAGTTCAGTTGGTTAAATTACCCATTCGGTAAGAACCTGAAATGACAACTGCGGATTATTTGGTAGACTGACTAGATTCTTTTCTAATCAGTGTCTGGTAGTGCTTTACTCTATGAACTGCATCCACTTTGTTTCTCTCTGGTAGTTAGTGTGAAGGATACAAATTTGGTACTTTTGCTTGTCTGGCGTACCAACGCAATAGTAGAAAGAAAAGGGAATTGAGGCATTGAGGACAATTAGGAACTAAAGGAATTGATCTTACTTCATAAAAAAATCAGAGGAACTGAAAAGTAGTGTATTTATCTGGAAAAGCTTGCTGAGTCTCTAATTGTTTGAATTCGAGATTAGAGTATTGGCTACATCCAAGTGTGTGGCGGTCTATGCAATGTGTAAAATCATGGGAGACCATGGTTCACAAAAAACCACTAGGTGAACTTTTTCCATCTGCCTAAGCCTTGGTGGGAGGTAGTATGTACTAGGTGGTGCGTGCAATGAGGCTCGGACGCCACTCTTATTTTTTTAGAAGTTAAGGTAATACTTTTATTGAAAAAAGAAGATCAAGGCATTGGTTGCTATGGATGTAACTGATAAGCAGTGAAACTTTCATCTCCGTGAGACCAAGTTTCATGTTGGATTGAAGGAGATCTTCCCCTGATGACCCCTTTGGATGACTACAAGTTCAGATTGCATATTGCTAAAACCTGAAAACAGTCTTTGTCATTATTGGTCTCTTTTGACTGCATAGCGAAGATAACTGTTGAGGAGAAAGAATGGATCCAAAGACATTGCAGTGGTGAAAGAATACATAGAACTATAGAAGACAAGGCACCTGACCTTGGTGACCAACTGACCACCATATCATTTTATTTGAAAGTTGGGATATGATGAAGGAGTGAGCTATCGATTTTTCCACGGTTCCACCCAAGTTAAAGCTTTGGGAAGTGCTCTTTTTACATTTCATGTTGCATGTATTTCAATGACGAGCTTTACTTTTTTTTAAACAAAGAAGAGTGGATACAAGGAATTGAAAGAATACCAGGCAGTAAACTTGGCTCGTAGCTTCTACCAAAATCCTTGCAAAGAGGCTAAGTAGGTAACTAGGAAGCTTTTACCTGACACTCAGTTAGCTTTCATCAAGGGCAATCCGCAATCATAGTAGAATAATGCCAGGACACTAAACAAGACTGTAACTGTGTAAGCTCGACATTGGAAAAGTATCTGATCCTGCTAAGTGGACTAACCATCTTTTGAAAGACTTGGGATTTGAAGAAAAATTGATCAACTGGATTTATTTATGCATCTCTATAGATGTAATGTTAGTTCAAATGTATGGCACACCAACAAGATTCTTTCCTTCAAAAGGGGCCTGAGCTGAGGTGATCCCTTCTGTCCTTCCTTTTTATTCTAGTAATGGAATAACCAAGCAGAATGTCAAGAAAGTCACACTGAATAACTGATTCAAGGACTTCTCTGTGGGCAGGATTATGCTATATTGAATCCACTGGTCAGAGCAAAATATGGTGCAAGGTCACTCTGTCACTAACCCCTGTAGTGTTAGGAGGATGGAAGCATATCAAAGGCTTCGGAGGACCTTTTAGAGTACACACTATACAAAACCAGGGATAGTAGAAATTTTCGATTCTAGATCGAATATAACTTATATATATTAAGATGTATATATAGTAAATCGAATATAGCTTATATATCTTAAGATGTATATACAGTATAGTATATACTATACTCTCTCTCTCTCTCTCTCTATATATATATATATATATATAACGAATATAGCTTATATATCTTAAGATGTATATATATATTATAATATTATAACGCAGTGCTTTGAATATCTCTTTAAAATATTTTTGTCTTTAAATTTGAATTAAAAAATTTAGGTGATAATTCTATAATATAATTTACAAGGAATTGCCTTAGATATTTTTATTACCATTTTTTTTCTCTAACTTCTATAAAAAAAAATTTAAAGATAGAAAGCATCCGTTGGACCCACTTGACCCGGGACCGTTAGTTCGTGGTCCCAGACCGATTCCAACAAGAAGCCCGGGACCGCTTAGGACCGGGCCCGCGAAGCCCACTAAGGACCGGGCCCGCGAAGCCCACATGCCACCCCTATGCCCCGCTAAAATTCTAGAAGAGCACTCTGAGGTGCTCCGTTGTGCAGGAGATACTAAGGCCATAATTGCAGAGTTTATATCTAATCAAGGTTGGGATGTAACCTTCAGAAGGAATTGCAATGGTTGGGATTTGGAAAGAATGACTATACTGCTGTATTTTTTTCGGGGGGGGGGGGGTAAGTCTACTGTTGCAGTTAGAGTCAGCTCCTGAACTAACACAAACTCTAGTCTATATTGGCGGCGAAGGACACAGAAAGGGGTAGTCCACAGTGAAATCCTGCTACAAATGCTATCACCTTATAGAGTATCTCCTTCTCGCTATCCTAGAAAAGAAATGGGAAATTTCAGGCATTATTTAAGGTTGCAGATTGCTTTTTAGTGCCTATTTAATTCCAAACACCTTGCAGAAAGAAGGCCTGTCTATTTCCAACAGATTCTCTTTGGTTTGCACTTCCACCCGGAGAAATTGGAATATGTCTTTTATCTTTTTTAAGCTCTAATGGACAATGCCGAAGACTCTCACTAAGTTGATGCAATGCTGGATCAGTAAGCTTTAGAAAGAGCCTAAACCATTATGCAAGACCATCCCCCCTTGCATCTGGTGGGTATCTTTAGGGAAAGGAATTCTGGAATGTGTGAGGGCAATAGGAATGTGTAGTAAAGCAAAGGTACAAATTCGAATAGCTTTTTGGTGTTGGATGACGTCCACATATTGTAGAGCCTCTTCTAGATCTCTGCAATTCCCGGAGCAGCTCGTTCTTACATCATCAGCCATGTGCAAGTCCAGCACTCTTAGTGCTGATATACATCATAAAGTCTTTGCTTATCACAAAAAAGGAGAGAAAATAGAACCATTTTATGTAATCTAAAAGCAGAAAAGGGCAAGTTTTCGAAGGAATAATTATCCGTTTTGGCTGAATGAAGGATAACTTGAACCATTACTACCTTACTAAAAAAGGAAAAAAGAAAAGGAGAAACTTGAACGATTTTCTATCAGAAAAACCATGTTCTCTATTATATATTCTCGGTTATGTAGTCATTAGCTGTTATGCTGACATAGGCTCTTGGTCATCATGTACTAATATGATGCACTTATATAAAAATATTCATTGTTTTACTTTTTACTTACCTTTGGGTGCTTTTTTCTATTCTACGTGCCTTTTTTTTCCCAACTATCTTGCTTCTTCCTCTGTGTTTCCATTTTGAGATAACTAGTCTCCTTAAATGTCACTGTTTGCACTTTTCCTTTTCCCTGTCTTTTTCTCTTTTTTTGGGGGGGGGGGGTGTTGGGGTTCTCTGTTAGTTGGGTCAGTTCTCTCTATCATGCACTTAGTGATTTTTCATTACCTTTTTCTCAGTTCTGAGGATGGAGCAGGATGTTGAAAAGTTCATCAGGGACCCTGGTCGACAGCAGATGGAATTCCAGCAGCTGCCTACCTCCTATTTGCGACTGGCTGCTCACCGTGTGGCACAGCACTATTCACTACAATCAATGGTTTTGTTGGACAATAGTCTACCGGATGGCTCGGGTTCCAGAATTATTGTGCGCAAGACTTCTGAATGTCGGATGCCTTTGATTCGCTTGGCTGACATCCCGGTGAATTTGCCTCAAGGAGATATTGGCGTGGTTAAGGTTGCCATTAAGCAGAGGCCACAGAAAGGTTCACAGTTTGCAGGTTCTTCAAATTCAAATTCATCAAAGGGAAATTCTGCCAAAAGTGTTGAGGAAAGAAAGGAGGAATATAATAGGGCTCGAGCACGTATTTTTAACTCTAATAGTTTAAGTGGGAGCTCAAATGTAAAACCTGAAACTGAATCAAGGTCACAGGATACTTTCCAGTATGGTCCAATAGTCATACCACAGCTAGAAGAAAAAGCTAGTCTAGCTGGCGGTTCTGATTTGAATACTGGGCGGGGTCTGATTGATTCTTCAACAAGTAGCAGTAGATCAGCTAGAAGTAGGACAGAAAAGGAGCCAGTTGGTAGATCTAAATCTAATAATAAGGTGGCTATCTTTCGTGATCGGGAAATTGATCGGAAGGACCCAGATTACGACAGGAGTTATGACAGGTCTTTCTCAGTCCTCTGCTATTTTGTGAATATACTGTAAAGTGCTCCCCTTTCCTTCAGTTTCTGTTTTGTGTATGTGTTGGTGGTTCAGTCATGTGGTATCTCTTTTAACATGGATCGAGCGGATTGTTTTATATTGTCGTAAAAGCACTCCTTTATTCTATGAGATGTTTAAGTACCATCACTTTATTCTGGCAAGTATTCGTGAATTTCTTTGCCATGTATTCTGTATATGAAATGTTCAAATGGGTTATTTCTACAAATGTTTATTCCTATTGATGTTTTACTGACCAATCTGGGGAAATGCTTGTTTGTGGACTGGCTGTTCTACAATGATTAGTGTCACACAGAGAGTGATTCGAAGTATATGTGGGGATCTATGGTTCTTTCTTTTATTACATGCTGACTTATGACATTGTACCACCTATGTTCCCTTTTCTTTTCGTGTAGGTTCTTTTTCTCTTTTTTTGGGGTGGGGTGGGGTGGGGTGGGGGATTGAATATAACCTGAGGTTTGGGTTATAGGATGCATAAGGGAAAAGCTTTTAAATCCTTTTTGTCTGTTGCTTCACACACAGGATAAGATTGGGCAAAAAAAACTGTCATTCTGGGCCTGTCCAATCGTATTTGATGAAAAATCATAGCCGAAGTGATTCTATCTGGATTTGAATGTAGTGAAGTTGTCATAATACTCATCATGATCCTCCGGACAGTGGAGATTTTGTTTATTTGCTTGCTATGAAGAACAAATATCGAATTTGGAGTTATATATTGGAAGATAGGACCTGGACATGTGCAGTCTCCTGGAACACTCTACTCTAAATGAATATCTCTTCTGCCTCCCGTAAAAAAATGGACTACATCTGTTTCTGGGCACGAAATAGAAACCAAAAAGGCCAAACAAATTGTTTCAGAAGACTATGGGGCTGGTACATAATACTGGAATAAAGATGCAAGCCCTGAAGACAGTCCTATTAACAGCTATGAAGTAGACTCTTGAAGAATTGAAAGAACTCGAAGAGGGACAGAAGAAGCTGGTAGGAGGAGGAGAAGAACATACATAGGAAGAAGAGAGGGGAGGTCCTGATTTGAGATAAGCTGCTATGATTTTAAAGCTATGGTGGTTTGGAGCTGCTATTCAGTTCCCATTATTCCTATGTTCCTTCTCTTGTTTCTTCCTTCTCTATTGCATACTGCTTCTTTGGATGTTTAAACTATTTTGGGTGACGTCCTATTTATATTTGATGCTGCTTGAATTCTTTATATGAGAATGTGTGATGGCTTTTCTTGCAAAAGCTTTATGGCTGTATGGAATTATGTGCATTAAATATAACAAATCCATCTTTCAGTCTCTCAATTGTACTCGTGGGTCTTTTTACTATGATGCTCATGTCGTTTTCCTGCAATTTAGTCGGTGAGTCTAATTGACTTTTTATTTTGCAGATACATGCAAAGGTTTGATCCTGGGTTTGGATTTACTGGTGGCCCATATACAATTCAGCCCATGTACGCTCCTGCAATAAACTACAACACTGAGTTTCCCCAGCTTGGTGCAGCACTTCGGTCTCCCATTTCTGCTGAAAACCAACCTCGTCCACTTCCTCAACATTTACCTGGGCCTTGGGCAACATCAGCGACTCCTGGCATTGGTTATGGTCCGGCAGAGAGCATGATGCCTCCCCCTTTTAGTCACAATCATGTTAGTGCACGCTCAAGCGCAGCTATATATTTGCATTCAACGCAGTATCCTTGTCAGCGTCCTGGAATGACTTTTATCCATCCTCACGAGCAGGTTCACCAACCCTTCTCACAGGTATGGGAAAAAAAGTCTTTTCGCTTCAATCATTTGGGCTTGTTTGTTGCTGAACCCTGGGGACCTGGACAGATTTAAGAGGAAATTGCACCAATTCATACTTCATGTGGTGACAAACTGTCTCATAAGTCGTGTTTCGATGTAACATGTTCACACTACCCCTCACACAGAGTGCAAGAGATGATAATAGGTTAAGCTTGAAGCAAAGTTTAGTAAGTTTGGGGAAAAATTTCAGGTAAAGAGCATGCTGGGATCTTCATATTTAAGTGCTTGGTTTATATGTTCGAAGGATTTAGTGATGCAGATACAAAAAGTGGATCCAATGGCAGCTACACTTACTTTCCTGTAGGATGCTTGTTGTATCTTGTTAAGCTATATTATCTTATATTGGTATGTGTATGAGGAATTTTAGCTTGTAGAGGGTCTCTTTCTTCCACATGAGATAATATAATTATCCATCAGTATTTGTGTTTGGCATTCTGGTTTTTTTTCCACTTTAGGGTTTGCTTCATCATTTGATTGATCCTCCTGTTCATGGTTTCCAGCCTCATCAACTGCAACCTGATGGTTTTGGATTAGCCCGGCCCCGGTGAGGGGCACGGGCCATGCCTGCATCCTGCGACGTACAATTCAGCATCTTGAGGGGGATGCTGAGCGGTAAAATGTTGCAATTGGCGGGGTGCAGGCATGAACAACTGAGACCTGTTGGAGTAGATTGTTCAGCTTGCAATATTTTCCATCCACCAGTCTCAGTTTTATGGAACCTCCTGCATTGCTGAGGATGCTCATATGTCCTGGAAGTTCCATTGCATGGATGAGCACTCAGCTCAATTGCCATGGAATCATGACAACGATGATGATGACGACAAATGAAATCAGCAAGAGTTCAGAGCTGGCAATATAAGAAGTTTTATCGGTTTTAGGTTTAGTCTCGTTTTCCATTTTCTTGCCTTTCTTTATGTTGTCTTTTCTACATCTGAAGTAATTGTAAAAATGTGCTGCTTAATTTGTGTCACAGCCTCGTCAAAGCTCCAAGAAGGAAGGCAATACGGTTAGAGATTTTGAGTAAATAGTGTCGACAGGACATGCAACCTTAAGCAATTGGTAGCTTTGGTGCCAGACTGACAGTGATAATACAGAGCTCTGATTACCGGATGTTCCTCTGAAGCAATGTCCAGGAGAGACTCTGCAGATAATGTATTTAAATGGAAAGTGTTTCCCCTTTTACTGCTTTTCTTGTTTGGACAGAATATTCGACTACTTTGTCTTTCGCTGACTAGTTTGTAACTGAAGCATTTTGTTTGGTCAGAACTCCGTCGCTCTTCACCAAAATGATAATGATCCTTACTGGCGACTATGCCAGTATTCCCCTGTGGTTGATCTATCCTAATTCTCTGTAGAGAAATGGGATGCGGTCAAGTGTGCTAGTGTCAAGCAACTTGACACTTGGTGGTTGTGTCAAATCGTTCCAGTTACCAGGGCTAATAGTTAGGGGTTGGGCGTAACAGGACATCTCGTATGCTCTCTATTCAGTGTCATAGGCGGTTCAAAGAAAATGTGACTCGTGCCCCCCAACAACAGCATTACTTTTATTTTCTGAAAGTATTCAAAATGGCAATGAAACTCAACAAATATGGTCTATTTTCTTGACTTCACCCCATTATCGGCCAGGACTCTACGTAATAGAATTGCAGTCAATTAGCACCGGGAGTGTCAGAGGGATGAACAATTAGTTACTAGTAGGACGCAAATTTCAACAAGTTGGCGTTCACAACTAAATTGTTATACCATGAAAACGAGTACAAGTGGACTTTCTGTAGCCAAATGGAATGTCTGGGAAATGAGGTAAATGTTTTGTGAAATAGATAACTAATATAAAGGAAAATCATCTTGGAAAGAAAAAAGAAAGAGAAAACTCTTAAATAGATGGATCTAGTAATAGAAGATTTGTGGATAGATGAGGTTTATATGGTGCAATTGCGTTAAAAATATATTTTTCTACTCAACCATTTCTTCGGGCGAAAGACGTGTTCCTGATTACTTTATTATCTCATTTGCAAAAGAAAAACGAAACACTTTACTAGTAACCCACTATTGGAAAGCTATCCCAAACATTGGTACATTTGCCTAATTTATTTCCCTTTTCTTTTTATCTTTATCAAATCAATAAACTCATTTTAAGTTTCCTTTAGAACAGTAACAGACCGGAAAACCTTTACAACTTCTTTTGTTGTGCTTTAAATATGATATTTCATATCGTTAAAGAAGTATTTTGGTTAAATAATTAGTTTTCGATATATGAGTACCAAATCTACCACTTCCTTTTATCCTATTCCAGCACTCTCAAACTCTAAATACCGTCAGAGTTAAAGTTATGCTCATTGGCGTGCATATTTTTATATCATCAGGTTAAATTGACGTAAAAATTCTCTATAAATGTTTGTTTTGCATATGGAAGTCAAAACTTACAGCATCATATGGTTGTGTGAACAATATTGGGGTTTCTCACATGAATATCCAAATCACAGGTTAGCCTCAGCTGTCTCCCGTGCTCAAGCCTTGCGCAAGCATGTTTGTGTCTGCACCACAAGAGGCAACTTTTTCCACCCTGAGAATGTCTCTTTCTTGGCTTTATTCCTTTAACAACCTTATTATTACAAAGCAAAAACCACGTGCAATAGTATTTCCCTATAAGATTAGCCTAACTCTTTCTCACTTTTAAAGCAAAATCTAGCGTCTTATTAGGAAGAGGAAATAATAGGAAACCTTTCTCTTTCCCTAACTTGATGGTTAAAGTGCACTTTGACCTGTGTTTTATATGAGGATAAAGAAAAGTTTGTGGGCTTTGCTGATATGGTAATGAATACTTCTTTATAGTGAATTGTGCTATTCTCGTGTGATTGTTGTCATGTTTATCAATTAGTGTGTACCAAGTTTACGTGCATATGACTATATAAACATATCTATTGTCTCAAACACTGCCCAGCAAAATTGATCTTACTCTTAAGGTACTGGCCCTTCAAGTTCATACTAAAACTCAGCATTTTCCTTTCTTTTTAAAAAAAATATTTCTGTTCTACTTGCTTAACTCAAACCTCAAAGTCTATCAACTGCTTGCGCCCTTTTTTTTGTTCTAAGAATTGGTGCCTTCAATAAAGTATCATGAAAAAAAGGACTAATTGTTACATTCAGTCCTGTCATTGGGAGTTGGTTTGTTTATTAGACCCTTGATTACTAATGACCTCAAGAAAAAGAAAAAAACTAACTACATCTGTTAACACAGAGCCCAGATATACCATTTTATATTCATTACAATTTTTGTCTTCATGCACGGTATATGCAATGTTTACTGTACATGGAAGATAGTCTTCTATATTTTCTGCTCTGCCTTGTGTTTCTGTATTGAGGTATACTGATTTTGCTTCACTTTTTCATGATCAATTCACAGCTATGGACAGAGAGAATTCAGAGCTGTACCTGCGTAACTGTCAGATTATGTGGGAGAATGAGAGGCTGCGGAAGAAAGCTCAACGTCTCAACCAGGAGAATCAAGCTTTGTTATCAGAGCTGAAACGGAAATTAGCAGCTATAAATGCCAAGCGGAAACCTGAATTTGAAGTTAATATGGGTTCCAGTTCTGTCAGCGATCAAATGGAAGCCAACAAACGTCAGGTACTGGAATGAGAGTGATGTTCCAAGTCACTTCCTCCAGGTGTTTGTGAAGATCAAAATCATGAGAATTTTCAATTTGGGTTTTACCAACATTATAGCAATTACAAGGCTATGTGCCAACTAAAACTTTTTTTTTTTGCATTCGCACCAAAATAATGTACTTTTTTAGTAATCAAATAGTGCTTGCCTAAAAGCTCTACTACCAACTGCACCCCCAACAGAAAAATCAGGAAAAGGATTATGCTATAAGGGGTTGTGAACTAAAAAGCTAGGTTTCTACTTCACCAATTATCAATCCACAATTAACTTCCTGTCTATGCTTGAGAATGTCTGGTAAAATGCCTTGAAGTGCTTGTATGCAATATCAATATCTTCCTTTCCGCATATCTCTCTCACGCTGCAATCGCAGAAAAGTAAAGTCATATTTATCGAATTAGATGACCAACTTAAGGAAGCAGGTGACAAAAGCAAATCTAGCAAACTAGGATGAGGAAGAAGATATAAATGAACAGATTCAAATACTATAGTGTCCCTCAACTCTCAAGTTACATGCGACCGTTTCATCATGTCAAACTACCAGAGCTGATGACAGCTTCAAACTTCATATGTTTATCATCTGGCAGCCTATCTTATACCATAGAGAAATTTTTATTTTGAAAAAGTACACAAACATTCTTAATGGCAAGTTCGCCAAGGTGCCTGGATGTTGAACATCTCGAAAAGAAACAAACCCAACCGTAAAAGAAATAAAAGAAAGACAAAAGCTGTAAAAGAAGACAGAGAAAAAGAGAAGAAAGAAAACGTGGAAAAACAAAAGCTGTAAAAGAAGACAGAGAAAAAGGGAAGAAAGAAAACGTGGAAAGTTGGTGTGAAAGAAGAATTCGGCCGGCAATTTGCGGTGGAGCAGGCAAAAATTGCCGTGGAGCTATTCTTCTCTCTTCAATTAATAAAGAACTATTCTTTGTATGGCCGTGGAGTACCACGTAAATATTGTTTTGTCTTGTGTAATTTATTGCTTCTCTTTTTTTTAAAAATTCCCTTCTATTAGCCCGACTCACTTCCCAACAACTGGTATTAAAGCACAGAAAGTGTAATTCTGGTATTGGTGCAGGTACTATTAACAAGAATAGTGCGACACTATTGATCATTATTACTAACACTATTCATTAATAGTGATAGTACTATTCACCAATAGTAATTGTTGTCTACCTTATACAGTTGGGATATTTTTTTCTTACACGGAATAGTATTCGCCGTTACTATTCACAGGCACTATTCGCATAAAAACAAAATTGTGAAAAATGGCATCGGAAGAAGTGAATGTTAAGATTGATAAGTTCAATGGCAAAGATTTTGGATTCTGAAAAATACAAATAGATGATTATTTGTACCAGAAAAAATTACACTTACCTCTGACCGAGGTAAAACCAGAGAATATGGCCAAAGCGGATTGGGATCTATTAAATCACCAAGTTCTTGGTGTGATTCGTTTGACGCTAACACGAAATGTGGCGTTTAACATCATTAACGAGAAGACCATTGCACGCCTGATGAATGCGTTATCAAATATGTACAAGAAGCCATCTGCTTCAAATAAAGTCTATTTGATGCGTCGATTGTTCAACTTAAAGATGACAGAAGGTGGATATGTTACGGAACATATCAATGAGCTTAATGTAATATTAATTCAGTTGAGTTCTGTCTATATAACATTCGATGACGAAGTCAGGGCATTGATTCTACTATCATCTCTACCGGAGAGTTGGTCTGCAATTCATCGGGAAGTACCAAACTCAAATTGGATGATATTAGAGACTTGGTTCTAAGTGAAGATATTCGCCAAAGAGAATCAAGTGATTCCCCAGGATCTGCTTTGAATACCGAAAGCAGGGGAGAAACAGCCAAAGAAGACAAAGTCATGGTCATGGCAGATCAAAGTCAAGGAGAAGAGGGCAATCCAAAAATCGCAAAGACATTACGTGTTGGAATTGCGATAAGCCAAAGAAGAAGAACGATCAATACAAGGATGATAATTCAGCAAATGCAATTGCTGAACAAGTCGGTGATGCACTAATTTGTTGTGCAGTCGAATCTTGGATTCTGGACTCAGGTGCATCCTTTCACTCTACATCATGCAAAGAATTATTGCATAATTATATTGCTGAAAAATTTGGAAAGGTTTATCTAGCAGACGGCGAACCTCTAGACATTGTCGAGAAAGGTGAAGTTCATATAAAGACTTCACAAGGCACGCTATGAAAATTGCAAAATGTCCGACATGTTCCTGGCCTCAAGAAAAATCTGATATCAATGGGCCAGATTGACAGTGAAGGTTATACAACAATATTCGATAACGGATCGTGGAAGATAACCAAAGAAAATTTGGTTGTGGCACGAGGCTTCAAGAAGGGAACACTGTATGCAACTGCAATACAGAGAGATACTATAGCAACAGTTGATCATAGTCGTGATACAACATTATGGCACCAGAGGCTCGGGCATATGAGTGAGAAGGGAATGAAGTTGTTGGCATCCAAGGAAAAGTTGTCAAACCTAAAGCATGTTGAATTACGTTTGTGCGAAGATTGCATTTACGGGAAACAAAAGAGAGTTAGTTTCTCTAAGGCTGGAAGGACGCCAAAGAATGAGAAGCTGGAACTAGTGCATACAGATGTGTGGGGATCAGCTTCTGTAACTTCTCTAAGAGGCTCACGCTATTATGTCACCTTTATTGATGATTCCACAAGGTATGGGTTTAATTTCTGAAAAATAAATCTGATGTGTTTGTTGCCTTTAAATGATGGAAAGCTGAAGTTGAAAATCAGACCAAGTCTAAAATTAAAATGTGTGAAGTCTGACAATGGAGGGGAGTATGATAGTCAAGAGTTTAAAGCATTCTGCTCTGAGAATGGGATCAGAATGATCAAGACAGTTCCTGGAACACCGGAACAAAATAGCGTTGCTGAGAGGATGAACAAAACCCTGAATGAACGAGCCAGAAGTATGAGAATACATTCTGGATTGCCGAAGTATTTTTGGGCCGAGGTTGTTAACACGGCAGCTTACCTCATAAACAGGGGACCCTCTGTACCACTGAATTTTGAAATTCCTGAGTAGGTATGGACAGGAAAGGAGGTAACTCTCTCACATCTAATTTTTTTTGGTTGTGTTGCTTATGTGCATGTAAACTCTAATGATAGAGATAAGCTTGATCCTAAAGCCAAGGAATGTTTCTTTTTTGGCTATGGTGATGATAATTTTGGTTATCGATTTTGGGATGATCAGAATAAAAAGATCCCAAGACACAGGAATGTCACATTTAATGAAAATGTGATGTACAAAGACAAGCTTGAAGTAGAACTAACTAGCACCAGCAGACAGACATCTGAAACAAATGAGTTAGAAGAAATCTCAGGAAATGAAGTGGCTAGAGAGACTACAACTGGATCTGAAATTGAAAATGCCGAACCAGAAGTCGATTCTGGATCAGAATCAGAACCAAAGATAGAATTAGATGGAGAACCTGATCTGGAGTCAGGACTTGAATCAAATTCGGGATCAGTTAATCATGAACCTACATTAAGGAGATCTAAAAGAGTCACGAATGCTCTAGATAGGTTAACTCTCTCTATCCACTATTTACTTCTGATTGATGCCGGAGAACCAGAGCATTTTGTTGAAGCAATGCAGGTGATAAGCTCTGATAAGAGGAAGCTAGCCATGAAAGAAGAGATGAATTCTCTTCAAAAGAACAAAACATGGATACTTACAGTGTTACCAAAAGGAAAGAAGGCATTGCAAAACAAGTGGGTGTACATGGTCAAGTAAGAGCATGATGGTAAGAAGAGATACAAAACACGATTTGTAGTAAAAGGCTTTCAGTAGAAGGAAGGGATTGACTACACCGAGATCTTCTCTCCTGTAATCAAATTAACTACTATCAGGTTGGTGCTAAGTATTGTAGCTGCAGAAAATTTGCATTTGGAGCAGCTAGATGTTAAAACTGCTTTCTTGCATGGTGACCTTGAAGAAGACATCTACATGAAGCAACCCGAAGGTTTTCAATTTTCTGGTAAAGAAAACATTGTGTGTAAGTTGAAAAAGAGTTTGTATGGTTTGAAACAAGCATCCCGGCAATGGTACAAGAAATTTGATGGATTCATGCATAATAATAGTTTCACACGATGTGAGATGGACCATTGTTGTTATATCAAAAATCTTGATAAATCCTATATCATTTTACTGTTGTACGTTGATGATATGATAATTGCAGGATCTAGCATAAATGAGATCAACGGGGTTAAGCAACAACTGGCGGAGGAGTTTGAAATGAAAGACTTAGGACTAGCTAAGCAAATGCTTGGGATGAGGATTAGCAAAAACATTTATGAAGGAACCTTAAAATTGTCTCAAGAAAAATACATACAGAAGGTACTAAGCATGTTCAGTCTTCATGATGCAAAGACCAGAAGCACTCCACTCGGAAGCCATCTTAATTTGTCGAAGGACCAATCATCTAAGACAGATGAAGAAAGGAAGTACATGTCCAAAGTTCCATATGCTTCAGCAGTAGGAAGTTTGATGTATGCTATGGTTTGCACTAGACCTGACATAGCCCATGCAGTTGGAGTTGTCAGTAGATACATGTTAGATCCAGGAAAGGAGCATTGGGAAGGTGTAAAATGGATATTGCGGTATCTCAAAGGCACCTCAGGTATGGCACTTTGTTTTAAAAGGAACAATATTATCTTACAAGGTTTTGCTGATGCAAATTTAGGCGGCGATTTGGATAGTCGAAAAAGTACCACAGGCTACGTGTTCACCTTGGGTGGTACTGTTGTTAGCTGGATGTCCAAACTTCAGAAAAGTGTTGCTCTATCTACCACTGAAGCAAAGTACATGGCAAGCTCAGAAACTGAAAAAGAGATGATTTGGCTCAAGAATTTTCTTAAAGAGCTAGGTAAAGAGCAGGACAATTGTGAGCTTTTCAGCGATAGCCAGAGTGCAATTCATCTTGCCAAAAATTCAGTATTTCATGCAAGATCAAAGCACATCCAGTTGAGGTATCATCATATCCGAGAGTTGATAAGTGAAGGAACTCTTTCCCTGCAGAAGATACCAGGATCGAAGAACCTGCCAGACATGTTGACCAAAGTTGTCGGTGTTGACAAACTGAGGTTGTGCACCGCCTTAGTTAGCCTTCAAAATTGATAATGTGAAGGCGCCACCAGAGAATAGCAAATCTTTTTTTTTATTTAATTTTCTTTCTTGATGTATATGGGTTTGAGGGGGAGATTGAAAGGAACAAATCCAGCTGTAAAAGAAATAAAAGAAAGAAGACAAAAGTTGTAAAAGAAGACACAGAGAAAAAGAGAAGAAAATGTGAAAAAACAAAAGTTGTAAAAGAAGACAGAGAAAAAAAGGGAAGAAAGAAAACATGGAAAAGTCAAAGTTGGCAGGCTGCAAATGTGAAAGCAAAATTCGGCGCGCAATTTGCGGTGCCGTCTTCTTCGTATTCACATTCGCTGAAAAATTTCTTTCACCAGATGTTTGGCCTATAAATAGGCATCCCCTCCTTCGGTTGTAAATTATCCCTCAACTTCTTCTTTCTCTTCAATTAATAAAGAGTTATTCTTTGTGTGGCCGTGGAGTAGGCAAAAATTACCGAACCACGTAAATCTTGTCTTGTCTTGTGCAATTTATTGCTTCTCTTTTAAATATTTTTTCCCTTCTATTAGCATGACACGCTTCCCAACACATCTATCTTTTTGGAAACTCCAAAAAGTAGTGCATATCACAACTTATCACTACTTGCACTGTAGGACAAGCATTGCAGCTTGATAATATAGATCATTCTGTCGAATATGGGCTCAAGCAAAATTTATGTCAGATGATGCATGACAATAGAGTAAGCTAGTTATAGACTGCTGCCCCTATCCCATCTTGGGTAAAACAATTTTACTGGAACTAAGAGTAAGGAAACATTTTTTTGCTTTTAGAAGTGTGTTAATAGTACTTGAGATTGGAACTAAGAGTAAAGCAATATTTTTTTTGCTCTCAGAAATTTGTTAGTATTACGTTCTGCCTAATGGAAAGTTGGAAACTACTGACTGGTGTATAACCAATTTCCAAAAAAAAGTGGAAGAGAATTCTAGGAAATTACCGTGTAGCACAACATTGAATGGAATAGTACATAACTAGATACCTGTGCATGGATAGCTGAGCAATACCACAATCAACAGTACGAATTCCAACTCCTGAAGCAAGTATCGGACCTATAGTTGATCCACATCCCATATCATTTCGCACCACAAAGTCCTGTAAGGAGTTAAAGGAATAGTTATCATTTGCAGCATTAACACAAAGGATTTGAATCCTTAATAGAAGTTATACATTGACTCCTGAACAAGAGAAAGATGGGGAGTCAAGGAATAGGTCAAGTCATGGCTTCCGTTCCCTCTTCCTATTTCTTTGATGGTTTCCAGTTCATTTATGCTAAAGCACTTGGAAGATGATAATCACCTGTGTCGGAAGGCTGTGGAGTCTTGCAACTTCTTTAAAAAGAAAAGAGGTAACTCCACTCGTGGCATAGCGTTGATTTGCATTATGCTTGATTACAAGCCCCTTCTGTAATTCAGGACGATGGTGCTCCTCATGCTTATCCACAAAATTAGGGTGAACTCCATGAGCCATATCAGCAGACACTGTTATTTGAATGAGATACTAGACATAAGTTTCACATGAGATGTAGAGGAGAAAATAATGTGATTTGACAAGAATGCTGGAAACTGATTTTCATTCTGTATGTTATGACATCACAAGTTATTTGCATGTTAGACCCCATAAATTCTGGTAGAACCTATTGACAAGGAGAATGATGTCCTACTTGGCTGGTTTGTATCACACTGCAATCACATTTGCCTTTCTATGAAGGAACAAGTTTCGAGGAACTCTTTAGACCTTCTAGTTACATGAAACGGGAGAAACTCCATCCTTAAGCAAAGGCTAGTAGATTTCTCAATAAATTAGTTAATGAAATGCACTCGTCAGGGGAAAGCCTCAGTACGAACACTTAGTCAGTCCATAGAGCATATAGTGTATACAAGTTAAGATAAACTCAAATAATGAATGTATTAGTTTTTCTTCAAAAGACAATTGCTAATACACCTTTGCATGTATTCAGATTGATATGTTCAGTAAATGAAACTGAAGAGGCGTAAACTTAACAGGGCCCAATATTGAATTTACTGCCTTTTCAAAGAATCACGTAACGTAACAACCTTTCACATTATATTGTCTTATTTTGAGCTGGGATCAATTGCATTACTGCTGAACAAGACGAGGAGTTTCCACATAGGAAAGGTTTGAGAGTACAAACAGGAGTAGCCAGTCATATACAAACACTTATCTGAAGGCCACAGACATATCAAGAAAAGAGTACCAAGAAAAGAGTGGCGAATCGCGCGGGCAAAATCAGATTCTCCAGCAGACTGATGACTTAGGCAGTGAGTTATTCGTCTCATTGCCTCAAACATAGTTGGCGCACCAGCTCCTTGGTATGAATCTGAACCAACCTAAAGTCTTGGTGGAGTTAGACCTCATGCTTAAGTATGGGAAACTGAAACAAGGAATATCAGTTCATTCAAAGTTCAATTTCAAGCTGAACTTGACTGATTAAATTAGGAAATTTCGAAACAAGTAAGAGACTGACAACCTTTCTGGTTTTCATTTTCTTGTTTTTTGGGGGAAAAATGTAAAAACAGCTTAGAAAGAGGATATAGAATAGTTTAAAAGAGCTTGTAAAGACGATTCAGATTACTGCTAACCGGTCTTTATTGCTTTTGTGCTCACTTGGAACATTTGACACACATGAAAAAATCGATCGACATCAAACAAGTATTTTCAAGACAAAAATTTGGTCTGTGATAAGCAAAAATACTTCGTAGTTTGGAATATTCTAAAATTTAGAAATTGAACAAGGACTGATCTGATGTTCCCCAGAATCTACCTCTCATCTAAGAGTAGCATTTGTAGAATGCAGAAGAAAATAATTTAAGGAAACCACTGATAGAACTTTCAGACTGAGCAATACTACGTACCTCTTCATTATCAAAAAGAGCAATCATCCGAATTGCATGCTCATTTGATAAATCTTCGGGCAAAGCACATGAATCAACCAGAGCTCTCAAACCACAAAAGCTTGACGCAAGATTATCCAATCTTCCAGAAAATATGAACTCATTATTTGCACCTCCAAGGCAGCTAGGTTGGGTATCACAAAGATTTAACTCAACACTAACTATGTCATCAATTTTACAGCTTAGCTCATCTGACAAGATCTGCGATCACAGAGGAAAATATCAATGTTCATATCCAGTAATCCATAATGTATTCCTTCTCCATCATTCCCTTGTGTAAATAATGTAACAAATTCTAGATGTTGGAAAATAAGATGGAAGAACAGAAAAGCAGTACACTCATCATATAAATGAGGTGTGTAACAAATTTCATGGCTTTCAGTGCTGCTACCACTAAAGCAAGCAAACTAATATAAATACGGCATTCTGATAAACATGCATGTGACAATAATAGCAACGTGATCTACCAAGAATCAAAAATCAATACAGGTTCTAGCTTTTCCATCGGCTAAAGTATCGTTACTAGACATTTAAATGCGTTTGTTTTTGGAGACTACTAGAAGCTAAAGCTGTGTTTCCAGTTGGTTATCCTAGAAATGAAGTATATTTCAATCCCCAAAAGCTTGAGCCTATAAATAAGCTCATGACAGATAATTTTCCCTTACAAACAGATAAAGAATCAGCTTCGCGGAAAAAATGTTACACCTACACATCTTTGGCACAAAAGAGCCTTCAACCTCTGACATTCAGCTACCTATCTTGATCATTTGTTTGATACATTATTTTAATATTCTCAACACAGTGTCTCTTACATGCTGTCCAATACTACAGTTTATCAAAACAAATCTTGATTAGAAGCAACATAGAAAGAGCAGGTTAAAGCATTCACAGTGTTTGACCAGGGAATGAAATAATGAGGAACCCATCTATCAGTCTACATTCTATAGTTAATAATATGATCAGATAAGTCCAGGAAAAAATTCAGGAAAGGAGTTTCTCTTTTTGGTTGTCCGTCAAAATCTTCTTTACATATCTATGGATTGACCACCCCAACCTAGAAAATTTCCTGGACTATAGGTCAGATTTAGTGAAAATAATATAAACAATTACCTGCAGAAGGAGTTGATGATGAACATCTTTTGAAGAAGACACATTACTTTTCTCTGTGGAATCAGCAGTTGCATTCTCTGTCTTTGTTGCCAGTAGTGGAATAAGTTGAGTCTCAAGGTTTGGCTTAAAACCATCCTGATTCACAGTTCTACATGCCAGGAAAATTGGACAGGGCAAAGGAGATATCAGCAAAGCCTTCAAGCAAACAAACACTACAGAAAAATGCTTGATTGCCGTTTATCTTGTGGTGAAATAAATTAAAGATCATTGACAACTGTCGTATTTCAAAAAAAAAAAAAAAGATCATTGACAACTGTCACTGATAATTGACCAGTTTGACAAAACATAAATCAAAAGAGCTCCTCCATCAAGGTTACCCTTTAATCTTTATATTTTGTTATTGATGTTTGTCAATCTAAAGAAGATAGCCTAACCTTAAAAAGGAAGCTATGTTTAACAATACTCCAGTACTTCAGAAAACAAAAACCAACTTATGAGTATAAAAGTGATGCTACTAAAACAAGATTCCCTTTCAACTAATAACATCTGATGAACAAGAAGGCTGAAATGAGTTTGGGAAAAGGATAAAAAAAAGAAATCTTTCTATTATGAGTTTACTAGTGTTAGAAAGACAAAATTCGGAAGCTAGTTTAAACATTGCAATAACTGGGACCAAAAACTAGACATTTTTGGAGAATTTTAGTCAGTTTCAGACTTCCAAACTTTTGAAAACATAAAAACAGAAGAGGAAAAGGCAGTTGCCTTCTATTCGGAGAAGAAATTGCAAGTTATTGTTCTCATTGTGCCACCGATGTAGGACTATCTGAACGTACAATAAGCATGAATGAAACTTTTGTACCAGTTACAGTAGCTAGTGTGCTTTTAAGAGCACAGATCTTTATCGGCTGCTTTGCACAAAAAGGATTGCATAATAAACCAAAAAACGGCCTTATCCCCAAAAATAATAATAATAATAATAAATAGGCTAAGAACAAATTAATTTTTGCTGGACGAGATGTTAGTTAGACCGTGTCTCTTCTTAGTAAGGTGATTTTTTGAGCTAGTCAGCATGGAAAGGAGGAAATATGTCTGCACTTTGAGATAAATACTTGAGCTTTCAAGGGCACTGAGACACACTTGGGTTCGCGAGCAACCATTAACACTCCTTAATTCTGAAGCTCATGGTAGATATTCAAAGATTGACCTCTAAAGTCTTTGTAAGAAGTTCTATCAATAAAAGAGAAGCAACGACACATGCTATGTGATCCAACAATTTAAGTAGGGCTTAACTTTGACTTAAAATACTCAGTATATCCACAAGATTTCAGATTTAAGTGCTTAAAAAAATTGCTATTTGTCTTGGACCAATTAATCTTATTTCGTGTAAAATTTAGATCAAGTACAAACATAGGTCATTTCTGGGAGAAAGCTATTCAAATTTGCATGAATATTCCCATCCATGTTCTAAACACATATTGACACATTAATGGACCAATTTAAGCATATCGCTGATTATTGATTTATTGTTTTTCCCAAATTCAATTTCCTCTACCACGTGTCATAGGGAAAGAAGGATGAAGTTAAAAATAAGAGAATTTGACTCTCAAACTTGATCATGCAGGAGTTATCAGCTTCAATTTCTTATTGTGTTTGTTCTCTGTGCAATTGATTTGTGGTCTCAAAGCAATAACTTAGATGGTAGATGATATCAGGAAATAAGGATCATGTTTACCTACTCAAGAATGTAAAAGCGCCCTCACCACAAACAGAGAGCAGGAAAAACTATGAGGAAAAAAAAAAAGGAAACTTCAGCGAAAAGCAACTGACCGATTAAGATGAATAGCCAACGTAGGCACTCGCAAGAGAGGCCTCGTTATTTTCACAAGCCTGTGCAGAAAGGAACCATCATCAGCTCTTAGAATAACCCTCCCAGCTACACTCAAATCCCGATCAAACCAAGTGTGCCATAACCCACCACCATATAATTGCACATTGACCATAAGATAGCCAGATTTGGTCGATGCTGACTTTGGCTTTAGTTTTAAACATGGGCTATCTGTGTGAGCAGCAATCACGTGAAAGCCATTACCAATAGAATACCTGCAAAGCTAATTCATATCTCTGATTAAACAACATAAGAAAATATTCCTGAAGAAGAGGAAAACGAAATGGTTGGATGAGAGTAATATTGTTTAGAGAGGCTGCCCCTTGATATAACTGGCGTCTAATTGCAGAACATTCCATTTTTTAATTTGGTTTCTACAGGCTCATATATGTAAGGAGCATTGCATGACTAATTAGCAATTGTAATGTAACCTTTAGGAGGTATGTAGTGTTTGCTCACTTCTTTCCAATGGCAAATGCAACCAAAGAGGACATGTTCCGTGTAAAGAAATAGCGCCCACCAGGCTGCAGATCCCATTTCTCATTTTCTTTCAGCAGATGAAATCCAGCGGCAATTAGTTGCCTTTTTGCTTCAGCTATCATAAAAAAGAAAGAACACATGTTTAAATAGTGTGCAGGTGAAAGCAGAAGTCTGAATTGACTGCAACAAACCATGAACACAAGAACTCTGTTTAAGAGATCTGTACACTCCCCATACATGTCCGAACACAGAAAATGCAGCTTTCGCACCAAACCAAAGTTCAAACATTGGTTCCAATTTCCAAAAAATCTCAATTGATTGACTGCCTAAGTTTCACCCACGTAAAAGAATAAATTTCATGCAGCTCAGATTAACATATACTGTTGCTTGAAGAATAATCAACCCAGTCGCCAAAAACTAATAATTTGAGAACCATCCTGTGAAATGAGGTAAGCTCATTTTCAATAGAAAGAATCATGCAAAAGAAAATGGTGAATACTACGAGAAAAATAGCTTTGTTTATCTTAAATGCCCAATCAACTTATGCAACAAATTGTATGCTCTATTTATGATATTGTCATAAAAATGACATCATGGTGGCTACAAAATCACAGCTGAACCAGATAAAGACGCTAAAAGAAAACATAACAAACAGCTTTCTCAACTATCGAACTTGTTTAGTAGATACACCACTCAAGTCATCAATCGCCATTAACAAACCAGGTTTGTCTCCTACATTTCTTACTCTCCTGCCTTAATCATCTTAGCTCTGCTGTCTATCCTATTTTAACACGTATCTGATCAAAACAACTAAACAAGTCCAAATACAAAATTCAAAACCTTTTGAAAATTCACAAACTTCAAGACCTGTGATGTGAATTGTGAACCCAGGTCCTTAAAAAAGGCAGAGGAGCATCAAGGATGCATGGTTTAATTTTATACACTTTTCTGACTATGCCCCTTTGCTATATCAGATGTCACAAAAATAATGAGACATGTGGATACGTGCACAGCATATTGTCCTATACATGTCCACCACGCATAGTGGAGACGTAAACTTTATGCACTTCCACAGCTTGATAAATCAAATAATATTGAATAGCATAAATATTGTGAAGCAAATAATAGCCGGATAACAAATGAAAAGTACTAACCAGAATTAAACAGCCAATAATTTACATTGTAAAAAATTTTATACATAATCTTGTAAACCAATGTTATATAGGAATCAACTAGCAGATATTACTTATAACTAAGTTCCGTGAAAGCAAGGTGATATAGATAGATCATAGACAATGCACCAACACAAAAGGCAGAAATAAGATAATGTGGAAAAGTGAAAAATGCAATAGATCTGAAAGGAGGATGGCCCATAAAGGACGCAGTCATAAGTTTAGATCAAATTAGGAAGAGCGAGAACACCTACTCCAAATGTTTGGAGAATAAAAGTTTAAGACAGTCTAAATTTATTGGTACACTGTGGGGTGTCAGTTCACATGCTCGTTGAGGGAATTACAATGTCGTGATTGTTTATGCGGTGAATAATAATAGGTATTGTTGTACAGTAAATAATAATTTAGGAACTGTTATGCAGTGACTAATAGTAATACATAGAATATTATGTAGGGATTACCTACTTTAAGGGCATTTTGGTCTTTAAACACTCATCGATGTATTGCTAATAGTATAATTTTGTTCCAAATTCTATCTCACACAAAATAGTACACAGATTCCAGCATAACTTTTTGAGAAAGATTATTTTTCTTTTTGGAGTAAGCAGATTCCTGCATAACTTAATGCAAGAATTATTTAATATGGTCAACCAGACATTGTATAAATTATGCGAAGAATATATTTTCTTATACTACTAACTAAACGTTGCATTAATTATGTGGGGATTGTTTTCTGTAATCCTCCAACCAAACATTGTCTTATTCTACGCAAGATTTTATGTTAGGATTATTTTACCTAAACCAACCAAACAAAAGCTCTAACGTTTTAAAATAGGATAATAAAACGTATGTACAATTGCTCATTATCAAAAAAAGAAATTTCACACACAATTGCTTAATTTAGTTAGAGAAAAGAATTAAGAAAATTAATTAAGTCATTAGTACATGCAACATTTTCCAATAAGAAAATTTGAGACCAAGAACTCAAGAGACTTGTGATGCTATAAAAACACCTTGTCAGATATTAATGCAGCTGCTTGATCATGTCACCTGATCCATGCCGTGGTACTAATTTACTTCTCTCACTGGGTTTATTTAATTGTGTCATTTGCTGTGAGGTGTTTTTGTCGTCAAGTTAGTAAAGGGAAGACTATATTAAAATCTACGAGACTGCTCCCCTTGTCCTTATTCTCATGAACGTGAAAGGAGAGGAAAAAAGAAGTTTCCTATGGGACTACCAACACTGCTTAAAAAGCGGAAACTTCACCTATTAAATGCTTTGTATATATGCATGTATTTGTCATGATAGCCTGTCCTCCGACATTTCTATCGCTGTTGGAGAAATTATCTTTGCTATAAAGACTACTATTTGCCCTCCTTTCTACATGATGCACCTTATGAAACAACATCGACATAGTGCAATAGCAGTTATTCACCTATAGTGCATCTATTTTTTCACGGTAAGCAGGTTAGTTTTGACTAGAGGAAAGACAGAACACAAATGAAAGGACTTTGATTACTACGTCAAAGTGCAATATAAAACTATGTCTAAAGCATTCATGGAATCTATAGAAACTAACTAAACATCTACACTTTCTGTTAAATGACCTTACTGTCCTGAGATCATTTAACAAAATTCTTCTAACTCTCAATTAAAGAATTTTCGGCGACAATCTTTTCTTTCTTCACCTCATTTTACCTTTCATTTTCCTTGACACATCCAGACCAAGTTGTAAGCATGGAGTCCCCTTACCCCATCTAAGACGAAGGACCCCTCTTTTGCCTTTATTCGTCAAAACTTTATCCTTCAATAATTGGTTATCCATGTATTGATTTGGCAGCATCTTTTTCCTTAAATCCAATATGGAATTCTTGCATAGAGTGAATCTCTCGATTAAAATCATCAAAATTGGGATTATAGCGATCAGCAGAGTGTCAGAGAACCCTTTCTCATGCTCAAGAACGATTCTACTGGCTGAACTTCCAACTTTGTTATAAGATATTTTTTGATGAAAAGAAGTATACGGTGCTTTAATTTAACATTATTGTGCATTGCCTCACCATGAAGCATCCAATCTTGGAGGTGGTTGAGAATTGAGATTGAACAGATGTCCGAATTTGCATAACCAAAGTTGATAAATACCAGCGCTATCTATCATTAGAGACAACTACCACTAACTTTCACCTGTGTTAATAACTTTCTATATAATTACCAAGTTTTGTGATTGACCAAGTCACAAAATGTAAAATTAGTCCAAAAGTGTTTTCTTCTTTAGCTTTCTGAAAAAGGTGCATATTGCCCATAATCACTACTCTGAAATTAGTCATAAGTAACCTACTCATTTGCTATTACATTTGGCATGAAGACTTATGGCTGCAAGATTTGGAAGACAGTCACTTTTTAGTAAAAAAACATAATTGTGCTTGTCTCATTCCATCTTTGCTCCGAACTCATAACACCAAGAGGAAACATTTCCATTTTAAGGCAATCTTCTCAAACTTCCCCGCACTTCGTTTCGAGCTCAACTATTGTGTGGTTATGCATGAATTTGGATTTTATAGAGGAAATTAGGAGATAAAAATGCACAACAAGAAAAGCACGGTCAAACCTCAAGTCCAAACCAGTATAGTGTTTTCCTTACCACTTTCCCCCAGTAAGCAACATTCATTGTTCCTTTTCCTTAATTACATTACAAAGCAATATACATTGTTCTAATTCGCGTACTTTGCTATTTGGTCCAAACAAAAAATGCTAGCAAATGTAAGATGCATTAGAGTGTGAATATCCATCTTGATGGTCACAAATTAAAAACTGCAGTCAGAGACTAAAGAATGGCAACTTAATACAAACACAATACAACAACAAGTTGCGCCTTCAGGAATATATACCTGTAGCATGAAACTGAGTCCATGACTCATTCAGATAGTCTAACAGGTCGCCAACAATTGATGTACTCGATTCAGAACTTTCAGCACTCTGCATTGCAATTAAGGTATAGGTTAACAACATCTTTTGGTAAAAAACAACTGCTGCTGCCTGCTGTTGATAGATGTTAGCAAATACTCTCTCTGTCCCAATTTGTTTGCCACATTACTGTTTAAAGAGTCACACCATTCTTTTTCAGTTAACAAATAGACCTTTTAACTATGACTTTTCAAGTATTTTTTTAAGAAATTTCAGTTATATAAAATTGTGGTTTACAGCATTTTTATGTAATAAACATATGCTTTTATTAAATATTAAATCATATCTGAATTCACACCAAAATTAGATGAATTGACTCTCAATTCTCAAACCAAAATTATATTACTTGACTCTCGCACGGAACTACGTTATTTTAAATTTAAAAATATTAATAAAAATTGATATTCCAACTCACAAAAAAATTACTTGAATCACCAACTCTCTTACTATGAATCATGCCATTTCTTAATAGAAGAAAATGTTAAAATTTTGATATTGGAGTTCACACCCAAAATATTAGGCGAAATTGACGTATTTATTTACAGTATATAGTAGACTAAATTTCCATGTTTACCAGTTTACCAACTAATGCTTTATAATTACCTAATAAATGATTTTAGTGTAAAAAAAATTAGGAAATAGAAATGACCTCTGGAATTGAGCCGGAGGTGGAGCACAGAGGTGATGTGACGGCTGAGAACTTACGGAAATGAATGCGGTAGGGATTATTGACGTTGGGGACATTAATGGAGAAACGCGGTGATGAGGAGTGAGGGACTTTTGAGAGAAGTACTGAAGGTTTGGGGAATGGATATGGTTGTAGGAATTGGAATCGAGCTATGGCGTTGGCCGCCATTGTCGTGTGAAACACTACAACTATCTGGACCTATTTGAAGGATTGGGCTAAAAGACCAGGATTAACAATAAAATATTACTCCATTTTACCTTTTTAAATTTATTAATTTCTTCTAATAATTTTTTAAGGGTAAATTTGTAAAAGCATATGTCTAGAACTCCATTATTGGGCTTATTTTCTTATTTTTCAAACATAATGGAATTTCACTCGAGTATTTTTATCCGTAAAAATACACATTTGAATCTCCTTTATTTTGGCTACTAAACTTTTATTTGCCCAAAAATCATGGAGCTCTGGACAATAAGAAAAAGTACACCATTGAAATAATAATTGGTGCATAAATAAGATACAAAAAGAAACTCATTGTTAGAACTCCATTATTTTAACTAAAAAATAATTGACCACTAGGAGGAAAATCTCAATTTTACATATTTGGCTTGAACAATGTTAGAATAAATATTAATTGCATCTCCAGAAGAAGAAGAAAAAAGTCTCTTAATATATACTTGGAATTCTATTATTTTGGTTAAAACTTTTTATCTAGCAAAAACTAATAGAGTTTCAGTCAAATATTTTAGTAATAGATTTGGTCCGGAAAATATACACAGTTAGAATAAATAACAATTGCAACTAAATGGGGGAAAAATACATAGTCGAGGTAAAATATGTGATATATTAAAAGAAATACACAATTAGAATAAATAAATTTATTATATACAACTATGTTGCAATTGACTATTGAAGAGTACCCCACATCTAAAATAAATAAATTATTATATATTTCTCCACTCACACACTATGGAAAGAAGTATGTATCCACGCTCTTTGCAACGTTAACATCCAGGGGTGCTGAATACTATCAAGCTTTCAAGTTCGGAGGTTAATTAGGATAAAAGATAGTTTACATATTCACCGAATAAGCGTTATCAAGTTTAGGAGGGGTCTCGATGTATTATGCCTTGATTTTAGAGATAAATGTTTGTATTTGAGAGAAGTAATTGTTTATATTCAATAATAAGTATGAATCAAGAATCGGAATCTAAATTAATGATCTGGATTCAAGCTCCATAGCTCTTTTACTTTTGATAAAACTCTTCGATTATTAGTTTTAATTTCAAGATTTCCATTGATTTTTGATTTAGGACTTTAGAAAAAAACATATAAAAATTATATTACTCCACTCTAGTCAATAAGAAATTTATACCTTTTCCATGTTTATTTTATTTTTTTAATGGCTCCATTCGTAAAAAGGATAAAGTGAACCTTTAGCAAATCACATGAGCGATGATACGCGGTGCTTTCCTGAAGTTCCTTGGAAGGGCGACGTAAGGCTAGGCAACCGATGTCAGTACGGTTGTTGTCCGCCAACTGAGGTCCCCTCCGTACGCTAGACTAGATTGTCAGTGTCGTACGGGAAAACCAATGTCATGAGCAATTGAAAGAGAGCAGAAAAGAGAATTAAGAATGAAAGAAAGCTTGATTGCATTGAATGAAAGCTATTATAGAAAACAAGACGGTGTCGGGGGGAGAGACACCAGTACAGAGAATTGTTTGCTTGCTTGAAAGTTTTGATTGCTTGGTCCCCCTTAATAATGCTTAAAAAAAATAAACCAAAGTTACATGACTAGACCTATGAAAGTTGGAAAATCACACTTAAAGAAAATGCAGCAAAACTACTCTATATTTACAATGAAAAGGACTTAGTCTTCTACAAAACAGCAACAAGTCCGTTGGCAGCAACTTTGTCTTTAGCATCAGGGCATGCGCGTGCGGTGCTGTTGGCTTCTGCATGTGGCTGGGCGCTGGCGATGGCTATCGGTGGGGCGACAGAGGCACATGCGCGCTTGTCACTTGCAGCTGCCAAGACCACGGGGCCGACCGTGGCGACGGGCGTTGGGAGGCTGGCCAGGAAGCCACAGGGCGCGTCCAAGGGGTCATGGGGCATGGTTGGAAAGCCGCCCATGACATTCTCCCCCACCTGAGTTGGCGACGTCCTCGGCGCCTTCCTTGCAAGGTAATCATCAATCATGCTCTTGTAGGCTTTGAGGTTTGTTCCCCTCTTCCAATTATTCTCATCTACATCACATACCTGCCATTTCACCAAGAACTCCTGGTGATCTTTTCTTGAGGCGTGAATCACCCGATCATCAAGAATAGCTTTAGCATGCCTTTTCCCGGTTGAATTGGGGCCTCGAATACTTGGTATTGTGAGTTGGCTTCGTGAAGGATCCTCCATATCTTCCCGAAAAGGTTTCAAGAGAATGACATGGAAAACAGGATGGATTTTCCACCAAGCTGAGGTATCCACCCGGTATGCAACTTTCCCAATGCGCCTTTCAATGGACAAGGGTCCAATATATTTTTGCAATAGGCGAGGGTCATAGACCCCTGCAAACAAGTACCGCTTTGGGATTTTGACCATCACTTTGTCTCCCACCTGGTATTCCACAAAGCGGCGATTCTGATCAGCGTGCCTCTTCATCCGCTTTTGGGCTTTGACAAGATAGCTCCGCACTATCTCCAAATTTTGCTTCCATTCTTTTGAGAAGCTAGCAGCCCGAGGAGATTTTGACATGTTTGGTGCGTTCATTATGCGTGGGAGTAGTGGTTGTTGTCCGGTAACAATTTCAAAAGCGCTTTTGTTGGTACTTGAGCTCTTTTGTAAATTGAAACACAGTTGAGCAGCATCCAGAAGCTTCACCCAATTCTTCTGCGATCCGGTCACAAAGTGCTGGAGATATTCCTCTAGCATGCCATTGAATCGCTCCGTCTGGCCATCAGATTGCGGATGAAAACTTGAGCTATGACTCAATTTTGACCCGAGGCACTTAAAGAGTTGGGTCCAAAAATTGCTAGTGAAACGTGAGTCGCGATCACTAACAATGTCTTTAGGTAGGCCCCAATATTTGATGACATGAGAAAAGAATAGTCGAGATGTATCTTCCGCTGATATATATTGTGGGGCTGCTATAAAGGTAGCATACTTGGAAAACCGATCCACCACAACCAAGATAGTTGTGAGATCTCCGACCTTAGGCAATCCGGTGATGAAGTCCAGGGAAACGCTTTCCCAAGGTCTTTTTGGTACAGCTAGTGGTTCTAAGAGCCATGTCTGCGTCAAGCGGTCTAACTTATCTTTCTGGCATACTAGACAAGTCTTCACACACTGAGCGACGTCATCGACTATTTGAGGCCAATAATACGCACGGCGAAGTAATGATATGGTGCGTTCCTCGCCGGGATGACCGGCCCACAAAGTATCGTGGCATTCTGCAAGAAGAGTCCGTCACAGATCTCCTCCTTTAGGAACATAAAGTCGGTTCCCTTTCACCTTTATGAACCCATCTTCGGTGTAGAACTGGCGAGTCTTGCCCTGTCCTACCAAATCAACCAAATACTGTGCAGCAGGATCCTTGATGAGTAGATCCTATATCTGGTCTTTTATGGTGGTGGTTACTTCGCTTCCCTTTAGGGCGGCGAGTACACACATCGATGCTAGATCAGCTCTCTGACTGAGTGCATCGGCAACATGATTGGTCTTTCCACTTCGGTACTCCAGGTTGAAGTGAAATTCCGCTAGGAGTTCCTGCCACCTAGCATGTCGTCCATTCAGCTTTGGTTGGGTCATGAAATGGCTAACGACTGTGTTGTCTGTCTTGACCACGAATGGGGCTCCCAGTAGATAATGCCTCCAAAGGCGAAAGCAATGAACAACATCCAATAATTCTTTCTCATGGGCGGCATAGCGCCGCTCTGCATCCTTCAGTTTCCGGCTCTCGTACGCTACGGGATGCCCTTCTTGTAGCAATAATCCACCAAGTGCATAGTTGGAGGCATCCGTTTGCACTTCGAATGGCTTGGCCAAGTCAGGGAGGGCCAAGACTGGGCTACTAGACATAGCCATCTTCAATGCGTCGAAGGCCTCTGTCCGCTTGGGCCCCCAATCCCACGGGGTGGCCTTCTTGAGAAGTTCTGTCAGCGGCACTGCAATGAGGGAGTAACTTTTCACAAACCGCCGATAGAAGTTGCATAGGCCAAGGAATGACCTCAAGGCATGTATATCCTTAGGAGGCGGCCATTCTGTAATGGCCTGAATTTTCTGCTGGTCCATCTTGATCCTCCCTTCCTCGATGACATGTCTGAGGAAGTCAATTTGTTTCTGAGCAAAGGATCACTTGGATAGCTTCGCATATAATTCGTGCAGCCGCAATCGGGCTAGGACCTTCCGCAAATGCTCCAGGTGTTCTTCTAGTGTCTGGATATATACCACAATGCCATCCAAATAAACCACGACGAATTCATCAATGTATTCTCGGAAGACTTGGTTCATCAAGGTGCAAAATGTGGCTGGCGCGTTAGTCAAGCCAAATGGCATAACCAGGAAATCGTACGACCAATATCTTGTCACACAGGTCATCTTGTGCTCATCACCATCTGCAATCCGAACTTGCCAATAACCTGTCCTCGGGTCTATTTTGGTGAATACCGTCACACCACCCAGTCTATCAAACAAGTCTGCCATTAGCGGAATATGGTACTTGTTTTCATGGTGATTTTGTTTAGAGCTTGGTAATCCACGCAGAGTCGTAAACTACCATCATATTTCTTTTGGAAACACATGGGACCCGTATGGGGACTTGGAGGGCACAATAATCCCTGTGTCTAGCATTTCCGCCAATTGTCTCCGAAGCTCGGTGAGTTCGGGTTGTGACATTCTGTATGGCGCCCGAGAAGGTGGCTTTGCACCCGGTACCAACTCAATCTCATGGTCCACAGTTCGCTTAGGCGGAAGACGTTTTGGCATGTCTTGTGGCATGATGTCTTCAAATTCCAGAAGTAACTCCTTCACGGGTGCAGGAATGGGACCCGAGGAGCGTTCTATATCTTCCATGCAGAGGGTAGCCAGGAACGTGGGTTCATGCCTTTTTACCCCCTTCTTCAACTGCAAGGCCGAGATGTTCTCGGCTGCCATCTTCATGGGAATGCACGGAATAATGCAGGGCTTGGCCCCATTTGCCCCCATCATCAGTAGCATGTCTGCATACGGTGCGGGCATGGTATTGGTCTGTCTCAGGAATTCCAACCCCACTATTAACTCAAAGTCATCTATGATCACTACGCGCAGGTTGAACTTTCTTTCATAAGGGCCAAGCTTCACTGGTACTTCTTTGGCTATTCCACCAACTAGTTGAGGTGGTGAGTTGATAGCCTTCACACGACCTTTGCCCTTTCCTACAACTAGTCCAAGACGCTCTACCTGAGTCGGGGCTAAGTAGTTGTGGGTGGCACCCGTGTCTATCATTGCCCGAATGGGCTTGCCATTTACCTTCATGTCAACGAACATTAGGGTACTCTCTTGATGAGGAGGAGTCCTCAAATTTGCCTTCTTATTTCCTTTCCTGGCAATTGGACAAGGGTCCTTCTTCTTGCGGATACCGGCACTGGTTCCCGCTAAGGGCTCAGAAATGGAGCCAACAATTGCATTGAATGCACCTACTGGCTCGGTCTGGTCTGCATCATCGGCGTCGTCATCCGTCCCATCCTCAAAAGCTTGATGGGCGTTCATCTGTGCATGTGGACATTCATTATTCCAATGTGGTCCGCCACAATGACGACATCCTGAGGGGGGCTTCCTCCCCCGATCATTGTTGTTAGACGCAACACTAGTACTGCCGGAAGAGGGAGCCTTGGATTTGGGTGCACTCCGGTCTCCTCCACTTCTGCTAGGGCCACCAGTGTTTGGTTGGCCCCCTTTGTATCCTCCTCGGACAGGCTGTTGAGGCCTATCCTTCCGGTCTTCCACTTGGTAATCCCCAAGGCACTCTGCTGCTTGGATTGCCTTAGGCAACGTGTCTACCCTTTGTCTCTGCAACTCCATCCGGGCATAAGGTTTCAACCCTTCCAGGAAGGTGAAGAGTTTGTCTTTG
This sequence comes from Nicotiana tomentosiformis, assembly GCF_000390325.3. Classification (NCBI taxonomy): domain Eukaryota; kingdom Viridiplantae; phylum Streptophyta; class Magnoliopsida; order Solanales; family Solanaceae; genus Nicotiana; species Nicotiana tomentosiformis. The sequence continues at coordinate 119,975,208 of NC_090816.1, read as the reverse complement.
TCCCCCATGTCACGGATGTTCAGCATGAGCGCGGAGAATTCCCGCACGTAATCTCGCACTGATTTGGTCTGGCGGAGCTCCCGCAACTTTCTCCTGGCATTGTACTCAACATTTTCGGGGAAGAACTGTAGGCGTATGGCTGCCTTCAGTTCCGCCCATGTGTCGAGGGCATCTTCACCTGCCTTGATGGCTTCGTACTTCACCCGCCACCAGAGTTTGGCATCACCCTGAAGATACATGGCAGCAGTTGCTACCTTCTTAGCTTCTTCCAGGCTTCCCACGGCATCGAAGTATTGCTCGATGTCGAAAATGAAATTTTCCACTTCTTTGGCATTCCGAGCTCCACTGTATGGCTTTGGCTCAGGAATTTTCAGCTTTTGTGCCATGGGGGCGAGGTTCACACCACCCCCAAATTGGTTTCCGCCTCCTCGAAGTAGGCCTTGTAAAGCATAATTGACAACATTGAGCTGGCCTGTCAAGTTGTCTATGGTTTGTTGCATGGCAGTTACCCTGTCTGCCTCTTGTTCCCTGTTGGCTAAATCCTCGGCACGCTCCTGCTGGAGGACCTCAAATTTACCAAAAATCCCAGCTGCCTCTGTGGCTGCTGTTTGCCGGTCTCCTTCAGTGTCGCGACTGATGTTTTCTATGTCAACTTCGGCCTGGATGAGTCTGCGGTCCAGGTCGTCCAACCTTTGCACTAGGATGGTCTTTAGATCGGGCACCATTTCCACGATGGGCCGTAATGCGTCAACCGTTCCCTCAAGGATCGCGATGCGATCCCCATAATTTACCATGGTTAGAAATGGTAGTAATTACAATGTAATCCCTCGTCCGATGTCGAGCCTAGGCTCTGATACCAACTGTTACGCGGCGCCTTCCTGAAGTTCCTTGGAAGGGCGACGTAAGGCTAGGAAACCGATGTCACTACAGTTGTTGTCCGCCAACTAAGGCCCCCTCCGTACGCTAGACTAGATTGTCAGTGCCGTACGGGAAAACCAATGTCATGAGCAATTGAAAGATAGCAGAAAAGAGAATTGAGAATGAAAGAAAGCTTAATTGCATTGAATGGAAGCTATTACAGAAAACAAGATGGTGTCGGGGGGGAGAGACACCAGTACATAGAATTGTTTGCTTGCTTGAAAGTTTTGATTGCTTGGTCCCCCTTAATAATGCTTAAAAAAAATAAACCAAAGTTACATGACTAGACATATGAAAGCTGGAAAATCACACTTAAAGAAAATGCAGCAAAACTACTCTATATTTACAATGAAAAGGACTTAGTCTTCTACAAAGCAGCAACAAGTCCGTTGGCAGCAACTTTGTCTTTAGCATCAGGGTCTGCGCGCGCGAAATTGTCTGCGCGCGCGGCGCTGTTGGCTTCTGCCTGTGGCTGGGCGCTGGCGATGGCTATCGGTGGGGCGACAGAGGCACATGCGCGCTTGTCACTTGGAGCTGCCGAGACCATGGGGCCGACCGTGGTGACGGGCGTTGGGAGGCTGGCCAGGACGCCACGGGGCGCATCCAAGGGGTCATGGGGCATGGTTGGAAAGCCCCCATGACAGCGATTATGTGCCAATTTCGTAATAGTAGGGGCAAAAAAAGGATTTTTACTTATCTATATTATATTAAAAACTTATTTACATATGTTCTCTATGTTTTATAATTTTTAATAATTATATAGGTTTTTCTTACAAATTGTATATATTTCTCCTTAAAAGGCTCCCCCATTATCAATTAAGGGATTCAATTACATCATTTTCTTCTTTTATTCCCCCTCTCCTCTTCTCTCACCTTTTTTGTTTTACATCAAAATCCCTTAATCTAAGCCAATCTCCATCTTCTATCTTCCCACCATTAAAGATAACTTTATATTATTTAAAAATCATCAATTGCATCGTTCTTTATTGGGAGGCTGGACAACACTGAAAATGAAGAAATATTCGGGAATTTAATTATAATTGTATGATAAGTATCATAATTATTTTTGCATTGTACCAGATACATCAATGTATAAAACGCAGTTATATCATACTTGTATCACAATTGTACCTAATTTGTATATGGTACATTAATACACAAAATAACACCTGATACAATACTAATAAATTAATACACAATTAACATATATTTGTGATATAAAGTGTGAAATTCGTCACGAACTCACAACTACTCGTAACAATATACAATGAATATACGATTATCATACATTTGTAATACAATTCCTTCAATAATTATGATACATATACAATTATAATACAATCGCGATACATTTCTGAAAATTGTGATACAATTATGATCTTCATACTCTTCAACTTTCAATCACAACTTTGTATTAAAAGTATAATATAATCGTATTATAATTGTATTAGTGTTGTATCAAGTATTGTTTTGGGTATTGATGTATTATATACAAGTCACATACAATAAAAAATTTAGAAAGAAAAAAAACAAGATTCAAAACTTACGCACAAGTCACAACTTGATTATAGAGCAATATTCTGAATTTCGTCTGCATTGTATCAATAAGAAATATAAATTTTGGCTGATTAGTAAGAAAGAGAGAAATTGGATTTGAAAAACTTTGGAAAAGGAAAAGAATTGAAAATTTTGTGTGTGTGTGTGTGTGGGGGGGGGGGGGTAGGGGTATAAAAAAAAGAGATATTTTAGGTAATTATTAAGAAAGAGAGAAAATATTTTTGACATTCTTTGGAAAAGAAACAAAATCTTAAATGTAGGGGTATTGAAAATGGGGGTGGGTGTCGGGCTAAAATTAAGGGATCTTAATTTTTTTTATTTTATAATTTTGTATATAACTTGTAAATATAGATATACAATGTAATTAATAAGGAACCTGAATAAATATGGTAAATATGTTTCTATTATAGTATAGCTAGGTAAAAATCCCCCAAAAATACCCAACTATTAACGGAGGGTAAAAGTGTTCGTAAGCAGATGGTATATGAATAATTTTGACTTTTATAATAACTATATGGTTATTATCAGGTTCATCTAACCATATGAATTTTAAGCTTTAATAATGTTTAAAAGTTGTCTTTTAAATAAGTTTCTGTGGCAAAAGAAATCATAGAGAGTTTGAAATGAAGATTTTAGCTTTTTGAGAAAATAACGGTATCAATTGAAGGATAAAAAAGAAACATTAGTAATTTGATTCATAAAATCCGTCATTCCTTTCCATGTTTTAGTTGTTAGAAAAAAATTGATCATAAATGTTAATGTAGATTTAATAGCGCAATTTAAGCTCAACAGTTTGCAATAGTTACATCACTGATCAATTTACAAGTTTAAAAGCAGTAAATACTATTCCTTCTGGTTATTGTTAGCACAAGGGTGACAAATACCCAACGTGTGAGCATATTGTGACGCCCAATTTCACATCAGGCGCGAGAGGAAGGCTCCGCCAAGTTATGAGGTGTCAGTGGTTCGGTTCGATCGGTTATTTTATAAAATTTATACCATACTATTTTTTTTGGTTATTCTATTATGTATAACCAAAATTAGACTTTTCGAAACCTTTTCAATTATGTCGGTTTCTCTTCGGAATCGGTACGGTTCGGTTAATTTTCGGTATTTTTTTAAATATAATGTAAAATTCACCAGTAGAAATAGAATGCAATAACATACGTTCTTCTATAGGATTTAGCAAAGCTCTCTAGATATTTTTACTGTTTAAAGGGTGATGAATTAAAAAAAATAAAAGATGGCTAGAATATAGATCCATCAACTATTCTACAACAACGTAAAAGAAACCAAGCAAAGACAGAGAAAATATAAATCACACAAGTAGAAAAATATTAGCCAAGCTGGGACTCAAGAATAAAGTATATAGAAGATTAAATATTAAAAAAGATAAATTTAAATTATATAAAAGGAAACATATTCAATACATTATAGTTTGCCACTCATTATCGCTATAATACTTTGTGTCTTGCTAATAAAGATACTTAAAATAACTTAGTTTAAGTAGATGTAGCATAATAGGTTTTAGGAATTAGTATTTTGAGTTTAATTACTTGTAATAGTTTTTATAATTCCAATGCCCCAAAAAAATTAATGCATTATTATTTTTAAACTTACTACATAAATATATTTTTCATGTGTAAAATTTATTCGGTACGGTTCAGTCTTTTTTCGATTTATTTTTATAAAATAAAAAACATATCATAATTATCGGTGCGGTTATAAATTTATATAAAAACCTACAGTTTTTTAAGAAATCTAAAAATCGATTCGGTACATTACGGTTCAGTCGGTTTAGTCAATTTTCCGATATCCATTGACACCCCTAGTTATGAGTTAACTTTCAAGGTTAAATTGTAATGAGATTGGTGACGCAATGGTATCATAACCAATATTACCTCTTTTCTAACTAGTGTTATATTCGAGTTAGGCTAAATGATAATGAACGTACTGTCAATTCACGTGGGGTAAGAAAAGGAAAATTATGCCGCTGATAAGCGATTGATAAACTTTCAACTCACTAGCTAACATTTGAAATTAAAGTAATTAAGTTTGTGACAAGATATTATGTTGACATTGAACTGCCACGTTTGATTATTTTGAGTAATTTATAATATCATTATCTATTAGATTTCACAATTGGTTCGTCTATGTTGTTGCATCTCATCTCACATGCTCATAGTCATAGGGCTTCCTTTTCCGTCTTTAGTCATTCAAAGGCATTGTTAATGAGTTACTCAACCTATTCATGTTGCTTTATTCGGTAACTATATATGTTATTGTTCATCACCACTATTTTTTTGTGCACAACTATATTGAAAACTATAAAATGTATTATATATGAAATTAATTAACTTCACAAATTATTCTATAAGAATTTTCTTCGTCCACATGATATTACTTTAATTGTAAAAATATGTTGCATAGGTGAATATAGAGTTAGATTGCTTAAATGATCATCAGTTTAATGAACATTGTGCAAGAAAAAGAAAAATTACTTTGTTATTGCTATTTCACACACAAAGTCAACTTAGTACGAAGTTGATATTTCCAACACCATGTAATGATGTAGCAAAAAATTAAAAACATAAAAAAACCATCCAAATTTACTTAATGAACCCAAAATTCAAAATTTGAATTACTGTTGTCACACTTCATTTTTCCCGTAGGGATAGGGGATATGAGAGTTTTTCCAATTTAAGTGACATTATTCGAAATGAGATTATTTATTTATTTAGAGTAGCCACTTGGAATAATTTATTGTGTCCCAAGTCACCGATTTATTTTAGAATCCCAAATCGAGAAAATTTAACTCTTATTTTTGGTCCGCGAACACAGAAGACCGGGTAAGAAATTCTGTTAACCTGGGAGAAGGTGTGAGGTACTCCCGAGTTCCGTGGTTTTAGCACGTTCGCTTAACAATTAATACATGGCGTAGTTATCTGATTTATTACATGTGTTTAAACCTATTGTGCATTTTTGTCTTTTACCTCTTTTTAATATTCATGGAATTTATTTGAACAAGTCGCGATATCGCATACTTGTCGTTTTGGTACACATTGCAAACCGCGCCACGTGAAACGTATCCGCGATTTACAACATGTTTATTTTTATTATTATTTGAAGTTATGGCCAAGTCGCATGAAACGCGCACTTGAATTGGGGTTTACGTTTCATGACTATGCCATAGGAATCGTACCCATAGTCACAGTGATTTATTATTAATCGCGCCTAAATCAAGCTACGGTGTTCGAATATTATTCAATTACTAATTTTGATATTATTGTAAGGTCATGAGGTATGTATATTGTTATGGAAGAAATGAAGTAAATTAACTATGGAAAAAGTTGGCTACCTTGTGAATGCTTATTTGTTTTTGGTCTTGTGCAACAATTAGCCCATAAATACGTTAGGGAAGTCCAATTAAAGTCTTACATTAATCATGACCCAACTTAATCTCTTATAATTTTACTGCTAACCAATATTTAAAACTAGACTAAATTTATGGCAGGAATAGATAGATACAGGCATGACCACTTTAGTCGCTAAGATAAGAGATCAAAATGAAACTAAAACATGCTAAAATGGAAAGTCATTACTTCATTGAATAAACAAGAAAAGTAATGAATTAATACATATTCATCAATAAAATTAACCATATGAACTACTAAAAAGGATAATAAATTAATCGTAACAAATACTCAACATGAGAACAAATTAATCTTAGCACACTCAAATGCGAACTCGATCATATCATACTCAAAGTTAAATTAAAACATAGTGACCCAAAATATTAATGACAAAAACAAATTAGAAAGAGAAGTGAACCTATGTATTGATGATTGTGGATTTAAATTATAACAACTCAATGATCGGATAGCTCTCAACCGGACCCTTCGGACCACGAAAAACTCGAGCGGCAAATCTCAACTTGCAACCTCAATCGACCTTACAAAATTGACGATTTAGTGTTTTTTTTTAGTTAATGATGGCTCTAAAGTGATAAAGAGCCGTTGGTTTTGGGGTGGTGAAGTTGCTGGAGTTTTCGAAAGAAAGCCGAAAAAAGAATGAAAAGTGTAGAAATGTCCTTATCCTAGAAGAAGAAAAATAAACTTTTCTCAATTCCTACCTCCCTATTTTTTCCTTTTTCTCTCCTCTTTTTTTTTCATCACATTTCTCTTATATTTATAGATTTTTTTTTCTCGAAATTTTCATTTTTTTTTAAAATTAAATTTATTTTCCACTTTCCATTTTTCTTATTTTTTTAAAAAAATTTCTCCAATTTTCTTTACTTTTATTTTTTAATTTCTCATTTTTTTTACTTTTAATATATTTAAAATTCCACTTTTTTACTTTACTTTTTTTATTTTCCACTTATTTTACTTTTTTTTTATTTCCCACTTACTTTTACTTAAAAAAAAAAAACCCAGATACCCTTACTTTTATTTTTTAATTCCAACTTTATTTTACTTTTTATTTTTAAAATTTCCACATTCTTTTACTTTTATTTTTTTAATTTTCCACTTTCTTTTACTTTTTTTATTAAACAATTTCTACCTACTTTTACTTTACTTTTCAATTTTATATTTCTAGTTTTTCTATTTTTTAATTCCCATACGAAATTTGTTTAAAATAAATAAATATAATAATTAACTTTTATTTATTTTCGGTTTTTAATTCATTTTATTTAAAAATAAAGATAAAAATAATAATAAAAATAATAATAATAGTAATAATTGACCTTTTAAATTATTAATAATTTTTTTTTCTCTCTCTCTATATATATATGTATAAGTGTAACAAAGCTAAAAAAATATATATATTAAATTCTGAAAATATTTATATAGTAGAATGTGATAAAAATTTAAATATAGTCAAAAATAAGGTTTTCACAACTGGCTTTCATTTTACAATAATAGAAGACCAATTTTCATAAAATAAAAATAAACGGCACTACTTGTTGTGAGTGCTAATATTCATCTTGTTGGAATAAAGAAAAATTTGGAAGATCACATAATTTAATTATTTTTGCTCCCTTTACAAATAATTTGATTTTCCACCCTTTCTTTTCCCATACTTCAAATGGGGTTTTACACTGCATTTGCTGCCTTAGCCTCAACGCTTCTGGTTTCTCGCTATTAATTAATTTCACTCATATTGAAGCGCGTGTTTTCAATATCCCATTCTTCAACAAATCGAAGCCTTTTCTTTGTATCCCTCTCAACTTCGATCCAATTTCTCACCTTTTATTGCGATTAACAATCTTCAGATCTCTGATCAATGGCGAAAGAGTTCAACGTCCCGCCGGTGGTTTTTCCGTCGGGCGGAAACCCCGGTCCACAACAACGTCGACTTCCAACGGCGCCGTTTCAGCCGCCGAAATCATCAAACCCTAGCATACCTTTCATGTCCTTCGATGTAGGATCTGCAGCTGCTTCCACTTCATTTTCCACTCCTCAATTCGCCTCCACCACAATCGGCGGCGGTTCAACGGGTTTCGAAGACGAGCCGCCGTTGCTCGAAGAGCTAGGGATTAACACAAAACAAATTTACCAAAAAACCCTCAGTATTCTCAATCCCTTCCGCGTCAAATCAGATCTTCACGAAGATGCTGATCTGTCAGGGCCTTTTATATTTCTCATGGCATTTGGGCTTTTTCAATTACTGGCAGGAAAGCTTCATTTTGGAATTATATTAGGCTGGGTTATAATGGCTTCGTTGTTTCTTTACGTAGTGTTCAATATGCTCGCGGGCCGAAATGGGAATTTGGATTTGTACAGGTGTGTTAGCCTGATCGGTTACTGTATGTTGCCTATTGTGATTTTGTCCGCGATCTCCTTGTTTTTGCCTGGAGGATTGGTGATTAAAGTGGTGACAGGAGTTTTCGTGATATGGTCCACCCGGGTTTGCACTAGGCTCGTGGTTGAACTGGCGTCCTGTGGGGATGAGCATCGTGGCCTGATCGCGTATGCCTGTTTCTTAATTTACATGCTCTTCTCTTTGCTAGTGATATTTTGAACCAGATTAATGTGTTTGGTATATTGCTGTTTATGGCTCAGTCCATTTTTAGTTTGTTAGTTCTATTCTGCAAAGATGAACATAGAGAACTGCATTATATTAGTTTTAAATTAAATGCACGATTTGTTATAGTGGGAGGAGATTTTGTGGTTTAGTTTCTTCCTATGCTTTAGCAGGTTTCAAATGTCTTGGGATTCTAAATGTTAAATGAAGCTGTACTTTTGTTTTCTGGCTTCATTATTCCTAGGTCTGAAAGGAGCTATTTTTGTAATTTCTTGCTTTTTTTAGGATATTCAAAAGATTAACGAGTTCTTTCAAATTTGCTAGAATATATTTTAAAGATGTTTATACATTATCCTTCTTTTATTGCCTGTGGACTAGGAACTACCTTAACATTAAGAAAAGATTTCATTAGTGTGTTGATATATTATGGATTTTGTACTCCACTTTGGTTGAAGAAAAGAAGAGATTTCGAGTATTTTGTTGATCAGGCGATACCCGTATTAAGTTTCATATCTGAAGCGAGTTTTCAAGAAACTGCTTGGATGCTATGAAGATTATAAAAGGTCTGATCTATTTGCGAGATGTAGTGTAAGCAAGAATGAGTGAAATCACAATAAAACAGAGAATCTAACTGTGGAAATGCAAGCCTTGATCCATTAAATCCATCTCTCACCAAACTTCATTTGTTTCATAGTATCAAATAAAGAAGGCCAATGAACAAAAGGCTGAAGAAGATACGGAAAGCTAACCTCTTTATGCATAATCTGGACAGTTTGGCTTGAGAGGAATAGAAGATACTTTGATAAAGTGTCAATTTTTTCTGTAAAGTACAGATGTATGCAGAATTTATCTTATTGGCATGGTGTAGATCCTGTAATTAGCACAGTTGATTTCTTGGACTTGTTAGATTCTGCTTTGGGTCTTGGGTAGTCTGAAAACAAGTCCAACTTCTTGTACTCCGTTTTTGGCACCTTGTGGGTACTGATTTTATTAATAAAACTACCTTATCAACAAAATAAGTGAAATCAAATAACCACTTGAATGATATGTGTGATGGTGGTTAATGATGATTGAGTTCTTATGTGTCATCTGTTAATGTGCCTTCTTATCAGCATAAACAACTCAGTTGGGTGATTTCAATTCCTGCACATTCACCTCTTCATGCATATACTAGAGAAGTTTGATGGCAACTAATGATGGTAGAGCAAGTTGGAACAAGCTAATGATGGTAGTGTTGTTCCCTGATCTAGAGAAAATATAAGATATTAGACTCAGGCTACCAATGAATAGCTTCTTGAGGCATGGAGCCATTTCATTTTGTGTGGGGCAGTGAGTTATACATTGAACTTTATGATCCAACCTTTTGAGTCGGTTATTGTGCATTGAAGCTATAGTTCTTATCCAGAATCTACCTGATGCTTGTTTTAGTAACTACCGGTCAGTTCTCTGTCAAGGTCTAGGTCCAAATTTTCGGAATAGGCTTGTGGTTAGAGATTTTAGAGGATTGAGGCCAACTTTTTGTTGATGACAGTGTTTTGTTAATTGTTTATTTATCGGTGGTAAGATTATTTCAGATTAAACTTGATTGTTTTAATCAATGACGAAATGTCTTTGTCGTTTATATTAAAGAATGGCCCAGATTTTTTGAGGTAGTCAAGGGACCTGCGATTCAATATTTTCTTATTCTAGTAAGATCCACAAAGAATGTTTTCGTGCATCAACATACATTGGCATGGAATCTACTGTACAGTTTATGTAATGCCTACTTGCCTCCATGAATTTGTCTACAGTAGTGTGAACATGTGATATGATAAGGTTTATGGTGTTAAAATGAGCGTTTTGCATTTATGCAGCTAGTGGACAAGCTGTTTTCAGCTAATGAGCAATGAATTCTGCAAAGATTTAGCTTAGTCATTTATAGATACCTATTGTGGTGGATCCAGCATTAAGATAAATGTTCTTTTTATATCAATATTATTCCTACACTACCTATCAGTAATACCTAAGGTGGTGGAGAAAATAAGATCAAGGAAGCAGTTGATTCAGTGACCTACTTTCTCATTTATTTTTGACCTAGTTTGCAAAGAAAGAGGTGCCCTGAAGTAAAGGATCTGATTGTGGGAATTTCTTTTTGTAATGAAGTAAAGGATCTTTTGGTTGAAAAATTGGTCGCTGACCTTGTTTTGCCTGCTTCCCCCCTTCTCCTCTTTTTTTTTTTTTTTTTTTTCTGGACAAGAACTTAGTTTTAGGTTGAATGAATATTGTGGAATTATATACAGATGTTCATCTACTGACCTATTTGCTGATTTGTTTTGGGGTTAGTCCTTAGTTTGCTGAAAGGAATTATCATCAATTTCAGTTTTCAAACTCTCCATCTCCAGATATTTTTCCTTTATTTTTGCCACAATAGTTTTAGGTTGAGCAAAACATCACTTAACCAAGAGACTGGAGCAAAAGTGTAGCAATTTTTTGCAATTCTATGTGGTTCAAGCAGATTGTGCTGTTATTGGTGCCGTAGAATGTCTTTTGGTCGTTTTGTGAGTGCTCCTTTTCATCTTGTGGCCTGATACGGCCAATGTATCAGAAACTTTCCTCAATGTCCTTTAGCTTGTTTGCTGTCTACACGTGACTCTTGGTTCTCTTGTTATAGTGACTTTCGTGCCTTCTTCATATGCTAAGTTGATTGCATGAACAAGTGCTAAAATATGTCGGCAATTCTGAGGTGAAATCCTACCTATAACCACCATACCAACTCATGTAAACTTCGTTGCGCTCTCATAATTATCTTCGCCTAGCTCGGATAGATCTTTCTTTGATTTGAACTAGTCTTTAAATGTGCGTTGCAGTTGTTTCAACAGATAACTGACTTGCTTATACATGTCTTATGCTGAACTAGTGTTTCAAAAAATACCCCAGAGATGTGTAAGGAATAGATTAGGCTGCGCTGGCTGGCTTATAACCTGGCCAAGCTTCTCCACGATGATGAAAAGCATTTTTTTCTGAAAACTTTTTTTTTTTCAAAGTTGAAGTGGCCAAGTTTTTGGAAGGAAAAATAAGTGCTTTTGAGTAGAAGCAGAAACAACTTTGGAGAAGCAGGAAAAAGTAGTTTCTTTTCAGAAATATTTTTTTAGAAGCACTTTTGAGAAAAATACACTTAGAAACACTTTTTAAAAGCTTGACCAAACACAAGTTGATGTTTAGAAGTATTTTTTAAATTAATTAGCCAAACACAAATTATTTTTTACCAAAATCATTTAAAAAAAAAATACTTCTCAAATAAGCTGATTTTTCCTGCTTGGCTAAACATGCTATTAATCATGTTGTTGAATCTATTCGAGTCTACTTTTTGCTTTGTACCGTCTTACTTGGATCAGTATAAATCTGTTCCTCATATGAAAGTGATTCACGAAATCATTTTTCCTCGCAAAAGACCCTTCTCATGATTAAATGTATTTCCTTTTGATCCAGTTCGATAATCTGATAACTTCTAATGAAGTCTTGAAATAGCGTTTCTTTTCTCATCTTATTAGAGTAAAGTGTGACAAGTTGATGATTTTCTTTCTTCCTTTTTTGGGATAAAGAAATCTCCTCCTTCCACGTGGATGTCAGACGGAGGATTCAACGATAAAGATTAAACACTCCTTTCCTAGAAAGCTGGTTTCAGAACAGCTTTATCAGTCTCGTTCAAAGAAGAGGTTTTCTAGTTTAGGAAAATATATTTAGAGATTAATACAGAATTTAGTTAAAAATGTTTGCATAATCCTAGTTTAAAAAAAAACTTTAATTACAAAATGACCCATCTTTTTAAATTTATGTAGTACTATTTATTATATTATTCTTTTCTTTTGTCATTAATAACATGCTTTTATTGATATACAATTTCACGGCATATTTAAAAACCACTAAGTTCAAAAAATAATTTATTCTTTCTTAATCTGTAGTTGGGATCTTTCCAGCTTGGGGTTTAAATAAAGAATAAAGAGATCTCGTCTATCTAATTCTATAATCATCGTAACAAACTTATCTTGTCGAATAAAATAATTGTTTTTTTAAGTAATAACTTCAAATTGCATCGGCAATTGAATAGGAATTTGTTTATGTAATTATAGCTGATCATACTTTCTTTAATAGATTGAATTTCTGGTCAAATCAGCCTAACTTTATTGCTTTACTTATAGGAACTCCTTAGTTAAAAATGAAACTTCCAACGTAAATTTTATTCCAATTACCAAATTTTACTTTAGCCACTCCATTTTCATGTAAATGATCTCTTAAAACCATTCTTACTTATTTCTTGGTCTAGAAGTTCATTAATATTATATTGGAAAAAACAAAATAACAATTTTTATCTCTTAAGCAATTTTCATGCAAGTCATAGTAATTTCTATGACATTGTTCATCCAAATGATTCTTAAATTATTATTTAGTGTTTAAGGCATGAAATTTTTTACGCGACTAATATATGTGAACCAAATGGTTAGTGGAGTCAGGATTTTAATCTAAAATAAAATTTGGGATTATGTTGATCTAACGTTTGGTTACTAGTATTATAGGTAATATTGGTATCAAGTTTATACTAAAAATTTGGTATTATTTATCTCATATTGGATATGTGATATAAATATTCGAATTAACTATGCAACGATAAAGTTATCAAAATCCAATATTACCCCCCTTAAAAGCCCCTTTTCATTGCCATTACTTTAACATTCAAGGTTACTATTAAGAATAGAAATTCATTCAAGTTTATCTAGCTTGGTGGCTGGTGCCAAACACATGTTTTGAATTTTGAATAATTGGATTATAAAGCAATAGTACTAAATAATTGAGGGATTATTAATATCACATATCCGATGTGATACTAATCTCTCTTTTAATTCAATGATTATGTAAAAACCAATTGTATGTCGGTAATTTTTTACTCTTATTTTTTCAGGAGCTTTTTACTCTTTTAATTAATTTAATTTAAACTAAATTATTAGAAGGCGTTTGATTAGAGAATAAGTTATTTCAAGATTATAATGATAGAATTATTCATCTTGTCCAAGACTATATAAGAAGATAAAATAACTGTTTCATCTGTTTAAAAAATATTGTCTTAGTTTGACTTGACACAAAGTTTAATAAAGAAGAAAAAGACTTTTGAGATATGTGTTATTAAATAAATTATATTATTTGTGTGACTGTAAAACTTTTTAAAATTATGATGTTTTTTATTAAGAAAATATTGAAAGATAGTAAATATTTTTGAAACAAATTAATAAGAAAATAGTGATAAATCTTATTTAAATGGAGTATGAAGCTTTTTAGAATTTGCTTTTTGAAGTTAGTAGCTCAATTTTAAGGAGCTACTATGTATTATAGAGTAGGTGCTGCTGGGAACCAACCACCACTATAAAAATGTCACCTCTACTTTTTCAACAAATAAATTTGGCTGCTGCTGTCACATTTCAATGCCTCCATTTATTCAAAAACAGGGACTTCACCCAACATTCTTGACTTCTACAAAATCTTTATACAGTTCCCCCCATAGTTCTAATAAGTTAAACCCAACTGTCTTCTCACTTGTTAAACCTCAAGCTCGTAAAATTCTCCGTACAAAGCCTTTGAATCATCTTCAAGACTCAATTTTTTACCATTCCAATTCCAGTCAAGGTATGTTACAGGACAACTAGATGACATCCAACTCGTTAATGCTTTTGTTCTTTGTTTTTTTATTTTTAAGTCCTGTGTTCTTTAACTAAAAGTGAAATCAAGATTCGATTTTTTAAAGGGATTTTATTGATGAATTCTTTTATTTAACTGAATTGAGCAGAATGGTTATTGAAGATCCATGCAACTGAACTCAACTAGTTTAGGATTAAGGCGTAGTTGATTAATTGATTGATTGGTTAAAATGTTTAGGATTAGAATTATGAGAAGGAAAATTAGAGTAGGAAAGTAGCAGCTGCACTCAAGGGTGTGGTAAATGAAGTGTGTTGAGAACCATGAGGTCTCAAGTTCAATTCCTATCCCATGGAATTAGTCGAGGCGCGCAAGCTGCGTGAACACGGTTATAAAAGGAAAAAGTAGGAGTTGCTGAGAAAAAATTGAGAAACAAAGAGGGATTGAAGAGGAAAATTGAGAGGAGAAATTACATTAGCCAGAAAAGAAGAGTAGAAAAGGAAACAAGAAGATCTGATGGTTTGATGGAATATAAGAGAAGAATTAAGTATAGAGAAGAAGATATAAAGTTATATTTGTGTAATTTTATGTTTGCATCTGCCAAATCTAGCTTCATTTCTACTGTGTAGGTTTTAGACAGAGAGGATTAAAGAAAGACGTAGGAATTTGTTGTTGGAGTTAAAAGTGCCTATCGCCATAAAGGAAGTATAATCCAAGCTAAGTCATAGTAGACAATCTTTTACTTCAATTTTTCCTTGCCACATTGAGGGAAATGGGATGTAGGACTCAACAACAACGACCCAGTAAAATCCCACAAGTGGGGTATGGGGAGTGTAGAGTGTACACAGACATTACCCCTACGCCAAAGGGGTAGAGAGGATGTTTCCGAAGACCCTCGGCTCAAGAAGATGAAAATAAAACGAAAATAAATAATAGATCAGTGACAACAAAAGTCAGAAAAATAATATCAGCATCGTAAGAGACAAAAAATAGATGGAAAAGCAATACCCAATAAACAATAATAATGCCACAGTACTATGAAAAAACGGAAAAATAGTGTGGACACTACATAAACCACTAGCAATCCAAGGCAAAACACTATCAGACTAGCCCCGCCCCCGGTACAAAGTAGAAAAACGCTCGATTCCTTCCTACCCTTCAACCCTAATGTCGACTTCCACACCTTCCTATCAAGAGCCATGTCCTTGGAAATCTGAAGTTGCGCCATGTTTTGCATGATCACCTCACCCCAATACTTCTTAGGCCACCCTCTACCTCTTCTCATGCATGCCAATGCTAATCGCTCACACATCCTAACTGGGGCATCTAGGTTTCTCCTCTGCACGTGCCCGAACCATCTAAGCCTCGCTTCCCGCATCTTGTCGTCCATGGGAGCCACGCCCACCTTCTCCAGTATATCTTCATTCCTAATCTTATCCAGCCTAATGTGCCTGCACATCCATCTCAACATACTCATTTCTGCTACTTTCATCTTGTGGATATGAGAATTCTTGACTGGCCAACACTCAACCCCATACAACATGGCCGGTCTAACCACCGCTTTGTAGAACTTGCCTTTAAGTTTCGGTGGCACTTTCTTGTCACACAGGATTCCGGATGCTAACCTTCATTCATCCACCCCACCCCTTTACGGTGCGTGACATCCTCGTCTATTTCCCCACCCCATGGATAATTGAACCAAGGTACTTAAAACTTCCTTTCTTGGGGATGACTTGTGAGTCAAGCCTCACGTCCATGTCAGCTTCCCCCGACACATCACTGAACTTGCACTCCAGATATTTTGTCTAAGTCCTACTCAACTTGAAACCTTTAAGCTCAAAGGTCTGTCTCCAAATCTCAAGCCTCTCGTTAGTGCCGCCTCGCGTCTCATCAATCAGAACTATATCATCAGCGAACAACATACACCATGGCACCTCCCCTTGAATATGGTGTGTTACTGCATCCATTGTGGTTGTAGGACTCAAGTGGATGAATTCATAAGTTCGGGGAATCTGGCATTTAGATCAGCTAGGGTTATCATACTGAAGTTTTGTGATTGCAACCCTTCAATCTTAACAAAAAAGAGGGTGCTTATGTTTCTTGCTTGTTGAAGAACTTGATTAGTTGAAAATTCCAATAGAACACCTAATTGTAAGTTATTACATCTTGTTTAATTTGTTTGTCCTTCAGTTGTGCATTCCACATTCTCTTATTCATCATCACCTCGCCACCATTCTTTATTTTCTTTATTGTCATATAAATGCTGAACTTTCCTTGTAAGCAAAATCTATTTTTTTGTTTTTTGTCCAACTAATTCATCTGTATCCGTTATGAAAAAAATGTTTTTTTTTTTCCAACTAAGTCATCAGTATTTCTTAGGTTTTGGCCCTCTGTCATTCAAACTATGTACAGTTGCACTATGCGATCTGTATTTTCCAATATTATTGTAAGAACTACGTATGTCTTGTGTTCAGGGCTTCAGGTATGCTTGGGAAAGTTTTAGTTGTCTTGTTGGTTGCAGGTCTAGCATGGGCATTCCCACCCCTCCAACCTCCACCCCCCAAAATCTGTGGCTCTCCTGGTGGTCCATTAATTACTGGACCGAGAATCAAACTTAGGGACGGAAGACATCTGGCTTATAAGGAGCATGGTGTATCCAAAGAAACCGCCAAATATAAGGTCATATATGCTCATAGCTTTGGATCTTGCAGATATGATGCAGCTGTTGCACCTTTGGTATTTCATCGACTCTTTGTCAAACTTATAATTCTGCTTCCGTTCGAGTATAATCGAACTGAGATTGGAATGGATCATGTTGTTTCTTTCAGGAAACACTTGAAGAATTAGGGGCGTATGTTGTCTCTTTTGATAGACCTGGTTATGGGGAAAGCGATCCTGATCCAGAGCGAACCATAAAAACTACAGCTTTGGATATGGAAGAGCTCGCTGATCAACTGGGACTTGGCCCTAAATTTTATGTTATGGGGTTTTCCATGGGTGGTCATTCAGTTTGGGGTTGCCTTAAGTACATCCCTAATCGGTATGTATAGTGTACGGAATGATCTTTTGCTTTTAAGTTCGACGTCTGAAAATCATTTGGCATGAGCAACATGCTCCATGAAATCTTGTCTTTAACGTTCAACTACCATGTCATCATTATCATAACCCATCAGTCACAAAATGTAAAGACCTAAGAATTAACAGAGGAGGAGGAAGTTTTGATTATATAGCAAAGCCTTTCCAACATGAAACAAACTGTTCTATAAATTTTAGCAGATTTTCACCTTAAGTACTTGCCACTATGATACATATCTTCACCTGAAAGGTATAGTGGTGTAACTGAAGAAGCGTAGATCTCGCTATTTCACAACTTGACAGAATCAAAGTTCCCCTACGTGATATTTTGCTACTTTCTTGTGGAACCTCGCTATTCTCATGAACAGCAAGTAGAATTCCAGTAATTCCTGTATTTTCTACTATTTTTACAGGGCTACATTCTTTTCCTCTCTGTGGCAGTTCTTCCTTTTACTCATAAGATTTGATTGCTTTTCTCAAATATAAAGTTGCATTTTTTCTGGTGCTAATAGGTTGGCAGGAGTAGCTCTAGTTGCTCCCGTTGTCAATTACTGGTGGCCTGGATTTCCTGCTAATTTATCTACAGAAGGATACAATCTACAGCTCCCACAGGACCAATGGGCGCTTCGAGTTGCACATTATGCACCTTGGCTAGTCTACTGGTGGAACACTCAGAAGTGGTTCCCGTGCAATAGTGTTATAGCTGAAAAACCAAAAATGTCTCCTCCAGATTTAAAAGTTGCTTCTAGATCTGCTGAGCACGCAAGCAAAATAAAAAATCTTAAGGTAAATCAGTTTCCTGCCTGAATATGGATAATTTACCGTTAGATTACAGTCGGTTCACGATCCCTTGAATGTGTTTGATCCTTGTAATAAATTTGCTGGAAGAATTCATGGAAATGTGAAGTGTCACGGCTTGGAGTTGTTTTATTCTTGCTCATATTACATGTTTCTACTGTTTTTAGTGAGACATTAGAATAACCACTATAGGAGCGACAAAACCATACGAATTACAAGTTTTCATGTTTGTTGCACCAGGATCTGTGGTATTATGTTACTTTTTGCACCTTGGCTAGTCATGTGAAGTGGCTAGTACATGACTTAGTGTCATTTGTGTATTTTCGTATTTCTTGACTTCTGTTATTGCTTGTTGTTGCTTTCATTTCGGTTTTCTCATTGTATTATCTAGTGTTAGTTTTGTATTTTCGCTTCGGTTTTCTGATTGGTGTGCTTGTTGTTGCCCTACCTTTTATCTTTCCTGAGCCGACGGTCTACCGGAAACAATCTCTCCGCCTTCTTAAAGGTAGGGTAAGGTCTGCGCACACACTACCCTCCCAGACCCCACATATGGGATTACACTGGGTTTGTTGTTGATGTTGTTATTTTTGAGTGGAAGTGAAAAGCAAGCCACCATAGTGCTAGAATGTAATTGATTAGTACAAATAACCCACAATTCGGAATTACTTTCATGAGCTATTACTTATTTGATGATCGTTGTTGGCTTAAAAGTTGCTGCTTCTTTCGTATGTAGGAATATGCTGTAAAACAAGGAGTATACGAGTCCCTCCATCGTGACATGATGGTGGGGTTCGGGAAATGGGATTTTGATCCTATGGATCTTAAGAGCCCTTTCCCGAACAGTGAAGGCTTTGTCCACTTGTGGCATGGTGTTGAAGACTGGGTTGTGCCTGTTATATTACAGCGCTACGTCGCACAATGGCTTCCGTGGATACAATACCATGAAGTACCCAATGTTGGACATCTGCTTATTCATGATCGAGCCGTGAAGGAGATTATCTGGAAGACATTCTTGACCGGAGAGAAAGAGCAGATAATGCATTCTTAAAGGGGAAGAAAGAGATTTTGAGATTCCTTTGTAAGAAGACAGATTCTGTGTTAATCAAACTTCTATTGTTGGTATAGTTTTGCAATGGCATTTCCAACCAGATCCTGACATCGGTTTACAACGTTTAAGGTGTGGCCTTGTGAGAAGCACTTTTACTTTTTCAATGGAAAGTGCAAAATTTCACTACAAGCTAAAGATAATTTGAAACTTGTATGACCCAAAAAATAGATTTTGGTTTTATACAATTAGATTAATAGAAAAATGTGGTTAATCACAGTCAAAATCAATATTTAAGGACAGATCCAGTGTTTTATGGTAAGTGCGTTAATGTGTAACACTAAAGAAAACAACTTGAAATATGAATTAAGCAATAAAGACCTACAAGTCTAAAGGAGAGCAATAAATGATAGTAATAAATGACTTTCAAGCAGTAAATGAGACAAAGATAACCCGACAAGCGACAAGTATTAGATCCTCAATATGTTTTCAACAATGATGGAGGTTGATTAGTGATCGTATATTCCAATCCTTCTTGGATCGAGAGAGAAGAATAACAACAAGAACGATCCAGTAAAATCCCACAAGTGGGATTTGAAGAGGATAGTGTGTATCCGAAGGAGTAGATAGACTATTTCCGAAAGACCCTCGGCTCAAGAAGACAGAAAATACGAGAAGAGAAGGGAAGGGATAATATATTAGTACCATCAAACAGAAACCAAAGAAATAATATTAACATCACAAGAACTAGAAAATAAAGGAAGGGAAATGTAAAGTCAATCTTTATTTCTATTCAACAAAGTGAAAATCTTGATGAAATCCTTTACAAAATGCCCAATCCTCCTTTGATCTACCTCTCTTCCCATTTATAAGGGCACATGGGTAACAAAACCCTAGATAGTACAACATAAGAGAATATCCATAAAATATTCTCTAAATCATAGGACTAGCCGTCACTACGTGGTGAGAATTGATGCTCGTCCTCGTCCTCTGCCGATTCGGTTCGACCTCGGCTCCGCTTTATCTTTCATCTTTGACCTCGACCTTTTGAAGTCATATCGACACATTCACATCCTTCAAAGGCTTTACTACCGTTGATCGGGTCAAACACATAAAATGTACAACACTAACTTCAAAATTAAGGCCATATTACTAGTATTTTACAAATTAATGTAACCTCGTGGTTAGTTGTATCTTGGGAGTTGTAGAAATAACAATCCAAGTGTTAGCATGTGTCAATTAAGGTAGGAGTCGTTTGGTTCGCATGCTAGTTAGTAGGGGTGTAAATAGGTCGGGTTGGTTCAAAATTTTCAATTACCAAACAAACCAATGGCGTCAGGTTCTTAAAATTATATACCGAACCAAACCAACAAAGTCAAGTTTTTCAATCTCGGTTTTTCTCGGATTTTTCGGTTTTTCTCGGGTTTTCGTTTTTTTTTTCTCGGTAAAATTTTTATAGCACAAAATATGTAACTTGTGCTCTAAATATTTCTTTAGTTCTAGTAAGATATAACTATATAATGTATTTTTCAAGAAAATAACACACTAATATAAGATAAGTTGCATCATACTAAAATACTCAATAACAAAAATAATAAAATTACATAAAGCAAATATTGCTAATTAATAAGCCATAATGAAAATTAACATAATCTAAAAATACTATATAGGTCATTCTAAAATAAGTATAGCTAATAAATACTACTGATTACACAACTAAGCAATAAGAAAAAAGATAAACTAAGTTATGTATTTTTATTATAAACCAATGTAAAACTAAAAAAATCCAACACTATTGTCATTCCTAGTGTTGAATTGAATTTCTTTTATTAGCATTAGTATTGATTTGAACTTTGTTTGAGTTACTACATTTATGGGCTATAAAATTTATTTACCATTCAAGAATGTTAAATCCAAACTTGAAATAATATGTTAAAAGATAAAATTATGAAAAAGTTTAATACATATTTATAAATTACATTACAATAAATATTTATATGTATAAAATATTTTTAAAAATTGTATAAATGTATTATCGGGTTGGTTTTGTTTCGATTTGACTTTTTTTAGTTAAAACCAAACCAAACCAATTATGGTCGGGTTTTGTTTTCCAATACCAAACCAACTCAAACCAACCCATAATCGGATTTTTTTTCCGGTTTGACTCGAATTATCGGTTTGGTGCGGTTTATCGATTTTTTTTGTACACCCCTATTAGTTAGTACAGCTGAATACATTTTTCATTTTTAGAAAGAGTGTTGTAATCCAAATTTAGCGCCATTTTAACATGTTTCTTAACGGGCAAAGATCACGTTTAGCCCGCGGTCGAAACTATTTATATTCGGTAGTCGTAAAAGTGTATATAATTTGTATATTTTTTGTAAATAACATACAGAAATATATATATATTACATTTTTCGGCTATTATCATTTTCCCTTTTCTTAACAGTGTTGCCATTGTCAATCGTATATTTATGTGTTAAGAGGAGTAATTATGAAGCATCCGTGTTAAGTGATACTAAGGATACTCCTATTTGGAAAATCTTATGAGTATGTGAATTGTGATTATTATCTAAAAAGCGTAAATTTCCAATTTTGATGTTTAAATTGAAGAATGCTGGAACTTAAAGTGTGCTATATGTATAAAGACTATATAAGGACTATGAGAATTAGGATAAATTTCTCTTATAACTATTAACAGTTGCAGTAAAACTTCTTTTTCTGCTTAAGTTTGAAAAAAAGCTCTATTTCTTTGTTCCTCGAAATGAATATCCTGTTTTTCCACTTGACAAATTGTTTAAATATTTTCTGGAATAACAGATTTCGAAATATTTGATTTAAGAAAATACGAGGACACAAGTTTTTTCCCTTTAAGGGAGTAACATGTGGAAAACACAGCAATACTGCCTCTCTTCTTCTTCTTCTTTTTTTTTTTTCAAATTTTTTTTTAAAACTTTTTCTAAATGCTGCAAGTAAAAATAGAATCATGCTAACTCTTTAAGTTATACTAGAAATACAATTTCAAGAAAGTACACATAATATTAACACAACTCAAGAAGGAAAGCAGACAACATCTAATAAGAGAGGACGGTTGATAATCAATTGCAAGATTTTACAGGGGAAAATATAAGAGATCCTTTTGAGTTCTAAAAGAAACAGATTTGAGGACTTTTATTTCATTGCTCAAAGATGAAAGAGTACACAACTATTTCAACTGAAAACTAATACAGGAACCTAAGCTACAAACAAAAGCTTTGAATTCAAATTTCATCCAAACTAAAACCAGGTTAAAATGGCAGCATCCACCTTTTAAAGGCTAAAGAGGCTGCAACACTTGGATCTCAAGACTTGGAGTTGCCCCCGAGTACTAAACACATTCGTACAAAAAAAATTGATCTTTTACTTGGGCAATCCAGTTTCTGGATTGAGGAGAGCATGGCTATCGTCCGTCAACAAAACTGGACCTCTACCTGGTCTTGTGCAGATGAAGTAGCTAATTTCACCCTTGTATTTCTGAGCTGGAACTTTGTCCTTAATTTCAGGTGGAGGAGGCAATGCTTCCACATCCTTTATATCCTGAATCCCAGCATCCTTCAGAATTGACTTATCGCCTATGACATAGCTGAGAGAGAAGGGAAAAAGAACAACGAGGAGCAGTGAAGATGGTTAATGGTTGCATGTTGATCGCACAAGGTCCAGAATACATATCATTTGGGGGGGGGGGGTTACGGAAGAAAATATTTTCCATTACAAAGGGGAAAATGGCTTCCCTTACTTTTTGGCATAAATCATTTTCCTTTACAATTATCTCAAATCGTAACTTTATATCACTACTTTAACTAGCACTTCGACATTATAATCAATCTTTAATACTCAAAAATTTCGTCAAAACATTCTAGGTTTGTTAATATTATTGTCAATCTTTAATAGATGTTTTTTGCAAAATACTTTTCCATTCTCAAACCAAATACCGGAAAATATTTTCTAAAAAAATAAGTTATTTCCCGAAAAATATTTTCTCGAAATGACTTCCTTCTTACTTACATTAGAACTTTGAATCTTTTAGATGGCACGCATACCTGTTTAGATCAGTATCTGAATTTGGAGGGAAGTGGAAGAGAAGCCTCTGAAGCATAAGTGTGGCAGCCTTTCTGTTACGTGCAATTAGAACAGCATTTGGCCCAGCATCGAAGGTGTATGCGACCTGGAAACATTATTATGTTAACTAAAAATGGAATATGCATTATTAATGCTACACTGCACCTACCTTTGATGGCAAATTTGCAGGAGAAAGCAAAACGTGTACTGAAATAATAGTCAGCAACAAGGCTAATAGGCCTGATACTGAATTGTGAATCAAAGTTCAAAAGATTTGAGATAAGTCTGAAAGTTGTTTGGTATAGTGTCAAAACCAGCTCAAAAACAAGAAAATGTCAATGTTTGGATGCATCGTGAAGTAAGCAGTATCTTCAACACAAAGGTGTACAAAGTTTAAGGGAGAGGTATGTCATGAAGGAAGCACTTACTACCCATTAGGAATATAATTTAAAAAAAAAAAAAAAAGATAGATCTCCGGAAAGAAATAATCGTGTTTATGTTTAAAATAACTTTGGTTCCACTATTCTCCATCAAGTACAAATTTGTGTGACCAATTTAACCTGCAGTAACTTCGATATTTCAAAAAGTTGAAAATCTTGGTGAGCCGTTTTATTTCTTCGGTAAAAGAGAAGAACCGGATCATGCAAATATGCAATTATCTATTAGAACAAGAGAAGGATAAGGTAGAAAACCTGTGGAGTTCCTTCTGAACGGTTCCATTTCTCAACACAGCTAATTACCCTGAAAAAGTTAACACGCCGTCAAGACTTACTTTTTCTCCAACTTCCGGTATTAGAGATCATCAAGCTCAGAACTTCTAAAAAATTACTTTACAAGACAACTCAAGCTATAGGCTGAAGTTAAGACAACTTACCTATGAGATGTGTCATTCATGTAGAATATTGGAGGGCTGGTGTCCATGCAAACTGCATGAAATTGGTTGCTGTCAGCACAAGTCAGTTGAGCAAAAGTTGGAAAATCACGATTTTGTATAGCTTCTTCCATCTGAATAATGCGTTTAGGTACTACTACCTGCAATAATTAATACAAAATGAAAAGTCAAACATCTGATACGGCGTCACCAATTTAACGGAGGTTAAATTAAAAGAACTAATGAAAATAAGCTGGAGATCTTTTAGAATATTGTTTGAAGATGTGTCAAGCTGCAAAATTCAAATGTAATCCAGAGTACAAGGAATACCTTTGCCCTGTGTTCTATAAGTGCACTGGTTTCAACAGTATCACGCATTCCTGAGGTACTACTTGTTTCCTTCTGCCGTGAGCTCACCTGAAGTACGTCACGTAATAGCAAATATTAAAGGGAGAAAGATCAAAAGGCACAAGTCGACTAGTTAGTGTCACGATCAAATTGATTGCATCATCATTTATGCACACATCTTATTTTAGAAGATGATGCAAGTTCAGAATCCTGTTTATTTTGTGGAGCTGAAAACAAAAAATGCACCCAAAAGTTATTCCAATGATCAACGCTTGTGTATTTCAATTGACTAAACTTCATTAATTTATTATCAAGAATAATGAGTTACTGAAGCAGCTTAAAGTTGGTATTGGAGAACTAGGAATCAGTTATAGGTGAGAAGTTGGAAGTACAGTAGCAATAAGTTTGCCATTTGGAAAGAAAGAAATAAAAACTCAGAGCACGTACAAGTACACAAATATGTGGCACTTAAAGTTCTAGATTAGTTAGCAGGAAATAAAAGCAGAATATTCCTTCTTTTTCCCTTCCAATTTCCCACTTCCCAGTATAGCACTATTGACTCACGTTAACGGAACTGGGTATTTCTAAAAGAAGGGGTTTTCAAATATCTAAAACTTGAATCAGGGACTCATTACAAGAAGGGGCTCGTTAGAAGAATAATAATAGAAACCAAGTTCTTCTCTACAACCTTATTTCCCACAAAGAAATTCCTATTTTTAGGTCTCAAGGAGTTGCAGTTCCAATGGGCTAAGTTAGATTTTTGTTCCACATATTATTCTGAAAATCACAAATGCACAAAAGTAATGCACATGCAAGTATCGTCCTAGGAGAAAAAGAACAAACACCACAAGAAGAAACAAAAAGGAAAAGTTAAGTAGTGTTTGGTTCTTGAGAGTTCCTGCTTTTCCTAATTCTTCTCCCGATGTTTTTTGTCATGGAGCTAAGATTTATGTGCTGCGAATTGATAAATTCGTTTTTCTTTTCTGATGATGGAAATGTTTATAACCATTTTAAACAAATCTTGCAAAACCTTGGAAAACAGAAACAACAAAATCAAAAGTTGAAATTAGAAAGATCTCAGTCGGCTCAATAAAATCGGTGGCATAAAGCCAAAATTAATAAAATATCACAAAAAAATTAATAAAATGCATCCATATTTTTATTTAAAGATCACTCTTCTAATTCTTTGAGATGAAAATCTATAAATTAATCTTCTTAGTAATTAATTCCTTCAAATGTTTCTTTTAAAGAAATAAAAAGAGTTTATACAGGAAAATCAGTCAAAATTGAAAAACGAAATCGTCATAACCAAGAAAAAGCAACTAGAATGAATGTATGCGGAGAAGGAAAAACCAAAATCGACGAGGTAGGTATATTTACAGATTAACAGCTTGTTTGGATGGTTGTTACATATCGTTTTATAATGTATCGTATCGTATCGTATTGTATTGTACTGTATCGTTTGATGAATACAATGTTTGGATGGATTGTGTCGTTTGCCATCGTTTCATGATATCACACACCAGCAATATGAAGAATAAACTTGCAATATTATAAAGAAAAATTATGATACAAGGTAAAATGACTATATAAAAAGGTAGGATAAATGATAAAATAAAATTATTTAACAATAATTAAGGGTGAGATTGAGAGAAAAAGACAAGGTAACGACGCGACCACACCAAATCGGTTGTTACATAAAGTGGCACATTTCGTCGTTACGTAACGACAGAATTAACGATACGATACAATAAAATGTAAGTAACAATCAAAACAAACATCGTATTTAAAGTAACAATACGATACGATACAACAAGTAACAACCATATAGAGATAGAAACATAACTTAATTTACTCATGCATTTGAATAACCTCAACCAAATCTAAAAGAAATTGAAACCTTTTGTTTATATTAAGTTATTATTTCATTTTTTTCAAGTTTTCAAAGGTATAACTTTGTCTAATATTTTAGAACTTTGTATTAAACTACTCAATGCCAGTAAAGTTTTTGACAAATTAAACCAAGGTAATATATTGACATAAATGGCTAACTTGGATATACGAAATACTAATTTGTCATACACTTTAATTTTTATTTTATAGTGCGTGTATTTACTAGTTCTGCATATAATAACAATACTTTGAGGGCTTTTAATTCTTTGGGGCCTAAAGCAGCAGCTTTAGTAGCCTTACCCTTGTTCGTCCGTGAATTATCTTGTGGGAAAATGAAAATAGAAGAAGTTTTGAGCCTTATATAATTTTTCCATTTGATATTTTTGAATCTAGAAATAGGAGAAACAGACAAAGAGACAGAATTTTCCCCCTTCTTACTGCCTAGCAATAACGTATAACTTGTTGAGTTTTTTTTAAGAAATAATTATAATCTGGACGAGAAGTACATACCACTGCAATGATGATAACAAGCTCATCCCAATGCTTCTCGTCGACAAGCTGAACAGCAATGCTATCGCCACCATTTTCCTCCTTCATACATTGGAAAACAAATTAATAAAGACTAAGAAGATATAATACATGCCGAGAGAAGCTACAATACCAAATTAGGAGCTCGACATACTTTTCCCATGATCCACTTGACGAATCCTCCGTATAAGCTTCGACAAGCACTTCCCGAACCTTGCCTGTGCGTGAAGTAATGAATCTTGTCACTTTGATTATTTATTTAAGCTATTGAATAAGTAGTGGAACAGCTAATAAAGATCAGTTAGACGAGTTTAACATTAAACTAATTTTAATCTTCTATGACACGAAACGTGGGAAAACAAAACCAGCTACAAAAAATTCATGACTGATATGAATTACCTTGCTATGGCAGAAAGTTTCCCGTTGTCCTCTTGCACATTCATTAACTTTGCAAGAGAAAAAACTGCATGTAAGAGACATAAGTTAGTTGTAGTTGTCTCAAAACTTCCGGAATAAATTAAATATTAGAGAAAGCAACAAAGAAATAAGAGGGTTCGAACCTGAGACGCGTGCCTAATCACATTATATAATACGATCTTACCAATAGACCAAAACCCTAGGAGCGATAATTCTTTAACTTGTATTCAATCCATTCGCGACTCTTTTTTATTATTATTTTTTTATTTCATTGATGTAATGACTGCTAATTTTGAAGACCTGAGTATCATAAATTAACTTTGAAAAGTAATTGGAGTACTATTTTTCAAGAGTTTTATGCATCCACTTGTTCATGTAGTATAAGGTGCAGACAGATTACACGTGCTGGGATCTGATCCTACTTTGTAATTTATACTATTTTCTGGTACATTAGCTTTTAGTGTGGTCTATAATACTTGAAAGTAATTTGTTTCTTTAAGTATATAATGCTAGACGTTTTGTTGAGTCTTTACTGTGCTAAATCTGTTACTTGACTTCAACTAGCAAACATCAAAGTTCCTTGCATTTTTTTGGAGTGTTCCATAATTTTGGTACTTTTTCCAGTTTGACAGAAGGCATTAGGATATATTCGATATCTGCTTACGTGCTGCATGTATCGTAGGTACTTCTCTTGTAGCATGACCGTTGGTTCTATGATCAGTAACATATCATGTTGTTTGGCAAAGAAAATAGTTTCAAAAGACCCTTGATAGATTATTTAGTTAATGGAAAGTGTAAGCTTTTGTTTGTCCACACTCTTTCTTTTACAGGATGACCAGTGTTGCCATTTTCTATTCATGCATATTCTATAGTAACCAAGTAATGTGAGCTTCACTTGATGCCAATCACAAATCAACTTCATTTTAACATTGTTCCTTTCCTGTATATCATTTATAGATATCTCATTTATCTGGAAACTATGTTGTGTGACTTTAATATCTTCTAAGTGGCCTTTAAAAGAATGAAGTTGCTGATAAGGTAGTGCATTTATCTGTTCATTTGAGCTTCTTGGATTCTAATGAATGTTGCCTTATTTTGTATCCAAGTTGGTGGTGAGTTAGTGGTAAGAGTTATCCATGGTTGCCAATCTATATTACATATGCATGTGCATGACTGCATTGAGATGGAGCTTCTGCTTGTGTTTATCTTCTTCGACCCTTTGTCTATAAAGATAATAAAAGTTCATTATGAAATTTGTGAATTGAAGATTAAGTCAGCCTACTTAAGAATTTTATTGTTGATTACTACACAAAAACATGATATCTGAGGGAAGAAGGTAGAGGGGCAAGCCCATGACTGACCGAGTGTCAAACCGTGTGCCATTGGCCTTCGGGGATTTCTTGGATATCAAAAAGAGAAGTTAAGAAATTGTCAATCATACCTAGGCAGGCAAAACCAGCAGCCGAGGAAGCCAAACCGGCAGCAGTAGGAAAATTATTGTAAGAAGCAACATGCACATGCAGGTTCTGCCAATCCTTTTTCGCGATCTTGATACCCTTATTCTCATCCTCAACGTCACTGGCACGAGCTCGAATTTCTCTAAGACAGTTTTGATATCTGCCTCCAGATAGGGATATTTCCTACACAATGAGCAAAAATAAATATAAAAATGTCAAGATCCAGATATAAAAATCTACAGCATAAGGTTCTTTCTCCTTGCTGAAAAAAGGAGGGAAAGGAAGAAATCTAATGAGCTCAGCTTTCTAAGACTGTGCAAAAATGAATTTTATTGTTTCAGATCTATTTTCCTCATGTCTATCTTTACAAATTTCTGCAGCGAAACCAGAGAAGATGATCAATTATATGAGGCACTATTAAACTAGAATTGCCTCCCCCCCCCTCCATATAAGGTAGAAAACTAACAAAGAATACCAAGAACCTCCTTGATTCTATTACATGTAGTCACACACAGCGAAAAGAACACATAGCTGTATGCTCTCATGGCATAAGATCATATGATCGTGCAGGTAAGAATCCACTCTGAGCTTCCAAAATGCTCTTCCTTGGAAAAGATCAATCCCCATTAAACTTAATAAACTCAACTCAAGAAATTTAAAAATATTACTCTTCAATAACTGAACTTTACCAACATCTGAGCTGCAAAACAGTCTTCTTTCGCATAAATCAGCCCACGAGAAATTACAACTCATCAGAACTTTTAAAATGAAACTTACACTGAGAAAATGAGAAATTTTACTAATCAAGAACTAAAAGTTTCCCAATATTATAGCTGCCAAAACAGTTTTCTTTCACATTAAATCAACCCATACAATATTGCATGAATAAGTACTCATCAAATTGGAAAAAGAATACACCGAGATAATGAGAATTTTTTACTCTTCCAGAATTGAACTTTCCAACATCTGAGCTGCATACAGCCTTTTTTCATATAAATCAACCACGTATAAAATTGCAAAAACAAATGTCTATCCAATCTTTCAATAAACTTACACTGAGAAAATGAGAAATTTCTACTTTTCAGGAATCAAAACTTTAAAATATCTCAGCTTCAAAAAGTCTTCTTTCACATTATCGACCCACACAAAATTATAAAAACACATAGTCAATCATTTTTCTTATTAAATACACTGAGAATTTATCATTTTTACTCATCAAGAACTGAACTTGCTCAATATTTGAGCTGCCAAAACAGCTTTCTATCACAATTAACCCAAACAAAGCTACAAAAATAAATACCCATCAAACTTTTAAAAGATCTACACTGAGAAAGTGAAAAGAATTTACCTTTCCATTGAACCACACAAAATTACATTAACATATAGTCATCATTTTTTTTTCTTTAATACACTGAGAAGAATAGAAGCTTTTACTCATCAAGAACTGAACTTTCTCAACATCTGAGCTGCCAAAACAGTTTTCATTCATACAAATTACAAAAAACAAATACCCATCAAAATTTTAAAATATTTGCACTAAGAAAGTAAAAAGAATCCACCTTTCCATTAAACCACAAAAATTTACAAAAACATATACTCATCATTATTTTTATTAAATAAACTGAGAAATTATCATTTTTACTCATCAAGAACTCAACTTTCACAAGACCTGAGCTACCAAAACTGCTTTCTTTTACACAAATCAACCCACAAAAAAAAATTAAAAAATAAATACTCATCAAATATTTAAAGAAATTACTAAAACATATACACAGAGAGATTATCAGTTGTCCTCATCAAAAACTGAACTTTCTGAACATATGAGCTGCCAACCAATCTATTTTCCACACAAATCAACCCAAACAAAATTACAAAAACAAATACCCATCAAATTATATACAATATTACACTAAAAAAGTGGGGAAAAAAAGAGAAGAAGATTACCTTTCCATTTAGCCACATGCGATCTTGATCAAAAGCAGGGCTAACAGCAACAGTTGTGGTGGTACAAAGATGAGCAGGATCAAGGGTAACACTAATACTATCATTAATAGCAAGAATTAAATCCTCATCTCTCTTTCCCCAATACTTAATCACTGCTATATTAGTGGGTGTTTGAGCAGTCACCATAAGAACCCAATTCTGTAATTGTTGTTCTGCCATGGCCAAAAATCAAGAGCAGAGAGGCGATAATTCCAATGAGGGAAATCGGGGAATTTAGATCTATAAAAATGGGAATGTGGGTTTGGTTTTTGATTTAATTTGGATATGTTTATTTATATGTGTAGAAGAGCATGGCTGCGAACCTCCATTGTTGAATGACAAACAAGTAGTAGTTTATTTCTCGTTGGCATCAAATTTTGGAACAAGGGTTGCGGGGCCCAGCGAAACAACATGTGTTGTGGGACCCAATAAAAAACATAAGTCGAGTATATTTGGTTGTATGATTTGGATTTTGGACATAAAAATTATAACTCCCGCAGTTTCAATTTGGACATAAAAATATAGAGGGTGTTTGGATTGTGTTTTAAGTTGTGAAATCAACTTTTAAACTCTTTTAGCTTTTTTTTCTTTTTTAGTGTTTGGCAAAATTTAAAAAAATATTTAAAATAAGTTTAAAATTACTTAAAACAAGCTAAAAGCAATAAGTTGGCTTAAAAGTTATTTCGGTTGAAAAATCACTTTTTAAAGTCAATACAAACGGTCTCATAGTTTGACTTGGCACAAAGTTTAAAAATAGACTTTTGAAATATGTGGTGTTAAAAGCTTAAGGGGCAAAAGGGTCCATGGTACTTATATGGTTATAAAAGCTTTTCATTAGATGTAAAGTGAGTAAAATGAAAAGTTTAAAGTTAAATTGTTTTTAAATAAAGAAATGTGTTATTCTTTTTTGAACGGACTAATAAAAGAAAAACTTGTCATCTAAATTGAAACGGAGGGAATACATGATTTTTGAAAAAAAAAATAATTTTTGGAGTTAAGTTGAAAAATGGTATTAAAAATTGAAATTATGTTTGGACATATATTTCACTTAATAAAAGATTGCAGTTTTGTGAATATGAAAATATATTATTTCCCAAAAACTTGAAAAAATTGTCAAAACCACTTTTGATTTTTGGAAAACTCATTTTCGAAAAATATTCAAAAACTTACAAATTATATGGTCAAACAGTTTTTTGAAGAAAAAGAAATCCTAAAAAAGGAGGAAAATTTATGGACAAACGGTCCTAAGTGTTTTCTTGTAGTTTTATTTCAAATCGTATGCGGTTTTTAGTTTTAATTGATTTTTACTCAAATTGCAAAAAAGTATGTTAAATTATTTTCTCATTAAATCATTGGTGAAGGTTTTCAGAAAAGGCAAAATTAATGTAAAAGGAAAACTAGAATGTCTGGATTCTCTACTTTGTTTTGGAGTAAAGTTTAATTGTGCAATTATGATTTTCAAATTCAAAGATGCCAATGGAAAATTAGAATATTAGGTCTAATTAGATAAATAACAGAACATAATTAAGGTAGTAAGTTCGGCTATATTTATATATTTTTTTAAAGTTGTTTAACTATAAATATATATTTAGTCAAAATAATAAAAAAATTTGAACTTGTTATTGATATACACTGTATTAGTCACTATTAACTTCATGAATTTTCATGACTATTGTTATAATGTGTAGGTCGATGGTTGAAGTCCTCAAAATTCTAAGATGGAAAGATTAGGTATATATCCATCTTTTAACAAGATGAGAAATAATCTTCAAATTTGGATTTCACAAGTGTGAGAATCATGGAATAATACTTTCTTCGTAACTTCTCAATGGAAGCCACCTCCAAATTCAACAACTCAATGCTACCAACCAAATAATATGTACTATATTATGTTGTTTTCAGGTAAAAGACCGCCTGATACATAAAATATTTCGTAATTATAAAAAAATATGTTGTTCTCATGTTATCACAGGAACAAAATTGGATATCTTTTTAGCTTAGAGTAGATCCATAAATAATAAGGAAAATGATAATGTATGACCGCACTCAAAATATATATAATAGTCAAAAAAAGTATAGTTTTTGTATTTTTTTTTTGTATATATACATTATGTATGTTATATATATATATACAAAAAATATATAAATTTTATATATTTTTTCGGTTATGGAATATAAATAGCTTATGACACGGACTAAGAAATTAAAAGATAAGAGATAAAGGTCAATGGTGGATTTTGAAACCTTGTATTTGGGTGACTAAACGTGGAGTTCTATTATTAGTAAGTATTAGATTTAGATCGTAATCAATCCACGAAACACAAAAATACACTGTCAAGATGACTTCCTCTTTTATTTTATTTTTTTAGTCATACAAAAAATCCTGAGCTCCGCAGACAACGTTTTATTTGAGCGTCTCTCACAAGGGCGGACCCGGGATTCGACGATTGTGGAGTCACCATGACGTTCAATTAAATTTATCATTATTCATAAAGATTGATATGGGGTCTATGTTAATATCTGACTATTTTTTTAAAAGCTATTTACAAGTATACATATAATTTTTACCGAAATTTTCGGGTGCCGATAATTCCTCAGACCTATAATGTGCGTCTGCCTCTCTTCTCTGATCAGTCACAATTGCAAATCATGCACAGCAGTGGCTAATGTAAAATTTTGCACAACTGGTGTTTATTTATTGTTATCATTTGGTTTGCAAGTGTATTTGGATCTCGAGATTATGTTAGTTTTAAGATTCTATTTCATGATATAAAAAGATGCGGATCTAGTATCTAAAGGCGGCGGGTGCCACAATTTTCTTTAATGTACACCTTGTAATGACTAATATAGAATTTATTCTGAACGTTTCTTTGGTTTATTTTTTTTTAGTTTATTCAGACAATTTAACAAGTATTTTTTATTTGTAAATATGAAAATTATACCTCTTTCGTAGACTCGATTTGTGGGGTTTCACTGGGTATAGAAATTACATCTCAAACATCAAAAAAAAAATGTAATTAGTATTTTAAAGAAGAAATTACACATTTATTATTAATAACACAAATAAAATCAATATTTCCACTAGAAAATTACATCTTTTTTTGTATACTAAAAATAAATTTGCACAAGTAAAATAATATCTTCAATAAGAAAATTCCACCAATAAGAATAAGTAAAAGTACAATTAGATAAGTTACAAAATCCCAAAAATTTAAATCATAAATCTCATATTTTTGTAGGCAATGCTTGCAAAATATTCATCACAATTTAATAGCAAAGAGATTCAAATTGTATTTAACAATCATAGAATAGCACAAATTTTCATGTTATAATAAAAAAAGATATTGTAAAAATTAATTTGATCCCAAACCAAATTTTCCATCAAGATCCAAGTTTTTCGATTTTGAAAGAAAAAAACAAAAATATTTGAGATTAAGAGAAATGCTTATTTTATGAAAATTTTAAATTTTGGAGGCTCTTTTTTAATTTAGAGTTTTTACTAGATCACATATAAAACAATAGAATAGAGGAAAAAATATAAAAAATAATAAACGACAAATAAAAAATTAGGAGGTAGCCAAAAATGAAAATGACTTGGACAAAGGAAATAAAAAGCACAACGCAAAAGGAAAAATCAGACAAGGTTCAAGAAAACTCGAACTTGAATTTTACATACGAGAAAAGATTTCAAAAATATGTATCAGCCATGACGCATTTGTCTAGTTTGCGATTGGGGGTGGCAGGATCAAATTTTAACCTAGTTTAATTTTTTTTTACATAAATATATGATAATTTTACTAACCTAGTGGGTGTCATACTACCCCATCCTAACGGGTGGATCCGCCCCGGGATGTAAATGAATAAGTATTCATTTTTATACTTTTCAAACAGTGTTACCCTATTGTGTGTGCGTATATAGGGGTACGTAGACATAGTTCTTCGACGACAATTCATTCGAGTTCAATATTTTTGATATGAAGTATAGGTATATATGTAAAAATTTATTAAACTTCTAGCAAATTTTTACTAACTCCTAATTTTAAAAGTTCAATGTTGAAAACTTAAAAAGTCAATCATAATATTTAAATTCTATATCTGCATCTATATATAAATATATATATATATATATATATATATATATATATATATACATTATTTTTGAACAAAAAATTATTTATACACACGTATATAAGAATTTTTCTCTTTTTTTGCCAAGTAGTGTCAAATGATATCCTTACTAAAACGTGTATCCTCCATTGATGCACAAAGATCTTTGGATACCAGTATTTGCACAAATGAGGGAATCTAATGTTTTTTTCAAACTTTGTTATTGACGAGGATGTCACACACTGTATTAGGGTAGGGTGGATGAAGTGGAGGTTAGCATCTGGAGTTTTGTGTGATAAGAGAGTGCCACCGATACTCAAAGGTAAATTTTACACAGCAGTGGTTAGACCGGCTATGATGTAAGGGGTTGAGTGTTGGCCTGTTAAGAACTCACATATACAGAAGATGAAAGTAGCAGAAATGAGGATGTTGAGGTGGATGTGCAGACAATCCAGGATGGATAAGATTAGGAATGAAGATATTCGGGATAAGATGGGCATGACTCTCATTGATGACAAGATACGGGAAGTGAGGTTCAGATGGTTCGGACACGTACAAAGGAGAATCCCAGATGCTTCTGTAAGAAGGTGCGAGCGGTTGGCTTTGGAGGGTACGAGAAGAGGTAGAGGACGGCCTACGAAGTATGGGGGATAGGCGATCAGGCAGGACATGGCGATACTTCAGATTTCCGAGGACATGGCTCTTGATAGGAAATTGTGGAGGTCGAGTATTAGGGTTGTAGGTTAGGAGGTAGTTGAGTCTCCCTTACTTCGTACCTTTGTGAGGCTAGTCTGGTAGGATTTTTGTCGATATTAGCTAGTGGCAATGTTATGTCTTACTACTCCTTTAATTTATTTTCCATAGTATCGGGTCTATGTACTATCTATCGCGTTTGCTTTGTATCTACTTTTTCATTTCCATGATATTATTTTTCCGATGGTTTTTATTGGTGATACTGATATTGTTTCTTTTCGTCTTCTTGAGCCGAGGGTCTTTCGGAAACAGACTTTCTACTCCATCGGGGTAGGGGTAAAGTCTGCGTACACACTATCCTTCCCAAACTCCACCAGCGAGATTTCACTAGGTCGTTGTTGTTGTTGCAACACATGCATTGGTTTGGTAGCTTTGTACTTAATAAAAAATTATAATTTAATTGTTATTAAATTGTGCATGAGATAATATAGAAGTTGGCCCTGGTAGGACCAAACAAAATAAAGAATAAAAGATAGTCTGGATGTTTTAAAAAATCTGTATTTTAGAAATTAAAAAGGAAAAATCATTTGGTGTGCACTTTCTTGGATGGCCAAATGCATCTGTGCAGCCATTCTTCACCAACTTTCTCATTCTCATATGTTACATTCGTCAAAGTCACACTTGTGTAGTCAAATTCGATGTGCTTATTGTTCTTTTCCCATTTTATTTTATGAGATACTATTTTTGTTAAGGGAGTTTAATAGCTTTTTAAAAAAAATAAAAATTAAGTATTTTAGGTTAGAATTTCTTTTAGTATCTAAATTTGTAACTTTTACGTCAAAAGAATAAAGGAATTCATGTTCAATTTTACATTAAGCAATTAGATATTCTGGACATTTACTCCCAACCCCGGCACTACTTTTTCAATGAAAGAAGTAATACTTGGGCGAGTAATTAGTGTATCTCCTCTTAATTCAAGATAGCATGCAATTATTAATCTAGTTTGAATTCTGAAAGACATCAGTCAAAACTAAAATAATGTCTGGATTATTAATGTTTTTGTTTTTTCTTTTTCTTTTTTTCAATTGAATGGGGCTCTACCACATAAATTCGAAGGCAGTTCAGTACTTTGTTGAAAATAAGAAACGATCACTTTCTTAACTGACTTTATCGGCCTATGAATGTATTAGCAGTACGATTTATGAGTAGGCCAGAGTTGACTGCTTTACAAGTTCTTTTTTTTAAAAATTATTTTTATTTGTTGTCCGTTACTTGCATTAAAGGCTAATTTGAATGAGGTTCAGACATAAAACATAATTGGTCATTCCGCACTAACTTAAGACAATCGCTAATGATTGCAAATTATAACTAAAAACTTATTGCATTGGCTACATCAAGCATTTACTAACCCACCTTATTTTTTTCATTTTGCCTCTTTGCTATGTCCAGCTCCACCATCCAAATAATTATCATAACCCATCATAAATATCAGTCTTTACTTTCTCAATTTGATATTTCCTGTAGTAAGATCGATATTACATGCACTTAATA
The DNA here is from genome assembly GCF_000390325.3 of Nicotiana tomentosiformis. Lineage (NCBI taxonomy): Eukaryota > Viridiplantae > Streptophyta > Magnoliopsida > Solanales > Solanaceae > Nicotiana > Nicotiana tomentosiformis. Next base: position 119,938,181 of record NC_090816.1, on the reverse strand, counting down.
GACTTTATTTTTAGTCAAGATATTGTTACACAAAAAAAAAATGTTATACATGGCAGGGCGGGGTGTATTGAAGTCTTTTCGGGTTAAGACTGAACATGTATTGCAATCGCGCCGCTGCCATCTCTAAATTAGTTAACAAGTTTGAGAAAATTTTGTCTTCAGTTCGCCATCTTTCTTTTAGTCCTATGACGCTGGTGCGAAGAGATGCTCGAGTTGCCATCTCGTGACTATGTTAGAGGTAAAGTAATTGCTATATAACTAGAGTTCTCCTTAATGATAAATTTGAATTAATTTGTTCTAATTGGAATTATCTTTTTGAATTGTCGAAGTTTTATGATTGTTCTTTTTCAGATAACTATGCATAACGTTGAAATATATGTTAAATAGAGTGTCACTATACAATTTATATACAATGGACTATCACTATACAAAATAAATTGTCATTATACAAAAGAAATATACTAAATAGATTGTCACTATACAAAATATATACAAAATAGACTGTCACTATACAAAAAAATATATTAAATAGACTGTCACTATACAAAATATATACAAAATAGACTGTCACTATGCAATTTATATACAAAATAGACTGTCACTATGCAATTTATATACAATAACTGTCACTATACAAAAAATATACTAAATAGACTGTCACTATATACAATATATACAAAATAGACTCACTATATAAAAAATATATAAAATAGACATTTCGAGCTATTAGATGTAATATGTTTGGGCCGGAGGGACATTTCGGGTCAATGGGGGAAAACATGAGCTATTAAAATTTTGAGGGACTATAGAGGGTCATTTTTTCAATTTGATTTCATGGAGTGTAATGTTCATTTGCTTTCACATACCTTGAATCCGAAATCTCTAATTAAGATTGAAATGATTCTATTCATCCCATCACCACCTTTGGTGTTTTAAAGATTCGACTACTCCTTTGAAGTTTACTTCTTGACGTAGTTGTTCCCTAAAATTTATAATAATAAGTGTGACATACAAATAAATACTACTCCGTCTATTCTACATTAAATGACAATATTGAATAGCCACGAAGCTTATGATAATAATTTTAAAAGGTTATAAAGGAAGGACTGCGTTCAGAGGAAAAAAGAATCGGAGCTTACGTATTATTCTAGTTGCAGTGTAAGAAAATATTAAAAGCATTTGGTCAAAAAGTTAATATGTTAGGGGGAAAAAAAACTTTACATCAACGTAACATTTGGGCAGTTAAAAGTTTTTATTGAAAGTTGTATAAAACGATTTTTTTTGGGTTGTAAAATTGTATTAAATATTTTGAAACAACCCTGAATACTATGGATATATACATCGGAACGAAGAAAATAATAAAGTAAGAAATTTTGCTTATTTTAACCTAATAAAATTGAGGAAAGAATAATTTATAGGGTGATTAACCTTGTGAATGGTGATCATATTGCTAAAACATGCATGATTCTTGGGAGGTTAAATAGAACAAGAACAAGGCATATAATAGTGAAGTAATAAAGCTAGACTACACATTGAAGAAAACACATTAAAAACACTATCCTCTATTTCAAAATTGGCATATCCTTGTCAAGGACTGTATTGGGATTCATCTTGATCCTCAAGCTTAGGATGGTACAGCTTACAGAAACACAGTTGAAATGAGTAACTCTTGCGCACCTAGCAATCCAATGTGCTTCACCTAATTCAAAAATCTCGAAAATGTGGTCTAGTTACAATTTTAACGTTCGACCACAAGTGAGCTAAATCACTCCTATATAAAAATTAAAATGATACAGCCTCTACGCAAGGATAACATAAATAAACTGGAAAAATAACCCATCCCAACTCCAAACTGTGATCATGAGAGGGTGGTAACCTCTAGATACATCAACTCGTCCGTAATCTCCCTCTTAGAGATAAAGCCATCAACTCGTCCCTAATCTCCCTCTTAGAGAAAAGGCGAGGGGACTGATGATTTTCTAATGCAAATACATCCTTCCACCCAATACGAGACATAATCAGTAAACATGCACCATTGTGTAGGCCGTTCTCTATTTAATCAGAATCAGGCTCAACATCAACAATATCAGGAATTGACTCCATGGACTCGTTATCTGATTCATGCATCAACCCTTTACCTCTGTCTAAATTCATCATTGAAGCAAATCCATCTACGCTAGCTTCCGCCGCTTCCTTTCTTGATGCATTGTCCATGAACTTTTCCGATCCTAGAGATACCACATCACTCTTAGCGCCCAAGACTAGTTTCTCTGCTTGAACTTCACTACCCATGGGATTTAAAGTGTTGCCACCAGAAACAAGGGCACTGGATTGAAGACTGTTTTTCCCATCACCAATTGAAGCAATAGTTTCAGATAGCTGTGATTCAACCATGACCTCATCCCTATCCATGGGGCCTTTCTTCGCAACAGTAACAGGCGCTACTTCCACCAATTTACTACTTTCAGAAACTTTTATAGCAGTGGTATCCAAAGATGGAACCTTTCCTGATAAAGTATCTTTCAATGTTTCTGGGGGTAGATTACTTTTATCCGTATCTTTTCCAGGATCAGCTGCCACGGTATCCGAATCTTCGCCATTTCGCAGCCAATTTTCATAAAGGTCATCATTATAAGAGTCTGGCTCGTCAGGGGCCTTGCTGAACATGCCAATGTGGAATGTGTTATTTGCTGCACGGTCACTGATGTGTAAATTCCCCGAAAACCACTTATTTCTGACCTCATAATTGTTGTCAGTGGACTGGGGATCTAACAAGGGAAGCGCCCGGGGATGTATAAGCACTTCCAACGCCAAAAGAGCGTGTACACAACATTCAGAAACTTTAGTTCCTATTTCTTGAGCCCCTGCTAACAACAAATTAACGACAGGTAATTCATTGAAACAGCCTGCAAAAAATTGGAAGGATGCCAAACTAGATAAGGGAACTACGAGGTGAGAACAGCAAGATCATCCTTAGAAGTAAATGTTCTTCAAATGCGTCAGTAGGATAGCGGTATTTAAAATAGAAAGCACCACCCACTCTCAAGCCACCACCTCAATCATTTTGAGAGCAACTGCTAGGCCAAACCATTGTTAAAAATTCCAGTCCCCATAGCTATGCAACTTACAAATCATTATGAGATCAAAATTTCAACACATAGTTTTCCTCTCTTACCATGCCCATACATCTACTAGTTTAACTTTCAATCTCAAGAATATTAACTTCTACTTGATCAGAGTATGTTTTTAGTACATTTAGCAAACGAGACAGAAGAAGACTGACAAGGACTGTGTCAGGCACACGGCAGCTTGGTTAATAGATTTCATGCGCAATAGTTGCTATATTGTGTATTGTCTAAGGGAGTTGTTTTAGATATGCCTGGAATAGCATAGAAGGTTTCAGCTGTTCCTAAAAAAAATATATGTACAGTCACCTCAACAAAATCGCAATCCTACCTCTGCGAAAAAGTTCAAGCCCCTGAGATAGGTGTTGTGGACGAGTGCGGCCAGGAGAGATGAGAGAAGCCAGAAGTGCTCGTAAAGCTGCAATTTGATAGTCTCCCCAGGTAGTGGTCGGTGAGCCAGGAACCAGTTCGCCTCTGTCATCCTTGGCCCACCCTCCTTTACAAGCATTTCTGGTAACATCCAAAAGAAGGTGATCAACATTTGCTCGCCAACTCTCGGGTCTCCAAGAACCACCCTTAAAATGACAAACATAAGATACTTGCCATCAAGAACAACTTCTGGAGATAGATACAAATGAGAAAAAGCGGGTAATATAGAATAGATGGGTGTGCATGCGTGTGTATACTTGTAATTTAGGCACCATAGCAACATATAACCCAGTATGCAATCTTCATGTACTCACTATTATCCTAGAATATGATTTATGTTAAATGCAATTATAATTATTATATGGATTAAGGAGATTGACAAGCGGGCGACGAGTACCAATTTAAAAGGAAAACAATTTCATAGCATATGAGAAATATAATGACAGACTCAAGCAGACTCACATTGGTGAACGAATGTTACGGACTACTACCTACCTCGGATATCAGATGAATATCAATAGACATTAAAATCAAGAGACAAATAAACCTTATTGCAGCAGTAAAATCAAGTAAGATAATCATTAATAAAAAATGGATTAGATATAGGTATAAAGTGATAAGAAATAGATGCTTTCAAGTGAGAACTGAATGGATGCTTTCAACTGAGAACTAAGGAATTGAAGCTCCCATGTACCATCTCCTGACTTTGCAGATGCTTAAGAGAGTGCATAAACGATTTTCTGATGTACAATGAACACTTCCAGGGTGCAGCTCACTCTAGGAAAAATCAGCTCATTCAGAATAAACATAAACAGTCATCCCAAGAATAAGACAAACCTAGGCTAAAATCTCTTCTCAAGAAAAAGGAAGAGCCACTTTCACAAGCTAATAGCTGGAAAATATTTTTCTCTAACCACATATCTGATTCACATTAAAATTTAAACTTTGAAAGCACCCAGGCAAGAATGCAGGTAGAGAGCCAAGCTTTAACAAGTATAATGAAGGGCAAGCATTAGAAATTCTTTTGTCTGTGTATGCAGGTAGAGAGCCAAGCTTTAACAAGTATAATGAGGGTATGCTTATATTCCCTCTAATAACTGTTGAAGAATCTTCATGGAAGTATTGATTACCAGGCATTAGAAATGTCGAGTCATTCCCTTTTTGAGCCCTACTTTCTATTTTGATTTGTCCAAAGATGGTGTCAATCTCTAACATAAAACTACTTCTTTACACTTTTCAATACTTTTTCTTATATGATATTACCAAATTGAGACACTGCTTTTATAACTTTAAAAGTTCAAATTCAACAAAGAATCAGCCTTATCTTCTAACTTTAGTACTCATGCTATTACAAAACAGCTTGCAACTCTTTACAAAAACTTAAAAAATTAAATCACAACTCTTTTCTTAAAAACCACATTTTGTAAGAAGTCCATAGTGAGAGCAAAATTAAGCATACCACGGAAAGAAGGGCTTCCAATGCCTCTAGTGCAGCTATCTTAACAGATAATGAAGCCATGTTTGGGGACATTTCCATTTCAAAAACATCTCTATCAGGCTGCTCCTCAAGCGAATTACTTGTACTAGCATGCTTCCTCTTCTTGTGGGAAGTTTTTTTCATTGTCTCTGGATGTAACTTCTGTTGTGCAATGGGAGATATGTCTCTCTCATCCAAATCCATCAATGCATTGTTAACAATCACATCGGTTAGGTGTGTAGATATCCCTGCCAAATTAAAGTTGCTGCAGTCAGCGACAGACTTGTAATCAAAATCACAACCACTATCAGAATCACCACTCCGCTGAATGCACAGCCAGCTCGGAGCACTAGATTTAACTGACATACATACAGGGAAATGGAACATAAGAATCTAATATGAACACTGATCACCTGCCAGTAAGCTTAACAAAAGACGAAGTACTTCCCTGCTTGAGCTTGACTAAAGCTTTCATACTAAAGGATAACTTTTCTTCTAAACAAAAAAGCCCAGGATATTTACTTTGTCTATCATTTGGAAACTCCCTACTGGAGGTACTTCTAGCAAGCATAAGGCTTACAACATATATATAATATATTAGTGATACATATATGGAATATTTACCACCCAGTAATTATAGCTACAAGAGGTATTGAATAACACTAAAGAAACTCTGCATTTAGAGCACAGAACATGGACTGATTCCTTGAATTAGGGAGAAGCCACTACCTAATGAGGAATAATGATTTCAGGACTGACTGCATGCAGTGCGCCGAAGAAAATTATCTCATTGTTCCGAGAAGATTTATTTACTGTCTCAGCTAAATTATGTAAAGCTTATTAGCATTTAGGGACATGCACAAGGACAACCCAGCCTCTAGGTTAGGCAGATGTTTATTTGCATAAACAGAGGCCAAAAGAAAGAAGTACAAACTTGTCAAATATTTAAAATGCGACAACCCAGCCTCTAGGTTAGGCAGATGTTTATTTGCATAAACAGAGGCCAAAAGAAAGAAGTACAAACTTGTCAAATATTTAAAATGCCTACCAACCCCCAGTGACATCAGCAGAACTTTCATAATTGCGTACACCTTTATCCTTAGCTCTGGCAAAGCAGACGTCTCGAAGTAGTTGGTTAGGAGTCGTATTATAGAGGCAACATGAGGGAGCAACTGGCTGCAAAAGAGAGAAAAGTGGCCCAACTTTAGTGTTAGTATCCCTCTAATAAATTATCCAATATGGAAACGGGAATCATAATAAAATTCAATAATCAAGTAAATTTTGAAAAAACATGTACTAGACTTTTCTTTTGAATTGGTCTTACAGATCCATGCATGGGGTAAACGCCCAACATGTGTTATAAGGTTTACTAACATTTTATCCAAGTATGTACTAGTTCTCGACCATAATATTTAAATTCTAACAGAATAAAACATTTACTGACTGAAATCAAGGAAAAAACAAAAAGGGAAAACATAGACAATTTTAAAAGGCCAAATAATGATAGAACAGGTTGAACTTATCAAACAATAGAAAATAGCAACAGAGCAGGTTGGCGTTCAAAAACCAAAGGTAGCGTCAAAATTAGGTGAAGCAAGGATACAACAAACACATACTTAGCCAACAACCAGAGAAATGGTGATATTTAAGAAAACAAAGAAGAGTGACTAATAAAGACTTTTTAAAATTAAGAAAAAAGGACTTTTCTCCTCTCCTTTCCCAAGATGGCCAACGGGTGAATGTAACTGATCCCCCATGATCAGGCTTGTTATTCACTCCCTTACTTTAAGATGACCGTGCGAAAATTGATCTTTCTACAAGTCAGATTAGCCAAATTATTAAAGGTACAGGACTACAACTAAAACATGAACAGACACGTTAATAATGATCCAGTTGGATCGTGCATACCCGAGATGGTATTTTATCCTACGCAAGAGAATCATCACTCTTTGGGACAAAGATAGCGAAATGAATAAAGGTTATCCAACTGAAACAAGATAGAAGAACAAATATGGAAAAGCTCACCTGCCCAGTCCCTTAACAATCGATGTAAGAAGATCCAATATGCGTGAATGTAAGACTGGGAGTTCTGAACAAATAAATTCTTGTTTCATTGTAGTCATGTAGGAGATGCCTGGTGATGAGGAACCATCAACCATCAGCACTCTTTGAGCAAGAGCTAATAATGGACGTACAGGCATAGACACCTAGTAAGAGAGAGAAAAAATCAAGATATTGCCTCAAATACTTCTATAACTTGCACCACTCCTACGGAAAAAAAATTGATCATGAACTCTCATTAAATTAGAAGTTGTATGTACAGATTCTGACCTGAAATGGGTAAGAAGTAGTAAGCAATTTACAACAACAAAAGATCAGGGTAGAGATTCTGGAGATTTGCAAGTGCTCAGGCCTCATCATTTTGTCTGAAGTTTGACTATACAAAGATTGGCCTCCTAATGGAGGCGGTGGGTCTTTCCCAGGGGGAAGCAGCAATCTCATGGCCTCAGTACTTCTAGTTTCTACAAATATATTTATAAAGATGAATCTCAGTTAGAGCTCCTGCCATGATTAGTTAGGATAGTCGATCAATATTCAAGAATCACCTTGCTCTAGACCCTGGAAGGCAGCATTCAGCTGAATATTGATTGATAGCATGATCTTCTGCATCATCAATAACCAGCTATCCTCGTCCCCCCTTGATATTGGTAGCAAACCCAAGCAACAAGCAAGCTTCTGAAAACTAAAACTAGATGAGTCCTCTGCTTTGGCTATATCACATTCCAGCTAGAATTCAAATAAACCGTCTGGTTTTTGTCTCACCTTCAGCATACTAGGACTGCACTTGCCTGACATGAGCCTCAAAACAACAGTATCCTCAACCTGCCAAAATTACCACTTTAACAAATGCATCTATATTGAAATACACACAATATCATGATTAGGATTCTCCAAAGAACAAAAGTTAGAAAGAGAAACAACAATCTAAACCTTAGAATAACGGCAAATGAATGCGAGCCCAAGAACCAATGTCATCAATAAGAAGAAAAAAAATAATATCACAGGAAACAGTTTCGTAATAACCTTAATTAGTGTATCTCATGCTTCCATTTCTATCTTGATCTTGATGAACAAACTAGACATTGATTCATTATGAACTTGGATCCGAATGAGCAATCCTTAGAGTAGTTTTAATGTTACGCAAAGTAAAAAGAAAAAAGAAAAAATCATGAAATCAACAAAGAACTTACACCATCATAATGCCGTTGAATGGAAGATGGGAAGATATCTAAAATGGTGCACAACAGAAAAATAGCTTCTTCCTGCACAGGTTGCAAGAGATGTCAAAACTCTAAAACAAAGGCAAGCAACCACTTCCTACGCAGTATGCAAAATTAACTGAATACTTCAAATAACGAACTGCTCAGCTAGTTTTACTAACCCATACAGCATCAAATGTATCCTCATTTAGCAGCTTCAATAATGGTTGAATAAGTTTTGTACCGAGTGATATACCATCTTTCTTTGCATTGGGCAATCCACTCAACCTGATATTCAGAAAGGCCAAGGCACATTTCTTTTTTATCAGACAAATCATCAAAAGTCGCAAGGCCAGCCTAGACCCTTCTTACAGGCCTCTGCATAAATGTTGCCAGACTAATGCTATCCAACAGAATTTACATTAAAGGGCAAAATGCTCCAAGGGAGAAACATTGAACTTGCTACAAATTTAAAATTATTGAAAATCTTGCCAAAGTAAGTTGCAAAAATGCCCCAAGGGAGAAACATTGAACTTGCTACAGATTTAAAACAATTAAAAAGCTTGCCAAGTAAGTTGCAAAAATGTTGACCAGTCTGTGTTAGTTCTGTTCCTTAGTTTGCACAAACGGAAGTAAACACTTTCCACTTTTCCCAGCCTGAACATTTACAAAGTAAAATAGCTAATCCTGAGATATGAACATCAAAAAAACCGGAAATGTCTATGTCTGCTCAGTCTTGCAGCATTCTTAAATTAGTTACACGAGCTCCAACTTTATTAATTAAGGTGCTCCTTCAATTACATTATGCACCAAATCTTAATATTTCACTCGCTGCAGCAGCTACTTTCAGGGTTTAAACCCCATAGCCATATCACTGGGACGGTGGGCAAGCTACTAACTCCACATAAATGCCGTATCATACTGGAAAAAATCCATATGATGAGTAGTTTACTTCCTGAAACCATTAAGATCAGAAAGGAAATTTAATGTGCAAACCTAAGTTACACAAAACCTCCTTATGTTGCACAGAAAACAATGATTTCGTAAACCATCAACGGTGTAAGCATAAGCAAGAGGTTTCCATTAACATACATCAAAACAGTTTTTCCAAGTTATGAGCAACCAATAGCCCTCTCCGTTAAACATAGACTCATTGAGTACAAAACAAAAATTCAACATCAAAAATACCAAACAAACCTTGTGAATAAATCTGACAGGGATGCACAAGAAGCTACCTTCACAAAGTGGGAATCTGCAGGGGACTAGTCCAAGTACCCACCAAACAAAAAAGAAAGGAATGTCCATTAATTTTTCACATTCATATAAATAAACACTTTGGCAAAGATTATAAGAGGTTAGCTGTAGTCAATCTACTGTTTGCTAATCTTCACTGATTAATGAATAGAACATATAGGATTGACCTGCTCAATACCAAGGCACCAATTTATCAGGCTGAGTCAAATAAATGATTAGAACTTTCAGAGGTTTGAAGTCCCAGTTACTCTACTTTTTAGTCCGATGATGTCAATTTATCTACATGATCAGTCATCTTGAGGTATAGTTTTCTTTCTTTTTTTTTTGCTTTGTTTGAAATAGGTCATCTTGAGGTATAGTTGATAATGATAACAACACAACTTATACACCCTTTTTCCTGCATTCCAGAAAATAGTTCTACTCCCTACAGATATAATAACATCTAAAGGTACTCTTTCGAGAAAATGACAAAAATGGTCTCTTATGTTTGGAGGTAGGTTCAAAATGGTCCCTGAACTATACACCTGAGCAGTTTTTTCCTTAAGTTTGCCAAAAATAGCTCTTTCGCTCTCAGTCAAATATTTAATAAACTCCGTCATCTAACACGAACTATGAGAAAAAATATTTGGCAACCATAATGAGTGGCAAATGTTTGAACTTTTAACTAAAACAGGAATGTGAATCCTTTTTACATAACTCACTAAACAGATGAAGATCACACAAAGAATTCTTATCAATAAACCATTAGCTTGAATACCTGAAGGTGGAGTAAGAGTGTGTTAAACCATGCAGCATAAGAAGCTAAGAAACGCTCCCTACTGCATTCTTGACACGTCACCCCGAGCAAACATACACCAGCCCAGCATTTATCTGGCTGCAACACAAACAATCACCAAAAAAACAACTCTTAATCCTATTACACAACACATAAAATCCAACATAACGAAGTTCATAAACTGCAATATGATTTATAGGAACCATGTTATCAGCTCAAGAAAAAAAAAATGCTTTATCAGTTTATAGGAACCATGTCAAAACCAGAATAAGGTTTTCATTATCCTGTCAATAGATTCAACTGACAAAAGGAACAGACCCTGCTGCAAAAGGTCAAAACATTACTCCCTCTGGACCAATTTACGTAGCACAATTTACTTTTTTTTTTATAACCGTTTGTCCGGGCCAGCTTGCGGGAACTTCGACTAATTCCACGGAATACCTGCGTACCTTCCATCAATAACAAGTCTCCAGGTAATTAGGGTCCACTAAGGCTTGGAAAGATAAGAAAATTTTGCCTCCACTGAGATTTGAACCTGACACTCACGGTTCTCAACCAACTTCATTTACCACTAGGTCACACGAGTAGCTTGTTTTAGACCACACATTTCAAAAGTCTTTTTCTTTCTTTCTTAAAATTCTGTGCTTTCTTAAACTCCATGCTTTCTTATTATCGATTCATCATTATTAAATTTTCAAACTATAATTACAAACATAGAAGCAACAAATGAATGTAGTTAGGGACAATTCATAGAGTATAACAGTTTTTTAAGATTATTCACCGTGTCGCTGGAGGCAAGAGCGAGCACTCGGTTGATCCATGAATCGACAGCGGACGTCCAGTTTTCAATCAACTTTTGATCAGATTCCGGTGGAGCCAATTCGGAGAGTAAGCGCTGAATCTTAATGGTAGAAACGACGTAGGAGAGAACTGAAGGGTTCCGAAACGGATGCTTTAGGTCAGGGACGTACTCTTTGAGAAGGGACCGAAGTAGCCGAGGCTTCAATGCGACGTCGTACATGTTCTCAATTGTATCTGCTGCCGCCATTTTTTTCTTTTTTGAAGAGAAGGAGAAAGTAGTGAAATTGCAGAGGTGTAGTTTAGGGTTTAAGTGATAAACCCTGAATTTTAACGGGGCAGACAGAAGGTTTCCATTTTATGAAATCGGGTCGGACCTTACTATTGGATCTTTGCTGGAAAAACAAAAAGGAAAAAATGATATCATATAGCTCGCTGTCAAAATAATAGCGGAAAAATATATTTATTTATTATATATATAAAATATATATATATTTTATATATTTTTACGGTTATCAGATGTAAATAGTTCTTGTCGCAAGCTAATACTTATTTTTGCTTTGTGTAAAGTATCTAGATGTATTTTTTCAGCAACATGCAAATTTAACCTGGGTTTCTTAGTGATTTATTTTAGGGATTTTATACAAATAACTGGCCGGAATCATTATTTATTTATTTTGGTGGATATACATAAATTATATGTAGTTATACATATATTATACATGAATTATCCGTTGGTTATACAAGAAATAGAGGTAACTCAGAGTTGGATTTGTGTAACTTCTTATCCACTCTAATGTGATTATAATTATAACTTATCAATTTGAGGCAGTGTTTTAAAAGGTATTTTCGGGGCGATTCCTGGGGCGAGGCGCACCAAAAATGCCCTGAGGCGATGGTGTGGGGCGAAAGTCTCAAGAGGCGTACGCCCGGCGTTTGAGGCACGTTTTTGTAGTGAGCCGTAAGCCCCATAGACATTTTCAAATTATAACAAAATTTGTTGAATAAGTCCTTCATATAATACCCAAATTCTCAAAAGTTAGTAGCTTGTAATTACTCAAATGTTTAAAAAAGGAACTTAAATGTATTAAATTTAAAAGTCAAGACCTTTTTATTGATTGAAGCCCTAATTTATGGTATTTCCCAATTCTTTATTTTGTCTGCTAGTCTGCTAATATATCCCAAAAGTAATGAATATTTTTTTTTTACAAATGCAAAGAGAACTCTATTTTCCTTCATAGCAGCAAGTTCAAAGTTCAAATTGCAGGTTAGTCATCATCTTTGTTCCTCCATGTAAAAAACTTTATTCTTTTCGACTCAAGTTACTTGTGCTTGTAAGTAGCGTATAATATATTGTTTTGACTATCTTTACGGGGATGGAGCATATCTCTCTCTCTCTTTCTCTCTTTCTCTCTCTATCTATATCTATATATATATATTCACATATCTATAATTTTCTTTATTTTTTATGTAATTTTACATGTTTATAAATATTTATTGTAATTATATTACTTTATAAAATATTAAAAATTAAATACTCATGGGGCTTATGCTCTGTGCCTCGGGGCTTACGCCTTACTGAGGCATATGTAAAACACCTTGCCTTACGCCCACGCCTTTTAAAACACTGATTTAAGGTAGAGATGTCTCGTTGATTGGCTAATCCCTCTTGTGACGAGACGTGATTTAGAGGTTGTTGAGACTGCAAAATTATAACGCTATAGCCACGGGAAGGCAAGGAAATGCACTGAGAAGGGAAATTTAGTAGGAATAGTGTTTACATCAAATTAATTTATTATTTTGAATATATATTAAAAAATAATTATTGTTTATTTGGTAAAAATATGTATATAAATTAAGGACACATGATATACATATATTGATTTTGTGTAAATATTAAGTGTTGATACATTTTTACATGAAGTCCTTGTATTTCATGGTGCGAGTCTTTATTAACCGGCAACAATTTTTATTTTATTTTATTAGTGATAAGATATTAGTTAAGAGAGGCTCATTCATACAAATAACTTCCATAAAAATGTTTTACCCGATTCCATTTGATTCAAATTTTTTCTCACCTCGAGTAGTCAAAAGAACAAGTAATTTGGTTTGACTTACTTGGTTAATTAAATTAACTAACGAAAACTCAAGGCAGCCATATTTTCTTGTTTCACCCTTCACTAATTTACATGTTAACAAAACTTTATATACAGTAGCGAATATATGAATGCCAATTTGAAAAAAGAAAGAAAAGAACACGTACTATAATCCAGATAATCCATATAATAAATCATGGCACAGTTGCATAACGTCCGTGATACATCGATGAATTAATGGTATTGACGTTTAAGAAGAAGAAAAAGGAAAGAAATATCTCAATTTACAAACTCAAATAAAATTGGTGGTATCTGAAAAATTCGAAAATTTTGCCTCTACCCCTAAATGATTATTCAAAACCTTTATTTTATTTTATTTTATTTTTGGTGCAATCTTTATTTAAATCTACAAATAGATACTCCATTATTAGATTTTGAAAAGAAGAGAATATACCAAAATCAACTATTCAGAAAAAAACTTAAAAGAAACGTCGTGCATGTTTTTTCTTTTAAAACTTTGTTGAAAGATGCGGTTATCTCATATTCTCATGTTTTTTCCTTTTATATATTAACTTGCGCACTTAGAGATAAGTGGGTACGGGGAGCCAATGAATAATATATATATATATATATATATATATATATATATATATATATATATATGCATATACCGTTATCATTAAATCATAGTTAATTAGTACATATTAATTTCACTTACCATTCAATTGTAATAAATTAATATAATTTAGTATAAATATCGAATGCGAGTAAATTTTTACTTATGTATACAGTGACTTAATACTATATAGTGATTTAAACCACACCATCTCTTAAAAAATCAACTTATATCACTTTAGTGTTATTTTCCAAATACTAACACCTTCGAGGGAAAAAAACACTAGTAAAAACTTGATTCCAGTTTCTTGATTCACGCAAATTCTAAGTCTGTAGTTTTCCATGATACAGACACTAAAAAATGGGGGTCAAAGATTAATCCAGGATCAGGATGTAATTTAAAGTATGACTATAATTTAAAGAAATGTTTATTTTTTCAATAGAGATCCCAATTGGATTAAAGGTGATTGCTGTTGATTTTCTATTAAGACTCATTGAATAAGCATCGACAAAACTACAAGGCTGTTGTTTTTTTGCAAGCTACGCAACGATCAAAAATGATATAAAGTATCTCACTTTTTATGGAGGCATATCTTTGGATGACGGAAAAGTATGTAAACAAATTTTACACTGACAGATGTATATAACTCTAATTTAAAATGCCGAACAATGTCACTTATGCTCTATAAAAGTGATTGAGAAGATGTGATTGAGCAGGATCATCGGTATTAAAAGGAAAGCTAAACAATATTAAAAATAAAATAAAATTAATAACATAAAAAGGAAAATGATGAGAGAATCTGACTATAAATTACAAACTCATACTTACTGATAAATTGGAGGCAGCATATATCTTCCAGGCATGTTTTGATTCTAAAAAGGGCTTCCACTAGATATATTTGACGCATAATTCTAATATGGCCCTAGACTTCTTTGGTAAGGTATGCCTACACAGTTTGGTCCAGGGCCATAGTTATTGGGAGGTGTTTCGCCATATATAGTTATGTGGTGAGTGACCCTCCCATGCTAGGCCGGTGCATCTCGCCCATGTTGGGAGGGTCATAGGTAGTCCCCTGCTACCACACGTTGGATCTAGGGTTATGATGTCGGCCTTGGTACATTATGATGTCGGCCTTGGACCAAACAGTGTAGCTAATACATTATCAAAAAATTCATAACTAGTTGCAATGTACAAACAAAGAATTAAACTCTGTAGAGCACATACATAATTTAAAACATCTTGAAAATTAATTTCAAATTTTAATAGAAGAAAATCTATAATTGTAGCTTGTTTAGTAGATTTCAATCTCTTTTTTACATTATAACGCTTGAATTGACGAAGACTTCCGCCAAAGCTTTCCGCAAAAGGATATTTGATAGCCTTCCCTTGAAGGGAGTATAAGCCTTTAAGAGCTTGATAATCAATATTTGAGTAGGCTATTATAGAAAGGTAATTATATGAAGAGTGTACCGGTAATAACGACAACGACAGTTGCGGCAATTGCTAATTGCTATAGGTAAAATACTATTACAAAGAGGTAAAATTTAACATGAATTTGATTTCAGAAACACTTAGCTGCTATAACGAATATATTATAGAAAGACCCGACTGTATAATTTAGGAAGTTTACAAAATAAATAGTTTCATTGATGCACAACGTTCGTCAATCACATATGTATCTTCTCTTTTTGTTTTGATTTGAAGTTAAAATCAATATGTTTTTAAAAAGAAAAAGCCTCAATTTCAAGTTAGCGATTTAAACATTTTCCGTACCTTATCCTCTACCCCTCAGGGTAGGGGTAAGGTCTGCGTATACACTACTTCCCCAGACCCCACTAGTAAAATTTCATTGGGTTGTTGTTGTATCCATACGATCTAACAACATATACCCAAATGTTTGTGAAGATATGTATTATGTATTTATTGGATTGATGTAAATAGCCACTCACCATCTACCCTTCTCTACTAAAATACCGAGTGTTTGTCTATAGCAGGATTTGAACCCCTGACATACAGCACATCACAAATTGCAGTCTTACCACTACACCAAAGCCTTGGGTGGGGGGGGGGAAGTGTGTTTGGGGGGGGGGGACACTTGATTCCAGTTTGTTGATTCAGGCAAATTAAAAGTCTGCAGTTTTTCATGATGCAGACACCTTAAAAATTGGGGTAAAAGAAACCAGGATGCTGGTAATTTACAATAGGACTGTAATATACAGAAATGTTTATTTTCATAGAGATCTCAATTTGAACTCAGTTATTAAAGCTGATTGCTGCTGATTTTCTAAAAGACTCGGTCAACGAGTATCAATGAAACTACAAGATTGCTGGTTCTTTACAAGATAAGACATTCTAAACTTCCCTGGAAATCATGAGAACAAGAGGGCCAGAAAGAAATGCATTTTTTCTGATTCTGTAAGTTGCGCAAGGATAGCAAAATGGTACAATTTAGAATACCTGACAATGTCAATGCTCTATAAGAAATTATGGTATCAATATCAGATCATTTTTGCGACTGAAGGCAACGTCTTTAGAAGTGATGGAGAAGGCCGTCGCACAGTGTGATTGAGCAGGATCATGAATGTTAAAAGAGTCAAAGCTCCTGCTTGATGAGCAGTTCCTAGAGAAACTGGGACATAGGAAAGAAGAGTAGATATGCCCAACGTTACCTGCATTTGAAATAAAAGATGATTCAACCACAACTTACCGTCTAATGTTACCAGTGAGAGTCTTCCACACAATTGGTGTGCGTTTAATTCTCACTATCGTTTCCCACCTTATGTGATAAAAAATATTATATTATATATTTTTTTAAAACAAGAAATAGCCATTGGGGAATATTCTCGATAATGCAAGGCTAATACCTGCAGAGCAGCCATGCCCATGGTGCTTCCGATTAAGTGTCGGACAGCAGGATGCATATCCAGCTTCCTGGTTGACCACCATAACCCACCTATTGCAGCTAAAGTAGCAGTGGCAAGTATACGATGATCAAGCTGCAAAGACAAGAGTGAAATTCGTCATAAAGAACATGTGTCTAGAAGTTTTTGCATTCAGAAAAAATGTAAACTGGCATTCTAATCATAGTTTTCTGCCTGTTGCTTTTTATTTTTATTTTGACAAGGCAATGTTCTGCTATTGTGGCAAGTGCATATAACAAGTCTGGCTCAATGTCCAGAAACTTAAACTTTGTCAAGGCTTTATCATAAGAGAGAGAGAGAGAGAGAGAGAGAGAGAGAGAGAGAGAGAGAGAGAGAGAGAGAGAGAAAATGACATACCTATTAAGTAGTAAACCAAATCAAATTCACCAATTATTTTTGGTTCTGTATTTAAATTAGAAGCTAGTCAAATGCAAAAATTTAACAACGAAAATCCAAAACACATTACTCCTGCCCTTTTGCATACGCCAAAGCAATTACTTAAAGAAATACAGGCACCTTGACTCAGTCTCTTCTGATAAAAATTAGGCCAGGAAATAAACTTTGTTAAATTTCTGAATTGACCAACAGTATCCTCTATTTCAAAATTAGTACACTTGAGGAATAGCCTTTTATGTCTTATTTATTTTTGGTGTGTCCATGTAGTCCCTGTAGGTCTAGAAGATTGGCTGTCGTTTGTAGAAAACTATATCATTTAGTAAGGTTTTTTATTTTTGGTATACTTCTTGTATACGGGTGTTTTCTCTTTGGTCCATTGTTTATAAGATCTCATTACTCGATAAAACAAAATTAGCAAGAAGAATCAACAATTCAGGCTTGAACAAAGGACCTCAAAATATCCAACTGTCAACAGCAACACATTTTTTAATTTAAAATAATTTTTTATGAACAGCAACATAAAAAATGACCTCCATGACTACACTCTTTTCTACCAGCTCTTCTTTATGGTGCTAACTATGGAGATAGATTTCATGTCAAGATTAAAATATCTGATCTTTTAAAAGTAGATAAACTGGAAAGTTCAGAAACACAAGTTTACCTGAACTGTTGCCGTATTCTCGAAGAAGTTGCGCATAATAGGTTTCATACTAAAGATATCATCAGGAATCCATGTATCTCCCATCTTTGGAAAAGTATTAAATGCTCGGCCCTGGAAGTTAACTCGTTCAGCCAAAATTTTGATGATGAATTCCCTTTTACCAAACTTATTAAGAGAATAATATGAACACCATAAACTACTATCATTTTCTTAGTCTCTCGGAATTCAGCAACAAACCATCAAATACTTAACCTGTGCAAGCATAAAACTAAGGTATGGAGAACTTTAGCTACATACAGCGTCATTTCCAGCAACGAAAGCTCCTGAGATAGCAGTAATTCCGACAAGGATGCCCACAGGAAGTGCAAGCCGCTTAACTTTTGCAGCCCCACGAACATAGGCAAGCGATTCGGCTGGAGGTTCAGGCATAACAACAGAAAGAGCCGTCCAGAAGAGTCCACAATAAATAGCAAATGCAGAGGTGAGATGAGCTGCAAGACGGTAAGGGCTTACTCTTGGTTCAACATACTCAGATGGTGGCTCCTGTTGAAAAAAACAATTTAATCAAAACTTAAAGAACGCTGTGTCTTATGTGAGTTTAACAACGGCATAAATGAAATCAATTTGCTTAGTACCTCTAAACCACTTTTCACCATCCACCAACCTATGAGCCCCTGTCCAGCACCAAGAGCAAAGAGTCCAGAAAGTCTAAGTCCAAGTCTTACTGTTATGTATCCCTTACGGAGAAAATATGAGAATGGTAGTGCAAACATTATACCAAGGGCCCTTCCCCACATTCGATGTGCATATTCCATCCAATATATGAACTTGAAATCCTCAATGTTCATCCCCTTGTTCACACTGTAAGGGTTAAAATTTATGTCAGGCAAGCCAATACAAAAATAACTCCAGAAATAAGATTCAATAATAATCTTCATAATAAAGAATCATTATGGAATAATCCTCCGGTCCATATTTTCTTTCCACGGCTACAACGAAATTAAGTTCATAAAGCCGGAAAAAACTACTTTCCTATTAGCATCTATGTGTCTAAGATTAGAGTAATTGAAGTGCACTGAGCACATACTACTGTTTGGACTGACCGTTTGTATTCGGGGGATTGCTTGTACTTCTCAAATTCAATCAACCAATCTTCATCTGTTAGAGGAGGAAGGCTCCCGGTGAACTTCCAATCCGTCATTGAAAGACCTGAACGTGTCAGCCGTGTGACACCACCAAGCACAACCATACTGAAGACCCAAGCAGCAGATGCAAAAAGCCATATGCCAACCATTTTCCGGGCATGGGGTCCAGCAGTTACAAGGAACTTCAATCCCTCCTTGTTTTCAGCTACAGAAGCTGCCACTGTGGAAATTTTTCTGAAAGACATTCTATGCACACCCTGAAATCAATAAAAATACCCCTGTTGGTTGCCATAGTGAAACTTTTTGGGAAGACACAAAGGGAAAGAAATCTGACTCAAGCACTTCTACATTTCTTACTTGCATATTCATACACCTATTCAACACATGAACGCCTGACTTTAACTTACCACATCAAAATTGTAATTCTAAATTGGAGCATTTGGGGAGAAGAAAAATGAACAAAGAATAAGTCACAATGCATTAGCTGTTACTTTTGCAGTTAGACTTGTAAATATCAAAGCAACAACTAGCTAAAAGATCATAACCATCGCTACTCTAAGAATATAAAATACTTCCTATTAAAAAAAAAAAACATAGTTAAGTACAAATTAGTCAATCCAAAACCAAGACAACCCCCGGAAAATGAATTAACTAATCCACAGAATGGGCTGATGTACCGTATAAGCTATGGGTTCAGCCGAACCTAGCAACTTTGTTACAGACCCCCAGTATATGTGTATGAAATCTACAAAATATGTACAAATACTAAATTTTGAACCCAGGAAATCTAATGGTCAGTGGAGTTTCAGTGGCATCCCGAAACTATAAAATTGAAATCATGGATCCGCCTTGACATAATCCATCACACAAATTACAAAGATTAATAGAATTGTCACAAAACCCAATGAACAAATCATGTTCAAATAGCAAAAAAGGTGACATAATCCAAGAATGATTCTATATAACTAGATATATTATCGTTATTCTAATATTGCTCTACTTTCTTTACCTCATAAAAGTAGAAAGGATTCAACTGAAATAATTTCTTATAAAATAAGTAGGTAATTCCCTTAAAGAACTCATGTGCTATAGAACTAGAGACTGTCATTTTATCTTCCAAGATATCATTTGGTTGCTTGGCTTTTTAATTTGATTACACTAACAGTTACTGATAAGTTTTACCTGAGAGGTCCATTTGGGAAGACATGATATTTCTATCTGTGTGCACGTGTGGAGTACAACTATCAAATGTCTTCTACGCTTGGTCATTGGGAATCACTGTTCTTATCCTTCTTGCTGGAATTCACGCTTTAACTTATCATCTTCTTTGGAATCACACTATCTCTTTCATTCATCTGTAAGGTTTTTCTGCATTATTTTCGCTGGCCTTCAGCTTTTCGGGGCGAGCTTTATGCTTCTACTGCTGTGTTATTACAGTGCGTAATCATATGATGGCATTCATGTTTTTTAAAGTGCCCGGAGAAGCAAGGGGAGCTTTCACAATGGATAGAGCACAACTTCCTACTTTCAGAATCAGGCCTGCTAAAGGAACTTCATCGATATCTCACAATGTATAGTTATTTTAATAGGCCGTATGTTGTAATTGATCTTTTTCTAAAATGTATTGTACAGGGGAGTAGTACTCTCCTTATTTTTCTGATCTTACATAGTATAACTAGGACATGTACAAAGGAGGAGTCCTCATATAGCATAGCATTATCACTCCTCCTCCTCATATAGGAGGAATCAACGTTTTATGTCCACATCCTTCATGTTTTACATTTTGGATTTAACATACAAATCAGGGGTCACTGCCCCCCCCCCGGACCATAAGGAGGCTTTTCTATTAAAAACAAAAAGAAAACAAGACAATGAAACTAGTCAACAGAGACAGAATCCATCACACGAATTATAAAGATGCATAAATGTAGACCATTTCGTAAATTACAAATTACTACAAATATCAAAAAAACTAACACTGCATTATATACACATAATTGTCATAAAATCCAATTAAAGAAAACATGTTCAATTAACAAAAAAGGTGACATAATCCAACAATGCTTCTATATAGCTAGATATACTTCTCAACAACAACTATGCCTCAGTCCCAAACAAGTTGAGGTCAGCTATATGAATCCTCATTTCTTCATTTAAGCTCAACTACAGGGGGGAAAACACAACTATTAAAAAAAAAGAGACAACTTTCTCAAAAATAAAAGCACAAAAAACCAACCTTGTGATTAAGGTGATGAAAAGATCTTAAACCATAGTTAATAAAGGTTCTTGCAATAGAGCTTCTGCTTATAGGAGGAATTTTTGGGATAGTAGAAAAGAGCCTGTGTTGATTCAATATTGAAAAAGAAGCTTCATTTGAAATTTTTGTTGCAGTAAACCCCCATCTTCCAAGATTTGATGAAATCTTGTGACCCAAATCTTTGTTTCGCCTTAAGATTGAAATTAATCTGCTCTCCAACATTGCTTTTTTGGGGTTGCGAATTTCTCTATCAAAATTGCTATGAATTGTGTGTTGTGTGTTTGGGGGGGGGGGGGGGGCGCACTTTGGCTTGTCCACGTTTGTTAAATCTTAGACAAGGGTTTAAGGATGAACCGGCCGGTTCACGCAAAACCTAAGAATAGCGTGGATATTGGTACAGCCATAAGATTTAAGAGTCTCATTAGAAAATATCGAATTTTTTTTCTGTTGCTACGATACTTATTGGTTCCGACGAGATGGAATTTGTGTTAAGAAAAACAATAATAAAGAAAAGAAGTCCTTCTGGACGACCCAGTTGGTTTGGAGGGGTTATCCACGGACATTATCTCAAATCGATTCACCATCAATGTCTTTTGAGTTTGAGTATGTCACATGACATGTTTAGTGCGGTTTACATATTTTGTATGGAAAAGGGCCAGAACTGCCCTTGAAGTATTGGAATTGGTATAAAATTGTCCTCCGTCCACCTATTTGAATAAAAATGCCCCTACCGTTATTTTTTTTGGCTCAACATTATTCTTATTACTAACAGAAAATTCATTTAAAAAAAATTAAATAATATCCATGTGTCACCGTCCCATTGGTCTAACATAAACCCTAACCCATAACCTGCCCAAATATTGACCCGCCCTAATTTTAAAACATAACTCTCTCTCTCTTCGCCATTTCATATTAGTGAGCATTTACTTACAAGTGTATGTCTACTATTATTCATGAGGTAAACTCAAAATTGAGTTCTCTATTAGATTTTTTTTTTTGAAAAATGAAATGAATTGTCATATTCTTCTTAATGCAAAAAGTTTAGATTCTTTTTGTTTATGCAATGGATATTCTTTGTTATATAATTTCCTTTATTTGAAATTTGTGGGAGGGTTTCTTCGCTAATTTTTGTCATTCCTTCGTGAAAATTTGAGGATTTGTTTTTCAATTTTTATTATTATTTATGTGATGTGTATTTCTATTTTTTATTTATTTCACTATTTATTCAATTAATATGTAAGCTTTTCTACTCCGTGTAACGGGTATTGTGCAATTGTCACATTTCATACACAGTGGGTTCATATGATGTAATAATAATAATTAACAATTTTTTAAGACAATTTCTTCAGTATTTATTTTCTTATTTTGATTGTTATCGTGGATTCAATTTTCTCGATTAGATTATTGTGTTAAATCTAGTAAAAAAAGGATTTTCTACTCATAATTTGCAAATGAGAGAGGCTATTGTATACGTTGCTATTTCTGGCGGATCCGCCGGTGAATTCCGCCCAAGTAGCAATAAGGCGGAGAGAGAGAGAGAGAGAGAGAGAGAGAGAGAGTGTTTAGTTATGTTTTAATTGAAGTTTAAGTTAACACGTGGATATTAATTAACTATTTTTTTCTTCCAAATTTTTCTGTTAGTAATAGGGGCAATGTTGAGCCAAACAAATAATGGTAGGGGCATTTTTATTCAAATACGTGGACGGAGGGCATTTTTGTACCAATTTTGATACTTCAGAGGTAGTTTTGGCCCTTTTCCGTACTTTGTATGATTTATAGGGTATTACACAATGAAGGTTTACCCAATGCACACAAAGTGCTCACCCGAAAGGCAGAGGCTGTAACGGTTGAGGGTTTTCATGGGTTCCAAAAAAAAAAAAGGCAAGCTATAATAATGTTAATTAGTCAACAATCCCTAAATTACATGTTTACATCAAGTCTAGTTAAATTAACTATGAGAGATAAATAAAAGTTTATTAAGAGTTCTAAGTCTATTAAATGTTTTAATTTTAATAAACAAAAATTTTACATAGTTAGAGAATCAGAATAACCAATGTTATCATTTTCTAGCATTTTGCATCTTGTGTCTTCGTACTTTTATTTCTTCATTGCAGATAAAAAAGAGTAATTCTGAAAGTTAGCATGGGAAGAAGGGGAAGTAAGGGGTTACTTATATAGAGGAGGGGAGTGTGAAAAACTACTAAATTTTACAAGGCTTTGAAAAAATCAATAAAGATTGTGATTATTATAATACATTGAGAAAAATTATTTGATTAACTCAATAGCAATGCTCTCACCTCAACAAAACATGTGTTTCTTTGCTGTATGAGGAAAGAAGGAGATTTGGGGTGCCCTACTGTTTGATATTCATTTGCTTTTCTAACAGCATTGTTCCTTCTTTTCCATTTATTTAACGTATGTTAAGATCTTAACGGAAATAGCTAGAATATTAAGCAAGTAGTATTATTTAAAATTACGTGCAAAATAAATATGAGTTAACTATGACTAAAGACCATTAGTTATAGTTTAATAAGGTAACAAATGCCATTCATTTATTGATTTGGTGTAAACATTCGGTGCGAAAAAGTTTTTACATTAATTATCCTTTTCTTTTATCGCCGTGCCCTTTCACAATGGCCAACAACCCTCCAAATAAAGAAGAATTTAACTAGTATATAATTTTTACATTATACGTGTATTTTAATTTGTTGTAGCGATTATTTGCTTGATATTTTAAAGTTATTAATTGTACTTATAATAGACGGTTACTTTATCGTTGATTTTAATTGATCTAATAGAGGAAACAAAAAGAAGCACACAGTTAATATATAAAAATTAGACTCACAATAACACTGACTATTGCCTCAATCTCAAGCTAATTGAAGCCGGCCAAATGAATTCTCAATATTATAAATATTTTGTTTGGATTAGTAAAATTTCTGTTACTCCGTACTCAAAGAATATCTAATGCTAGGAGTTTTCTAAGAGATTCTAGTTACGGCTCTTCTAGTAAGCTCTATTTTTTTTAGTTGGCATCACCTATATGAACTTGTTACTTTCATTTTTTGGGGGGGGGGGGGGGCTAGATTTGTCTGATTTGCGAGATATTAAATTCAGAATTGAAAGAAAGAAAAACAGAACATATCGTCGACATTGGACAGAAATGGGAAAATGATCAAATATACCCCTCTACTTTGATATATTATTCATATTTATCCTCCGTTATACTATCGGGTCAAATCTACCTTCATTGTTAGTAAAATTTTCAAATTTACCTTCTAACCTAACGGAAAGCCCCAAATACCTTCTATTTATTGCAATTCTTCCTCACAAATCAGTCATCTCCTCCGTGTGATCCACCAGAGAAGAAAAAAGGTCCATATTATAGAAATAATAGTGTGGAGTTACATTATAATTATTCCCCTTGTCTTTGGTTATGCTCAAACCATAAATAAAAGGCATAATTCACATTTTATGGGTATGTCTCCAACGGAATGAGGATGAGTGAAATACCATAGATAATTTGGAAGAGATTTATTTGATTCTTCAGGTGATCAAAATGCATTCGCTTTGAAGTTGTTACTAATATTTACTATTCTTTATGGACAACAGGCATAGCAAGGCAGTAGGTATCCATGTAAATGCATTCTTTTTAGGATTTGGATTTAGCATGTCATTTGATGAAAATTTTGCTTGTGCATGCAATTTTGCATGAAATTTGTGACATATGATTCTTTAGTATTGCTTGAGAAATCCTAAATTAAATAATTTATTTAAATTTATGTCCAGAACATCATTTCAAAGGAATATTTACTAGTGTTCTCATGTCCGGAGGTGGCGAGTTTCTTAAGTCTTCCTGCTCTAAATAATCAAATGGAACAAGAAATCAACTTGTAGAGGATCTTTTCTTCTCTGGTAGAGCACACGCAGGGATAAGTAATTTGTGAGAAAACATTATAGTAAATAGAAGGAATTTGGGATTTTGGGGCTTTACGATAGATTGGAGGCTAAATTTGAAAACTTTGCTAACGGTGAGGGTAAATTTGACCCGATAATATAACATAGGGTAAATATGAATAATATATCAAAATAAATGAGTATATTTGGCCCTTTTCCGGACAAAAATATTGATCATTTATGTAGCACCTTCTCTGCATCTACTGTTGGAAGGTTCTGCTTAACTGTGACCATTGTTTTAAAAGGCAGCATAAGGACTCGCTAAGGAAGATGTTGATTGAATACCTAATACTTTTTCTTGTTCTTTTTTTGTGTCCAAGATTCTGAACAATGTGTTGTGTAACATTAGATAATGTGATATTTCCTTACTTTTCTAAATAGATTTTTCCGAATAAAGTGGAGAGATTATTTAAAGGAATGCCATAGAGGAAATGTATGAAGGAACCATCACTAGTATGAAAATAGCTGTAGGAGGTATAGAGGAGTTTCTTATAACAATGGGTTTAGGTTGGCATTGAGCCCCTACTTGTTTATGCTGGTTAGGGATGAGCTAACTAACATGATACAAGATGAGATCCCATGATGTATATTATTTGCTGATGATATTTTGCTAATGGATGTCAACTACAAGTTTGAGATATGGAGAAGCTCCTTGGAGAGAAAGAGATTTAGGATAAATAGAAGTAAGGCTGAGTACTTGCAATGCAAGTTTAGTCAGCATGAGAATAATAAAGTTGAGGTGAGACTAGATGGGATTGCGGAGCCAAAATGCAAATAATTTAGATATCCATGTTCGTTGTTTCAAGAGAACGGAATGATAGATGAAGATGTTACCTATATGATCAAAATATGATGGTTGAAATAGAAAAGTGTTATCGGGGAGTTATGTGATAGAAGGATGCCTACCAAAGTGAAAGGTCAGTTATATAGAATAACTATAAGACCGTCAATGTCATATGGTAATAAATGCTGGGTTGTTAAGTCCAGACATATCTATAAGACGAGCGTTGTAGAGATATGAATGCTAAGATGGATGTGCGATCATACAAGATAAGATAAGATTTAAAATGACCACATTCGCCAGAAGGTGCAAATAGAACGCATTGAGGATAAAATGAGAGAAGGTCGCTTGAGATGGTTTGGTCATGTCTTGTGTTACCCTACAAAGTCATCGGGCAGTAAGTGTGAAACTATGGTGAGTGAAGGTGTTAAAAGGAGACGAGGTAAACCTAAAATGACATGGAAGAAAATTATCTCGAAAGACCTACAAATCCTCGGAGTCAATGCAGACTTAGCTAAAGATAAGACACAATAAAAAAAAATATCCATATAGGTGATACTTAAATAGGTAGGAATAGAATTTAAATTTGTTAGAGAACTTTTAATGTTAGTACTATTATTTTACTTTGCATTGACGATGATATGAGTTAGATTTAAAGAAAAAAGTGAGTATTCATATCGCTGACCGTAATGTTGTTTGAGACCGAGGCGTAATTGTTATTGTGTTAAGTGGAGAGATTACTTGGAAATTGAAGAATGTGATGTTGGGTGGATGGTTGGTTATACAAGGGTGGATAAAGCCTTCTCTTTTTGACGATATTGCCATTGGAGAAATGCTTGTATGTTCTTTTTTTTCCTCGGTTGGTGATTCTATATATGCTACACACCTTGTTACACGCCTGTTTAGATTGAAAAATGTTAGGTAAAACTTTTAGGAGATGATTGCAATTGGCAATGCAGGAGTGAACACAGGTTCAATTCAAAGCTGTCACACTCCAAAAGTATAATAGAGCTCACATCAAACTTATATGCAGGTAATTTGTCATTTGTTTTACTTTTGCATTTGGCAAAAGCTCTGCTTGCAATTACGGAGTCCGTCTTATTATATATCATTCTTCTTCTTTGTTTCATTAATATTTGTCTCTGTAGTAGAATATATCAATACATTTGTTTAATACTACAGCTATATCCCTTTCAAATCTCCTCTTTAGGCATTGGTTTTAGGAGCTATACATTGTCTGGTTCATGACGCAATATTGCTCGTGTGATTCATTAGTACTGTTTACAAATAAAAATATAGGATTGGTTTGTTTGTTTGCTGATGAACAAAGACAGATAGAACCAACAGGGGATAAAAGAAAGTACCAGTCTACAACATAACACTTGCTCTCGCGCTAAAAACTCATAATCTGCAACAAACACATTGACCCGTGCAAAGTCCAGTCAACCTTTACTAATAAAACTTGTGTATACTGTCAAAATCGGTTTCGACCTTCGTATGGTTAGTCAAGATTGGAACATAATGGATCGAATGTTATTTTCATAATATCGAGATGAGCTATGAATCCAGGTTACCAAGCTCAAATTTCTGGGAACGATCAAATACCGAGCTCGAAGTCATTATCGAGCTCGAGTCCAAATCGAACTATGAAGCGAAGCGGTGTCATCGAGCTTAAGAACCATAGACCGACCAATATCAAGCCCGATTCGATACCGATCCCCGAGTCAATATTGACTCGAGCTCTAAATCTGAAAATCGACCAATACCAAATACGACCAAGATCGAGCCAAGAGACAAGAGCCATTACAGCCGCACTAAGGGAGAGAATCTCGGCGGAAATTAGGAAAATGCTAATCTATCATGAGATTCTCACTATGTATTTTTAATTATATCTAAAGTAGGATTCCCCCACTATAAGAGGAATAACTACTATTTTTGTAGAAGAATCCAACATTAAGGCATTCACACACTCTCATATTATTGATATTCACAGAGAAAAATATACTAATATTCATACAAAGATTATCCTTTTTTTGGGTTTTGTATATTGATTCGTCTTGCTTGTTCATAAACCGTTTTCCACTCAGTTTGGTTAGTATTTCATTATTTATACATTCAATACTCAATATATTTCTACTTACTTTCCGATTTGTGCTAAATTATACCACGTATCCTTAGAACTACGTATAAATTCAACTCTATCCATTTTTCGGGTAAACAAATTATTAGAATAAGGAGGTTACAACACAACAACTAATGTGCCTCTATCTCAAACAATAAGGGAGTCATAAATATGAATCATCGTCATAGTCAATTGAGGAGAGGTTGTAATATGATTTCTAAAAGAAATAAAAAGTGTTTCAATTAAACATAGGCAAATACTAAGTAATTTTGGAGAGATCAAGATTTCCGTAAAAACAAATCCTTAATGATAGATATCAAATTGAGGCCATAACTCAAATGGACCTTTGGATGTCCAAAATCCTTTCCCCAAATATCGAAAATGTGTTTAGTAGTGTAGTACTTCACCACCACAAACCTATATTTCGGTATGCTCGAGAAAAACTTATCATCTCGTATAGTATACAATTTAGTCCAACATTCTTTAACACTATAGTATTCCATAATCCATATCCTAAAAGTACCTCCCACCGTCTCATCAATACAAGAAGAATAGGTGCAAATCATTCCTTCCAATACTGAAACGCCAAGTTGGACGTACCTGTTGCAAGAATGGCACATTTGATCTATATCTCCATACACCTCATTTGAAATACTAAATGAAATAACAAAATGATATGTTAAAAACCCGATCCAATGAAATGCCCCATGTACACATGCCAAAGAGTCCATACAAGAGAACAAACTGTTGATGCGCGGGGATAATTAATTTTTCTCCAGGATCCACTTTTGAGCGCAAGAACTTGAGTAGAATAAGGCTTATGCACGTCAATCTTAAGAATCTTGAAGCCATTGCTAGTCGAGTCATATCTCAATCCGTAAATAGAAAGTGTGGGATGTTTTGGTGGAAATTGTGGATTGGGAAGTATTATTGATTCTCATGTAGAGGGATTCCATAGGAAAAGTTGCTCAAATTCACCGAGAACAAAGATGAGGATAAGAGACAAGCCATAAGAACAACATAACATCTTACAATACCTTGCTCTACATTTTACAGGGAAATCAAGCCTTTTTACATCAACTGAGGACAAAGAAGAACGATAGATGCACATCGTACCATCCTTGGGGCATGGTTGGCAAATAACAAGTTTTTGGGAATTCTGATTATTCATGGCATGATTGAGATGCTTCGTCTTAAAGTAAGGATCAGAGATTACTGCCTCCCAAGATTTTGAAACACATCTGCATCGAAGAAGATATAAGGATTTCCATAATTATTTTCTCGTGGAAGTGAACTCCAGTAGCCTAAATAGGACAAGGCAAGTGCTTTAGTAGTTCACATGTGGAAGACATTACTCTTTAGAAATACGCACATTATAATTATAATATATATAACAAAAACAAATATTAAAGAAAGATACAGTAACTAGCTAGAGTTCAAAACTCAGTTGTAAGTAACAACCTGAAATTATTCACCTGCTGATCAACAATATCCATCTACTTTGACTGCTTTACAACTCTCTTCCCTGCAAATTAAGTAAAAGTTGTTGTCATCCCCATCCGTATTGACGATAAGGGTGCAGTGGAGGCAAAAATGAAATTGTTTACCCGAAAAACGGATGACAATTGAATTTATACGTGGTTCTAAGGATATGTGGTATATTTCGGTACAAATTGAGAAAATATATAAATGAATATTGAAATAAACTATAAAAGAAATGAATGCAAACCGAATGAACTAATTAGCCTAAGCCTTCAAGTTTTATCACTCTCAGACTGAATGGAGAGTAACTGATAGAAGAACAATATGACTAAATATCAAAACCAGAAAAAGATAGTATATTGCTTTATGTTCTATGAATTTGAATGAATCCCCCTTATAAATAATCATACCCCCCTTTATATGGTGGGGATGTACTATTCTTAATATAATTTTTAAATACAGCAAGCAATCCCATGATATACTTAGTATGAGCAGCTAAGTACATATATTGTCTAGGGCATGGCAAAATTAATTATCATTATGTGATATTTAAACTATATCTATGTATGTCTTGTATACAGTTCTTTCATCTCTAGTTCTTAACTATTTCAAAGTTTTCTGTATGCGGTATTTATTTTCTCTATAAGTATGAGGTATCCGATTAATATCCGGTTTAAGACGTTGGCTAGCCTCAAAGAGATAGGTCGCTGTTGTCGAGGTAGGCATTTAGACCTTGTTAGGTGATCCCGTCGCCAAGATGACACAAGTACAAAAAGCTCCAGAAGTACAAAAAGCCCTGATAGAAGCCTGAGTTTTATCACAAGTACAAAAAGCTCCAAAACAATGGCATTCACTGCCAGATTGGCTTGAGTCAGAGTTATAGGCGATGTTGATATCATCTTCATTCCTATACTCATCTGAGGAATAATTAGGAGAAGAATCTAAATTAGGTTCTTCTAAGATAGAGAAGAGTTCCTTTTTGGTATCTTCGCTAATTTCAAGAAGATTGATCTTCTTCTTCTTTCTGTCAGATTTGCACTGGTTGGCTCTGTGACCAGTTTTACCACAGTTCCAACAGACCTCTTTGGTTTTTGAAGAAGTTCTTCTGAATTTGAATTTCTTTTTAGGAGGATCATCAAAATTCTTCCTGGATTTGTGGCGATGGGTCATTTTGGAAGACATGTAAGCTTTGTCCTTCTTGGAAGAATGAGTAGAATGAGCGACAATATTTGTATAACCGAAGTCTTGACAGAAACTTCCTAATTCTCTTCTAGAAGAGTGTTGCTCTTTTTTGAGCTGCTCTTTAAGCTTGATGTCTGTGCAGAGTTCGAGACCTACAACATTGATAATGATAATAATGTCACCATAGGTCATTTGATGGTAAGGAATTTTACCTTCACAACGATCCTGGATTTTGGTTCGGACTTTGCTAGCGAATAAAGGGGGAAGACCGCTGATGAAGCGTTCTTTCCAGAAGTCTAGATGACAGTCAGGTCTAGTCATAACCTTGGTGATGAATTGGTTTTTATACCAGATAAAGTCATCTAAAGATGAACAGGATATATTATTCAGAATTTGTAAACTTCTGTCTTGGAAGAGTTTTGGCTCTCCAATGAAGTGTTTTGCTATGTGATAGAGAAGGGTAGCACATGCGTCTTCTCTAGTTATTTGTGAGGTTGTTTCCATAGGGGTAACATTCCCACCAATAACCATAGCAGAGGAGGTTCCTTATGCTTTAACTACGGTTTCAATAGCCGTAGCAGAATAGATGGCTTGTCTGATATCATCGGTGAAATAATTGTCCCACCAATGTTTTAACATGCCCGTAAAACCAGCTACAATCATAGAGGCGACTTCTTTTCAGGACAACATTCAAAGGTTTATAGTTTGGGAATGGGATATCTGATCCATTTCAGGACAATATTCAAAGGTTTATAGTTTATAACTAATCGTGGGGCACCTCTCTCTTTCTCTGCACTTTTGTTAACATAAAATGCAGAGCAACTCCAAAGAGATTTGGATGGACGAATAATGTTATTTTTGAGGAGATATATTTTTGTGCAGAGTAAATATGTATAGCAGGATACAGTACCTTAATCTCTTAGACCTGAAGGTTTTTCAGTTTAAGTCTTCTTGGTTTTACTCTCTTTTCTCTAAATATGAATCAAAACTAGCATGTTTTGAATAGTGTCAATTTATCTTCTGCAGCAACTAAGATTGCTAGACTAGAAATTGATTTACAAAATTGGAATATCCCTAATGAACCTTTTAAAAAGATTTATGAATTAGGAAATTTCAGTTTCGTTAAGAAGCATAATATTAAGACCTGTGAGTCCACTATTGCTATCAACAATTCTTTAGAAATTATTAAACTACTTTCTGAGCATGATTTGAATAGATATAAAAATCGATTCAATTACTTGCATATTGGTTTAGTTCAAATTGCTGTCAAACCTCTCTTTAGGAAAGGTTTAGACGTACCTATCTGCGTCCTTCTAAGAGATGCTCGTCTCCTGAATTTCGACGACTCTCTCTTAGGAGTTCTTCAAAGTAACCTAGCCAATGGCCCGGTATACTTTAACTGCTATCCTAATTTCTCAGTAGATATCAATGACCCTAATGTCATGGATACTTTGACCTTAAACGTCAAAACCAAGAACATGAATAGCAAAATCAATACTCGTGAAATAACTATCATTCACAGAGTCTATTATAGACTCATGGACACTACTCTTGCACCAAGAGCTCGAGTTGAAAGTGTCAAGGGAGTCACCATACTTATGGAAGCAAATACTGATCATAATACTGTATTTGTCCCTAGACTCCTTAATTGGAATGATATACTCACAAGTGATGAATGGCACTTCGATGCCATAACTCAACCTTCTACTTCGAATCTTGAAAGATCTCAGATTGAGCAGGTTATTCAGTTTCCTGATGGATCTATTGATCTAAAATTCTTAGGAGCAAGTTCTAATCTTTCGAGCAGAACTAGTTCCTTTAGAAGAAGGACTATTGTTCCTTCCGTGCCTTCTTCTTCTAAACCCCCGGAGGAAGACGTAACTGAAAACGTCAAAACTTCCGTTCCAAATACTGGTAACAACAAAGGGAAAGTTACGGGAGTAGATTTCTCCCATACGGTCCCAAAAGTTTATTACCAAAATCATCCCGCTAGTCCAACCCCTAGCGATATGTATCCTCCTCAGGAAGAAGTCCCTGAGTATATCAAAACTATCAGATCTGGTGATCAATACATCCTAGATGAGAAGAAGATGGACCAACAGTTGTACCATCCTGATAACGTACCTAAAAGAAAATGGTATGTTGCTACTTATTCTCTTGAACATAGAAAAGACTTCAGAAATTGCTGGTTATCAGACATGAGAAGAATGAGATGTGAAATCGATTTCTTCAGATGGTTTGAAATATCTGGAAAATACGAACATCAGAAGGACTGCTTGCAAGTCCTTATTAACAAATGGTATACAGCCAACAACAAAGTTGTTGAATCTGTCACTCCTCCTCTAGAAGGAATAAAAATCCCTGTTTCCAACGTTGTTATCTCTGTTTTCCCAAGTTTTCTAAGACCTCTCCCCTCTGTATTTCTCTTATATAGTATATTTGGTACTCTGCAAGAGCATCAATGCTCCATTCAATTATGCTTCTTCCTTCGTGAGAAGTAGAGGCAAGAAAATAATTTTTCTCGTATTGGATATGTGGGAACGAGGGACGCTTATGATAATTTTTGAAATTATGAAAGCGTTCATTAGTGAGCTTATAGAGGAGATCTTCCTTTTCCTGGATGGTGGATATTTTACCATCCTTGGATTTCTCCTTAGAAATATTAAGATCAGCCAACTGTTTGTTGATTTTGTCAAGAACATTACCACTGACTTCAAATGCATCTTTGAGTTTCGGATATTTGTCCTTTATATGTACTTAGCTGCTCATACTAAGTACGTATACTGCCAACATAGCTCTGATACCAAGGAGAGACGGAACGAGATGCAGTATAAAAACTTAAAGACAGTATAAGTAAAGCCCTTAAAACAAACTTACAAGATTATTATTGATTAAACTCAAGAATCTTATTCTCACTCATCAGAATGACAGACCTAAAACTAGGTCAGTTATTGAACCATTCAGCATGAAGCAAGTCATGGATCGCTTCGATAAACCGGCTGAACCTTTGATTTCTGATCTGAGGCACGAAGTCTCAGAACTAAAGGAAGAAATCAAAG
This sequence comes from Nicotiana tomentosiformis, assembly GCF_000390325.3. Classification (NCBI taxonomy): domain Eukaryota; kingdom Viridiplantae; phylum Streptophyta; class Magnoliopsida; order Solanales; family Solanaceae; genus Nicotiana; species Nicotiana tomentosiformis. The sequence goes on along the minus strand of NC_090816.1, from coordinate 119,904,388 downwards.
ATATTAAATCTAGACTTGGAAAAGTTGAGGTTGATATTTTAATAGAACAAGTTCTTAAACGAGCTAAGACTTATGAATATAAGTCAGAAAATGAAGAAGAACCTAGTCCTCGTCAAAGTGGGTGTCATTCTGAGAATGAAGACTCTATTGACCTTCGTCTTACCAAAGATAAGACTTCATCCTCTCAAACTCAAGGCCTTACAGTCCTCACTAGTATCAAACCTCAGAGTTACCATATTCCTATCAAGATTGTTATTAGCAAAAACTTCGCTATTAACAAAATCGCTTTGCTTGATAGTGGTACAGATCGTAACTGCATCATGAAAGGTATTGTTCCTACTCAGTACTTAGAAAAAAGTACTTCCAAATTATACTCCACCACAGGAGAACAACTTCGTATTAATTATAAGCTTTTAAAAGCTCATATTTGTAATAATGGTATTTGCTTGACAAATGATTTAATTATTACTGAAGATATTAATGAAGATATCATTCTTGGAATTCCTTTTATCACACAGATAAAACCTTTCATTACTGACTTTGACGGTATTTCTACTCAAATATTAGGAAAAGAATTACATTTTTCCTTTGTTAAAACCCTTTCACAAGATGAAAGTGGGTTTATAAGAAAAAATACTGTTTTTCAGATAAATAAACTCTCTCAGCATATCACCTTTTTAAAGGATGAAATTAGAGTTAAGAAAATCGAACAGATTTTAAAAACCCCAGAGATAGTTACCAAAATAGCTAATCTTCAAAACATTTTTGAACAAGAAATATGTTCTGATTTTCCTAACGCTTTTTGGGGAAAAAAAAAGCACTTAGTTGAATTGCCTTACACAGAAGGATTCAGTGAACAGGTCATCCCTACCAAGGCAAGACCTATTCAGATGAATCATGAAATTATGGAAATTTACAAAAAAGAGATTTCAAATCTCCTCAAAAATAACATTATTCGTACATCTAAATCTCCTTGGAGTTGCTATGCATTTTATGTTAACAAAAGTGCAGAGAAAGAGAGAGGTGCCCCACGATTAGTTATAAACTATAAACCTTTGAATGCTGTCCTGAAATGGATCAGATATCCCATTCCCAACAAAAGGGATCTTCTGAAAAGAACTTACAAAGCAAATGTTTACAGTAAGTTCGATATGAAATCTGGTTTCTGGAAAATTCAAGTAGCCGAGAAAGACAGATACAAAACGGCTTTTAATGTTCCCTTCGGTCAGTACGAATGGAATGTTATGCCATTTGGGCTCAAGAATGCCCCATCGGAGTTTCAGAATATCATGAACTCCATTTTTAATGATTATAGTTATATGTCTATAGTTTATATAGATGATGTTCTTATATTCTCGGATAATATAGATTCTGTGATGACCCAAAATGTCATCTTTAAATTTAATAATTAATTCTGTATTCTAAGACCTCGAAAAGCACTATTTATCATTACTCGACTTGCGTGTGCAGTCCGTAAAACTTTTTCGGAAAATTTAAGGTGAAAAATGAATTAAAATGTGAATTGGAGCTTTAAAACTCAATTGAGTTGACTTTGGTCAACATTTTGAGCAAACAGACTCGGATCAGTGTTTTGATAATTTTTGTAGGTTCGTATCGTGATTTGGGACTTAGGCATATGCCCGGAATCAAATTCCGAGGTCCCTAGCCCGAGATATGGAATTTTGATGAAAAATTAAAAGTTTAAGTTCAAATAGTGACCGGATGTTAAAATATATGCAGACCGCCCCGGAATAGAATTTTGATGATTCCAACAGCTCCGTATGGTGATTTTGGACTTAGGAGCGTGATCGGAATTTTATTTGGAAGTCCGTAGTAGAATTAGGCTTGAAATGCCGAAAGTTGAATTTTTGGGAAGTTTGACCGAGGGGTTGACTTTTTGATATCGGGGTCGAAATCCGATTCTGAAAATTTTCATAGCTCAGTTATGTCATTTATGACTTGTGTGCAAAATTTGAAGTCATTCCGAATTGATTTGATGTGTTTTGACACAAGATATAAAATTTGAAAGTTCAAAGTTCATTGATTTTGATTTGAGGTGTGATTCGTCGTTTTGATGTTGTTTGATGTAGTTTGAAGCCTCGACTAAGTTCGTATGGTATTTTGAGACAGGTTGGAATAATTGGTTAAGGTCCCGAGGGTCTCGGGTGGATTTCGGAAGGTAAACGGAATGGATTTCGGACAAAGTGCTGGAAATTTCTGTTTGCAGTAGAAATTTCTGTTGCAGAAATTCCCTGCGTGGAGCCAAGTTTGGAAGCTTATATCTCGCAATTCATAATTAATCAAAAAATGTGCAAAACATGAAAGTTGTAGTCGTATGATTATAGGTTCCAGAAAGTTAAATTATGCATTATTTGGACATTTATACAGAAAGTTATGACGGATTGAATGAAGGCTGGTAGAGCAGTTTTGCCAGAAATTTCGCCAGAAATTCTGATGCATGCAGCCGACTTTGGGAGCTTATACCTCGCAATGCATAAGGAATCAGAATAATTGCAAAACACGAAAGTTGTAGTCGGTGGATTCTAGTTTCCAGAAAGTTAAACCATTTATGATTTGGACATTTGTACATAAAGTTATGATCAATTGAAGTAAGACTAGTAGAGTTATTTCTGGTAGACTTTTAGTGACGAAAAGTGGACTTTTAGTGACGAAAAATGGACTTTTAGTGACGGATTGGCAGAAACTTAAGGACCAAAACTGCTCATTTCATTCATTTCGTTTTGGATTTTTGGAGCACGATTTTTGGGCGATTTTTGGGCGATTTTCACGGGAAAATATTGGGGTAAGTGTTCCTTATCCTATATTGATTATATTTCATGATTCCATACTCATTTATATCATGAATCCGTGATTTTATGGAAGAAAAATCAAGATTTTTACAAAATCTTCCAAAAACGAAAATTTAAGATTTGGAGGTCGAGTGGTTATCGGATTTTGGTAAAATTGGTATGGGTGGACTCATAATTGAATGGGTTGTCGGATTTTATAAGTTTTACCGGATTCCGAGATGTGGGCCCCACGGGCAAAATTTGAGCTAATTTCGGATTTTTAATGAAAATGTAATATTTTCTTATGAAATTGATTACTATAATTTTTGTTGACTGTATCGAATTAATTATGACTAGATACGAGTCGATCGGAGTCGGAAATTCAAGGAAAAAGCATAATACTTGATTAAATTGGAGCAAGTCGAGGTAAGTGACTTGTCTAACCTTGTGTGGGGAAATTTTCCCTAGGATTGGTATTGATGTGATTATTGAAATATGTTGAAAGTCGTGTGCACGAGGTGACGAGTGTGTACACGGGTTAAATTGCGAAAGATTATATTTTTAAATTATGTAGATCACTGTTACGCATTTATTAAATTATTTTATCTTGTTATATTCTTCATCATTGATGTGAGATATATACTTCAAATTTGTTTGATCTTTTCTTACTATTGGTTTTACCTGTTTAGTTGAAACTTGGTTTCTTTTATTCTGTGCATTATTTGAAGGTTGATTTTCTTTAAATTAAATATTATTAATATGAAGTATTTGACATTTTTAAACTTGATATTGAAGCAACATAGTAAAGATTTTGAAATAATTTTTTCCTAAATTATTTACTCCTGAATATTTTTATACTCATTGTGAGGGAGCCGTGAGCTCTTTATTGTGGAAGCATATTATTGATGAATTATTTTGATATGAGCCGTGAGCTCTTTATTGTGGAAAACTATTATTGATGATTTATTTTGGCATGAGCCGTGAGCTCTTTATTGTGGCAAACTATTATTGATGATTTATTTTGGCATGAGCCGTGAGCTCTTTATTGTGGCAAACTATTATTGATGATTTATTTTGGCATGAGCCGTGAGCTCTTTATTGTGGCAAACTATTATTGATGATTTATTTTGGCATGAGCCGTGAGCTCTTTATTGTGGAAAAATATTGTTGTTGAATTATTTTGGCAAGTTAAATTATTTGAGCACTTGAGGTACAAATTGTGATATATTGTGATATTGATACGCATGCGGTGGTATAAGGTTTGGGTGTTGAAACGCATGCGGTGAGATAAGGGTGGCTTGATACGCGTGGCTAGTAGGGGAACTACTAGAAGTCATGCGGTGTGATAAGGGTGGCTAAAACGCGGGATGCTATTTCGGGAAAAATATTTTCTTTAAATAAATTGTGAAGGCTCCCGCGGTGATATAAGGAAATGAGATATTGTGAATTTATTTATGATTTGGGACTACGAGGCGGTACCTCGGGAGTGCCCTTGTTGATATTGATTTATGGCCGTAGTTGCCTTTGATTATTATTGTGATTTTCATAAAGTTGAAGGAAATTCTGTTTTGATTTCCACGAGATATTATTTGCAATTATTTGGTGTCATTAAATGTGACATACTATTTGATTCATTTTCAATGTCATTTTATTTTACTACATTGATAAACATTTTACCATGCCATTATTATATTCCAGTAGGGCCTCACCTAACCTCGTCACTACTCTACCGAGGTTAGGCTTGGCACTTATTGGGTACCACTGTGGTGTACTCATACTACACTTCTGCATATTATTTTGTGCAGATCCAGATACATTACCAGCCTAGACGTCATTGAGTTACCTGCGCACGGAGATTTCGAGGTATATCTGCCAGCGTCCGCAGACTCCGGAGTCCCCTTCTATCATTTTATGTTGCTTCCTTATATTTTATCTAGACCTTGACATATAGAGACATTAAGAATAAATTCTTAGAAGCTTGTGACTTATTTCTACCGGGTTTTGGGAGTTGAAATTGTTTGAATTGTAGTTTATTTATTTTAAATATTTATTATTATTCCGCATTGATAGGCTTACCTAGTCTTAGAGACTAGGTGCCATCACGACATCCTACGGAGGGAATTTGGGGTCGTGACAGATTCCCACTTTAAACATCTCTTACTTAGTCTATTTAAGGCTCCCTCTCCCCATTGTATGAGGCATCAGAAAATTTCCCAAGTTTTCTAAGACCTCTCCCCTCTGTATTTCTCTTATCTTCCGTTGCTATGTTCATAATGTTTAATCAATAATAATCTTGTAAGTTTGTTTTAAGGGCTTTACTTATACTGTCTTTAAGTTTTTATACTGCATCTCGTTCCGTCTCTCCTTGGTATCAAAGCCATGTTGGCAGTATACATACTTAGTATGAGCAGCTAAGTACATATACTGTCTAGGGCATGGCAAAATTAATTTTCATTATGTGATATTTAAATTATATCTATGTATGTCTTGTATACAGTTCTTTCATCTCTAGTTCTTAACTGTTTCAAAGTTTTCTATATGTGGTATTTATTTTCTCTATAAGTATGAGGTATCCGATTAATATCCGTCTTAAGACGTTGGCTAGCCTCAAATAGATAGGTCATTGTTGCCGAGGTAGGCGTTTAGACCTTGTTAGGTGATCCTGTCGCCAAGATGACTTTAGAGAAAAGAGAGTAAAACCAAGAAGACTTAAACTGAGAAACCTTCAGGTCTAAGAGATTAAGGTACTGTATCCTGATATACATATTTACTATTTACTTATACGTATTGAATAGTTATTTTAGCCTTATAAGCCCCTAGACTGTATTTTCTAAATACGAATCAAAACCAGCATGTTTTAAATAGTGTCAATTTATCTTCTGCAGCAACTAAGATTGCTAGATTAGAAACTGATTTACAAAATTGGAATATCCCTAATAAACCTTTTAAAAAGATTTATGAATTAGGAAATTTCAGTTTTGTTAAGAAGCATAATATTAAGACATGTGAGTCCACTATTGCTATCAATAATTCTTTAGAAATTATTAAACTACTTTCTGAGCATGATTTGAATAGATATAAAAATCGATTCAATTACTTACATATTGGTTTAGTTCAAATTGTTGTCAAACCTCTCTTTAGGAAAGGTTTAGACGTACTTATCTGCGTCCTTCTAAGAGATGCTCGTCTCCTGAATTTCGACGACTCTCTCTTAGGAGTTCTTCAAAGTAACCTAGCCAATGGCCCGGTATACTTTAACTGCTATCCTAATTTCTCGGTAGATATCAATGAACCTAATGTCATGGATACTTTGACCTTAAATGTCAAAACCAAGAACATGAATAGCAAAATCAATACTCGTGAAGTAGCTATCATTCACAGAGTCTATTATAGACTCATGGACACTACTCTTGCACCAAGAGCTCGAGTTGAAAGCGTCAAGGGAGTCACCATGCTTATGGAAGTAAATATTGATCATAGTACGGTATTTGTCCCTAGACTCCTTAATTGGAATGATATACTCACAAGTGATGAATGGCACTTCGATGCCATAACTCAACCTTCTACTTCGAATCTTGAAAGATCTCAGATTGAGCAGGTTATTCAGTTTCCTGATGGATCTATTGATCTAAAATTATTAGGAGCAAGTTCTAATCTTTCGAGCAGAACTAGTTCCTTTAGAAGAAGGACTATTGTTCCTTCCGTGCCTTCTTCTTCTAAACCCCCAGAGGAAGACGTAACTGAAAACGTCGAAACTTCCGTTCAAAATACTGGTAACAACAAAGGGAAAGTTACGGGAGAAGATTTCTCCCATACAGTCCCAAAAGTTTATTACCAAAATTTGGAACGGAAGTTTCGACGTTTTCAGTTACGTCTTCTTCTTCTCCTTTGATAAATTCGATTTTGAAATCAAAGCTAGACAGTAGAACTTGCCATCTAGCAAATATCTATTTTGAAACCAGATTTTTAACATCCTTTTGTAAAATTTCTTTAGCAGATTTACAATCCACTCTAACCAAAAATTCTTTGTTAATAAGATCGTCTTGAAATTTAGTGATACATAGCACTATAGACAGAACTTCTTTTTTAACAGTAGAATAATTCTTTTGAGCAGAATTCCAGATTCCTGATGTAAAATGAACCAATTGTTCAGAATACTCGATGGAAATCTTTTGTTTAAGGATACCTCCGTAACCTATATCTGAAGCATCTGTTTCTACTATCATAGAAGCTTATGGGTTAGGGATTCCTAGACAAGGAAGGTTTTGTACAAGTTTTTTGACTTGGATAACAGATCGTGTTTGTTCTTAATTCCAAGGGATAGGATTCTTCCTAAGTCGTTTGTAAAGAGGTTCACAGACCTGTCTAATGTTGGGGATAAAATCAGCAACATAATTGAGGCTTCCTAAGAATCTCTGCAGTTGAGTTTTATCAGTAATCTCATTAGGGAATTTGGATGAGAACTCTATGGCTCTGCAAATTGGTTTATAAGATCCTTGGTAAAGTTCATGACCTAAGACTCTAATAGAGGTTTGGAAGAGTTTGATCTTCTGGGCACTAACTACCAAACCGTTTCTCTTAACAACTTTTAGGCCCAGGGCGGCCATGTGCTCGATTAACCTCTGCACGGCCTTTACGATGTCTACCACCGTGATGCCATCGATAACTTTGATCTTGTCGGGATTGATCTCGATTCCTCGATTAGATACCATGAACCCGGGAAATTTTCCTGACCCAACAATGTAAAATTTTATAGATTTTCCTATTTTTTTCTTCGAACATTCGATTTACTAGGCGTTGATAAGTGGAACCATCATTTTCTAATCCGAATGGCATTACATTGTAACAGTAGGTACCATACATAGTGATGAACGCGGTCTTTTCTTGATCATCCAGGCTCATTTGTATTTGATTGTACCCGGAATAGGCATCTAGAAAACTGAGGATCTTGTGGCCGGCCATGGCATCTATCATGCGATCGATATTACGCAAATGAAAAGAATCCTTGGGACATGCTTATTTAGATCCTTGTAATCTACACACATTCTAAGCTTGTTTCCTTTTTTAGGGACTACTACTACGTTTGCTAACCATTTAGGGTAATTTACTTCAAGGATTGACCCTATTTTAAGAAGCTTGGTTACCTCGTCTTTGACGAAAGCATGTTTGACCTCGGACCGGGGTCTTCTTTTTTGCTTCACCGGATGGAACTTCGGATCCAAGCTTAGTCTATGGGAGGTGATTTCCGGTGGGATCCCTGTCATGTCAAGAAGTGACCAAGTGAAACAATCCATGTTAGATATAAGAAATTGAATAAGCTTTTTCCTGAGCTTGGGAATTAACCTCGTGCCTAAGTATACCTTTCATTCGGGCAATTGTTCGATTAGTGTGATTTACTCCAATTCTTCGACTGTTGATTTGGTAGCGTTGGAATCATCGGGGACTATGAAGGATCGAGGGATCCCATAATCATCATCTTCGTCAGACTCCTGCTTTTCTAGTTGGGTCGAGGCCGACGTTTGTGATTGTTATTTGGTATCCTCCTTTGAATTTGACCTCTTTTTCGATGAGAGTGACGATACCGAAATCACTTCATCGACGACAAACATTTCCTTTGCGGCGGGTTGCTCCCCGTAGATTATTTTGATTCCCTCTGGTGTTGGGAATTTTAGAACCTAGTGAATGGTCGAGGGTACTACTCTCATGTTGTGGATCCATGGTCTCCCGAACAGGGCGTTGTACTTCATGTCGCCCTCGATCACGTGGAATTTCATTTCTTGGATGGTCCCGGCCACGTTTACTGGCAAAGTTATCTCGCCCTTAGTAGTTTCACATGCCATGTTGAATCCGTTTAGTACTAGGGCCGCGAGCACAACCTGGTCCTGTAGACCGAGTTGCTCTAAGACCTTCGATCGAATGATGTTGGCCGAACTACCTGGATCAACTAACACACGCTTAACTTGAGTCTTATTCATGAGTACAGATATTACCAGTGCATCATTATGGTATTGCATGATTCCTTCTACATCTTCGTCATTGAAGGGCAAGGTTCCTTTCGGTATGTAATCCTGATACCGAGATCGCTTCTCCCTTACGATCGAGACCTTAGTGCATTTAAACTCTGGCCCTTGGGGAACATCGATCCCTTCGATAATCATGTGAATAATGTGTTGCGGTTCTTCTTGATCGTTTTGTCTATTGAACTCTCTGCTTTTGAAGTGATTCTTGGCCCGATCACTAAAAAACTCCCGAAGGTGCCCTTCATTGAATAACTAGGCTACTTCTTCTCTCAACTGCCTGCAATCTTCCGTTCTGTGGCCATGGGTGCCATGATACTTGCATACTTGATTGGGATTTCTTTGGGCTAGATCGGTCTGCAAAGGTCGATTCCATTTGGTATCTTTTATACGTCCGATAGCCGATACGATAGCGGATGAATCAACATTGTAGTTATACTCCGACAATTGCGGTGCTTCCTTAAGTTCGATATGCCTGTCGAAACCATTCTTGTTGATCAGCCCTCGAGATCCTTGTCCTCGATCGCTTCTCCTCTCACCTCGTACGGAGTTGTGCCCATGTCCGTTTCCCCTACGATCTCTATTATACGGCTGGTATCGATCTATGTTCATCCTCGGTTCTCGATCGATGTCTCTTTTGGTAGCTGATCCAGAAGGAGCCCCTAGTTGGTTATCTTCGACTCTAATCTTTGATTGATATCGATTATGTATATCGGCCCAGGTAATAGCCGGGTACTCAATCAAGTTCTGCTTCAACTACTGTGAAGCCATTGAGCTTCGTTCATTTAGTCCTTAGGTGAAAGCTTGAATGACCCAATCGTCTATGAACGGTGGTAGATCCATTTGTTCCATTTGGAAACGAGATACAAACTCTCTTAGCATCTCGTTCTCTTTTTTGCTTTACCTTGAAAAGGTCTGACTTCCTAGTCTCGACCTTTATGGCTCCGGTGTGAGCTTTTACAAAAGAATCTGCAAGCATGGCAAAAGAATCGATAGAGTTAGGTGGTAAATTATGATACCATATCATTGCTCCCTTTGACAGGGTTTCCACGAATTTCTTTAGTAATACGAATTCGATCTCGTCGTCTTATAGATCATTCCCTTTAATGGCACACGTGTAAGAGGTGACATGCTCGATGGGGTCGGTTCCATTATACTTAGGAATCTCGGGCATGCGGAACTTCGTAGGGATCGGTTTGGGAGCTGCGCTCGGGGGGAAAGGCTTTTGTACGAACTTTTTGGAATCCAAACCCTTCAATATTGGTGGTGCCCCCGGTATTTGATCAACCCTAGAGTTATAAGTTCCCACTTTCTTGTCGTTTGCTTCGATCCTCTTTTTCCCTGATTCTATTCGCTTTGTCAGTTCCTCGAGCATCTTTATAATTTCGGGGTTAGTCCCCGATTCTTGTTCATTTGACCTTACCGCAACTGGCCCCGTTCTGTGGGTGACTTCTTGGGGTGGACCGGGCTCGGCTTTGCTCGGTTCCTGGGTTTGGCTCTGCAACTAAGCTATCGCCACATGTTGAGCTTGCACTATTTCGAAAATCATACGCAGGTTGATCCCGTCTTCTCCAATATTTTGAGTATTTCAAACTGCAGATCGGATTCCACCATGGATGCTGTCTTCTGGACCGGAATGTTAGTTCGCTTCGATGGCCACATGCGAATTAACATCAATCGGATCCACGACCCGAGTTTCAATGGGGTCAACGGGTAACCTTCCATCCCCGGGCGTCTCGTTGTTATTCTCCCCTTGATGACCAGATTCGTTGTCGATATGTAGGGGTATTAATTGAGAGTTCATAATTTTTAGCCTGAAATCAAAGATACTTCCAAGAGAAAATGTAAAATAGTATGTTTTACAGAGATTTGTATCAAATAACCACTATTATCCTTAGCCCCACGGTGGGCGCCAAACTGTTTACCTAAAAAACGGATGACAAACAGAATAAATTAATTAGCCTAAACCTTTAAGTTTTATCACCCTCAAACTGAATGGAGAGTAACTGAAAGAATAACAATATGACTAAATATCAAAACGAGAAAAAGATAGTATATTGCTTTATGTTCTATGAATTCAAATGAATCCATCTTACAAATAATCAGACCCCCTTTATATAGTGGGGAGGTCCTATTTTTAATATAATTTTTAAATACATCAATGAATCTCATGATAGATTAATTAATTGGCCTCTCATTGATATGCGTCGTTTCTGTCGAGATTCTCGCCCAATTGCGGATATTCCGGCTTTCTGTTTTTGGCTCGATAAGCTTTCCTCAATCCCGACCTCGATCGGTTTCTATTTAGCCCGATATTGATCTTGGCCGGTCTCTATTTTGCTCGACCTTGATCTTAGCCGATCTCGATCTTGACTAGTCTCTATTTTGCTCGACCTCTGGGTCTCGAGCTCGGTAACCTAACTTCGCATCATGGCTTGATATTACACGAAGTTGAACCTTGGTCTGTCATGTTCCAACCTCGATTATTCATACGAAGGGCAAACTCGGTGTTGACCGTATACAGAAATCTTTATATATGAAATTTGCTCAAACACCACCCTAATAGGGGTGTACATAAGCCGGATTGGTTCGGTTTTTATCAAAACCAAACCAAATCAACTATATCGGTTTGGATTGATTCAGTTTTGTTAAAGTTATAGATAAAGTTTTGATACATGTATATATTTAGTAAAAATTTAAAAAATAATAAACATATGATCTATTAAAATAATCTTATGGGATAATTGTTTTTAGTAGCACATGATTGTTATTTTCTTAGTCAGCTAACAATAATTTCTTGTTGATGTACGCTTCAAGGTTAAACGAATTTAATAATTAAACATAAAAATCAATATAAAACCTAAATAATGATATGAACTATTTAGTTTTAAAATTATCTAAAAAAATACCATTTCAAATTTGAAAAAGATATAAGAGTTTAATAGATGTTGACATATGAATATAGAAGAACAAAAAAATTGACTCATTTCATTAACACTTGATAAGATAGTAATGATACAAACCATTATTTAAAGTAAATAACAATAGATGCACTTCATAGTTCTATTAAATATCATATTTTATGAGAGGATCACAAACATTTTTAGACACTTTAAAAAAAAATCTATATGAAGTCTTAAAAGTGTATATAAAAAGTATATATTTATTGATTTTTTTTACTCAATACCAAATCAAATTAAACCAAACCTAATTGGGTTTTCTAATCGGTATAATTTAATTTTTCGATTTGATGCGGTTTTCCGATTCAGTCTGAACACCCTAACCCTAGTTCTTGAAAAAAAGGAACACGCACAACAGGTACCTTTGCATATTCTTCGATTGGGAGGTCCTGATTTCTTCTTCTTTTGACGACTTGCATTTTTTTTCATCTTTGAACCTTCTCTAATTGCTAGGGCTTCTCTAATTCTCTTCTTCTCCTAGGACTTCGTTTTTTCTAATTGTATTATATTATATTTATTATTACTATTATTACTATAATTAGATTAGATGCCATAGAGTTTCATTAAGAATTATATTGAGGCAGCATACCAAAATTGGAATGAATTAATGCAACCCATGCGTTACTGTCGGTTTATTCATTATTCTAATTAGCCACTTAAGGCTCTTGCCTAAAACCAATTGGTTTCTACATGTATATATATACAAGTATACTTGGCTACAAAACTAGGGTTCAGTCGAACCTATTGATAATTAATTAAATTTGCTCTTAATTATGTGTAATTCTAGGTTTTCTAAGCTAATTATTTTCATGTGATTTTAGATTTATTTTATTTTTGACGCCTCTAATCTAATCATCTTAGTGTTATACATACCAATATACTTTGAGATCTAATTAAGATATGATTAAATCATCTCAAGTAAACTTTTATCATCTTCATACATATTTTTAATATTTCTACGTGAAGTCAAAAGTTTGAGAATTTTCTGATAAATAATGAAAAAGAATGCAATTCAAAGTATTCAATGGCCTTTGTTGTTTACCAAACTAGGCATATGTGTATAACTGTATAAGGAAAGATTTAAAAAAAAAAGGTGAACTAATTGATTTTATAATTATTTATAATGTAAAAGAATTAAACCTTGCAAACCTTGCTTATTACCCACTTGTGTACTTGACTGCTTCTTAACTGAAACGTTAGAATCCAGAATTTTTTTTGATTTACGTAAGCAAAAATGAGAATGGGTTGGTTTAGACGTTTAGTAGATAGACATAAGTGATTAAATGAACAAAACAATAGATAGATGTGCCGTAGATTAGACCAGCAGAGGAAAACAATAAGATTAGTAGGAAAAATATTAAATTATACTAATTAATGAGAGAAAGAAGTTTATTAAACATTAACATGAAAATAAAGGACTAAATTATTGATAAAAATAATTAAAGTATTTTAATATTTATATATGTTGTAGTAGTAATTTGTGATACTTAAACATTTTTGGGGCCTAAAGCAAGTGCTTTACAATTAGTTTTTCGAGTAAAAATTGTATGGGGCGATTCCGTTTGCATCCGTACTCATTTTTTTTGTTAAAAGCATTTTAAAAAGATGATTTTGCCCTTCTTTAATAAAAGAATATTGACAAAACTGTAGACTGCAGGACAAAATTTCAGTATGTTTTTTGTATGAAATTTTAGCAAATGAACTAAATAACTTCAGCATGCATTAGCAAAAACTCATTAGAAAATTACATAATGCAAGACAAAAATATAAGCATGTTTAGTCTGAAGTTTTAGCAAATGACATAAAAAATTTCAGCTTGTTTAGACTGAAATTTCGGATAAAACTCATGACAAAACGGTAGACTGCAGGACAAAATTTCAGCATGTTTTGGTATGAAATTGTTGCAAATGAACTAAATAACTTCAGCATGCATTAGAAAAAACTCATTAAAAAATTACATACTGCAAGACAAAAACTTAAGCATATTTAGTCTTAAGTTTTAGCAAATAAACTAAAAAATTTCAGCTTGTTTTGACTGAAATTTCGGATAAAACTCATGACAAAATTGTAGACTGCAGGACAAAATTTCAGCATGTTTTGGTATAAAGATTTAGAAAATGAACTAAATAACTTCAACATGCATTAGCAAAAACTCATTAGAAAATTACATATTGCAAGATAAAAACTTAGGCATGTTTAGTCTGAAATTTTAGCAAATGAACTAAAAAACTTAAGCATGTTTAGTCATAAGTTTTAGCAAATGAACTAAAAAACTTGAGCATGTTTAGTCTGAAATTTTAGCAAATGAACTAAAAAACTTAAGTATGTTTAGTCTGAAGATTTAGCAAATGAACTAAATAACTTCAGCATGCATTAGCAAAAACTCATTAGAAAATTACATACTGCAAGACAAAAACTTAAGCATGTTTAGTTTGAAATTTTAGCAAATAAACTAAAACACTTAAGCATGTTTAGTCGGAAGTTTTAGCAAATGAACTAAATAATTTCAGCATGTTTAGACTGAAGTTTCGGATAAAACTCATGACAAAATTGTAGACCGCATGATAAATAATTTCAGCATGCATTAGCATAAAGTTTTAGTTTCAATGTGAAACAATTTCATGTTATATTAGCATGAAGTTTTAGTTTCAACATGAAACAACTTCATGCTACATTAGCATGAAGTTTTAGATTCAACGTGAAACAATTTCATGCAAGTGTGATTCAGAAGATGAATCTGGACAAGTTTTTGATTTTTTGATAAAGCTGCTGAGAGGAGAGGAAGAGATCTTTTTTTCACGAATAAGGTTGTAGATCACACAATTTATGCGTGATGCAAGTTTTATATCTTTTGTCAGGGGTGTAATTGTCATATTATTACGGATTTTTTGTTAGTTGGCTACCAAATCAATAATTTTTAAAAATATGATACATATTAAAATGTGACATATATATAGGGTACGGCTACAAATCTCCCGTTTTTCGAGGTGTTGAACTAAATTACATACACATTTCCTTTGTTCAGGGAATTACACCTCTCTTTCTTATTGTTTTACTTTGCATTGCACATAACTTCCTTCGTATTAAAGACACAAGAAAAGAGTAAACCCAAAGACAATTATGCCCTATCATTATCCAAAACTATTATATATGAGTTTTTCACAACAATGGAAAAAACTATAAAAATGAATAACAATATATGATTCTTAAAATTTTTTATTGCAATTGTTATTACTATAATTAAGTATCATAAAATTTCATTAAGAATTACTACAAATACAGAAATAAATATTAAATTCCTTAAGATTGTTGTTTCCCGTCAATATAGCTGTATTTGTAAATAATAATTCTAATTCTGCAAAATATAAATTTACGTAATAAAACAGTAAATAATTCGAGCCCACTGAATTCACAGTGTTTCCTTAAGGAATTTAATCCCCTCCTAGTACCCAAGGTAATGGATTATTTCCTCCCAGGATAGAACGAATAACACACTGGTGTAGCGGTACTTCAAACCCCAGTGTTTCAGCGAACACAAAGTTCGGTAGCAAATCACACTTACAGTTGCTTTGTTTGAAGTTAAAAACAATGCAGAACGAAGGAGTATATACTCAGAAGAACGTATGGAAGTTCTGAGAGGAAGGAGTGCAATGTATAGCCAATTGTATGTTGAGTTCTTGGTAATTTCAGTTGAGTTCCGAGTGTTTCACTTCAACATTTGCTGCTCCTATTTATAGCAAGCAAGAGGGAGTGCAAGCCAAACGTCCACCCTTCATGGTGGAGCAAGCATTACATTCATGGTGGAGCAAGCACTTCATGGTGGAGCAAGCACTTCATGGTGGGAAGACCATTATCCGGCTGCCAATGATCAAATACACGGATTGGAAAATATCCGTTACAAATACGGATAATCTTACGTTAATATTTACTATTAACAAATAAATTTGGTCCAAAAAATTAATCAATCAATCGATCATTTGACCAAATCCAAATCCAAATCCAAATCCAAATCCGAATCCGAAGCCGAAGCCGAAGCCGTAGCCGTAGCCGTAGCCGAAGCCGAGCTGAGCGAGCGACGACGACGACGGCGCGAGGCTTGCTTTCTTCTTAACTCTTTAAGAGCTACAAGAAGAGCAATTATATATATACCCACCAAAAATGTCTTCCACTTCCAATATGGGACAATGTCTCATTGTTAAGAGGGGGAAACTTAAAATTTTACTCAAAATTTCATTTTCCCTCCATTTCCCATTCACCCTCATTTTAAGAATATTACATCTTAAATTAAAACCTCAACAATCCCCCACATGAATGGGGAATGGCTATATCATGGAAGTATGCATGGAAAAACTGTGTGATTTACAAGCAAGGATTAATCGCATCTGGATAAGTAGGTTTCCCTTTGAACTTTCCGTAGTAAACTTATGTCGGATATACTCGGTCAATCGGTAGATTTGATATCTTTGAACCGTCGATCTTTGGTGTATACCTAGACAACCATAAGTCACACAATCAACCCTTAACCGTCTTTGGTTCTCATTGTTGTGTTCGTTTCAGCCATGAACACCGCCTGGTTTCATAAGTGCGTAGAGAACTGGCCTTACAAAGTTCTCCTTGAAGCGGCTAACACTTCACACTTACATAGGTGATTCCTAAACGTGTCATCCTGTAGATACACTATTTGATATACCCCGTATCAAATTTAGAAATCATTAAAAAGCCTTAATGCTTTATCCTTGGTACTGAACATTGTCTCATCACGAGAATGGACTAAAATTTTATTTGACAATGTTGAACCGTCATTAATGACTTTGTTTGATCTCCTTGAACCTAGATCTTGGGATCTCCAGTCTTCTAGGTAGAGTTACCGCCACAATGACTTGTTCTCGGCCATAGCCCCATTCCCCTTGATGATTTCTCAACTACCTCTCTAGTTAGGCCTTTTGTAAGTGGATCCGACACATTATCACTTGACTTTACATAGTCAATCGTGATAATTCCTCTAGAGAGTAATTGCCTAACGGTTTTATGTCTTCGTCGTATATGACGAGATTTACCGTTATACATAATGCTCCCAGCCCTTCCAATTGCCGCTTGACTATCACAATGTATGCATATTGGTGCCAACGGTTTGGGCCAAAATGGAATGTCTTCCAAGAAATTCCGGAGCCATTCAGCTTCTTCACCGGCTTTATCTAAGGCTATGAATTCAGCCTCCATTGTAGAGCGGGCAATACATGTTTGTTTGGACGACTTCCAAGACACCGCTCCTCCACCAATAGTGAATACATATCCACTCGTGGACTTAGAATCAGTTGAACCGGTGATCCAATTTGCATCACAGTATCCCTCAATCACCGCAGGGAAATTACTGTAGTGCAATTCAAAGTTCTGGGTATGTTCTAAATATCCCAAAACTCGTTTCATTGCCATCCAATGAGATTGGCCTGGATTGCTCGTATATCGACTCAGTTTACTTATAGCACAAGCTATATCTGGTCGTGTACAATTCATGATATACATTAAGCATCCCAATATACGAGCATAATCCAATTGTGATATGCTTTGGCCTTTGTTCTTTGCTAATGCAAGATTCACGTCAATTGGAGTCTTTGCAACTTTAAAGCCCAAGTGCTTGAATTTTTCAAGTACTGTCTTAATATAATGATATTGTGACAATGCCAGACCTTTAGGAGTCTTATTGATCTTAATTCCCAGAATTAAATCAGCAATTCCCAAGTCTTTCATATCAAACTTGCTATTGAGCATACGCTTAGTAGCATTTATGTTGGCAATGTCATTACTCATTATCAACATATCATCCACATATAGGCAAACAATGACTATGTGATTTGGAACATTTTTAATGTACACGCATTTATCACATTCATTTATCTTAAAACCATTTGACAACATTGTTTGGTCAAATTTCGCATGCCATTGTTTGGGTGCTTGTTTTAGTCCGTAAAGAGACTTAACAAGTCTACATACCTTCTTTTCTTTACCTGGAACCACAAACCCTTCAGGTTGTTCCATGTAAATTTCTTCCTCCAACTCTCCATTTAAGAAGGCCGTCTTAACATCCATTTGATGAATTTCAAGACCATACACTGCAGCTAATGCTATTAACATCCGTATGGACGTAATTCTTGTAACTGGAGAGTACGTATCAAAGTAGTCTAGACCTTCTCGTTGTCTATACCCTTTGACTACGAGCCTTGCCTTGAATTTATCAATAGTTCCATCATCTTTGATTTTTCTCTTAAAAATCCATTTAGAACCCAAAGGTTTATTTCCAGGAGGAAGATCAACCAATTCCCATGTATGGTTATTCAATATGGATTCTATTTCACTATTGACTGCCTCTTTCCAAAACAATGATTCCGAAGAAGTCATAGCTTCTTTAAATGTTTGAGGCTCATTCTCCAATAAGAAAGTCACAAAATCTGGTCCAAATGAAGTAGACGTCCTTTGACGTTTACTGCGTCTTGGATCCTCCTGATTATATGTACTTTCTTTTGTTTCTTCCCGAGATCGTTTAGATCCTTCACCAAACGACTCACATTCCTTTTTATACGGATATATATTTTCAAAGAACTCAGCATTATCTGATTCTATAACCGTATTATTATGAATGTCGGGATTTTCTGATTTATGAACCAGAAATCGATATGCTTTACTATTTGTCGCATATCCTATGAAAACACAATCAACGGTTTTCGGTCCTATCTTTACCCTTTTGGGTTTAGGAACTTGCACTTTTGCCAAACACCCCCACACTTTAAAATAATTCAAGTTGGGCTTCCTTCCTTTCCATTGTTCATATGGAATGGATTGTGTTTTGCTATGGGGCACTCGATTTAATATTCGATTAGCCGTAAGAATGGCTTCCCCCCACAAGTTCTGTGGCAAACCAGAACTTATCAACAACGCATTCATCATCTCCTTTAATGTGCGATTTTTTCTTTCCGCAATCCCATTAGATTGGGGCGTGTAAGGGGCTGTTGTTTGATGAATAATTCCATATTCTAAACATATTTCTTCAAAAGGAGATTCATATTCACCACCCCTATCACTTCTTATCATTTTAACTTTCTTGTTAAGTTGCGTTTCAACTTCATTTTTGTATTGCCTGAATGCGTCTATTGCTTCATCTTTACTATTCAGTAAGTAAACGTAGCAATATCGAGTACCATCGTCAATAAAAGTTATGAAATACTTCTTTCCACCGCGAGATGGTATTGACTTCATGTCACAAATATCTGTGTGAATTAAGTCTAAAGGATTTGAATTCCTTTCAACTGACTTATAAGGATGTTTAACATATTTAGATTCCACACATATTTGACATCTTAATTTTTCGCATTCAAACTTGGGCAGTACTTCCAAGTTAATCATTTTCCGCAAGGTTTTATAATTGACATGACCCAAACGTACATGCCATAAATCATTTGACTCAAGTAAGTAAGAAGAAGCTGAAATATTATTATTATTTTCAACGACCATTACATTTAGGTTGAAAAGGCCCTCGGTGAGGTAACCTTTTCCCACAAATATTCCATTCTTACTAATTACAACCTTGTTGGATACAAAAACGCACTTAAAACCGTGCGTAACAAGAAGTCCAGTAGAGACTAAATTCTTTCTCATTTCGGGAACATGAAGGACATTGTTCAAAGTCATGACCTTGCCAGAAGTCATTTTTAAAAATACCTTCCCATATCCTTCAACTTTTGCTGTTGAAGCATTTCCCATATAAACTGTCTCTCCGGGTTCAGCAAGAGCATAGGTAGCAAAAGCCTCTCTAACTGCACAAACATGGCGAGTGGCTCCTGAATCAAACCACCACATTTTAGGATTTCCCACCAAGTTACATTCAGAGAGCATGGCACACAAGTTATCAACATCATCATGGTTTACTACCATGTTTGCTTGACCCCTTTTCTTGTCTTTCTTCGGAGCACGACACTCCGTAGACTTGTGTCCAGTTTTCCCACAGTTGTAGCAGTTTCCACTGAACCGCTTCTTGCTTGGGTTGTACTTCGGACCAGAAGCCTTTTTCCTCTTCTTGTTAGCTTCAACAATATTTGCTCCCATTATTGTTGAATTTCCACGGCCTCTCCTTTCAGCAGCTTTATTGTCCTCTTCGATTCTCAACCGAACAATGAGATCTTCAAGGGACATTTCCTTTCGTTTGTGTTTCAAATAATTTTTGAAGTCCTTCCACAATGGAGGCAACTTCTCAATCATTGCTGCTACTTGGAATGCTTCGTTGATTACAAGACCTTCAGCAAGTAGATCATGAATAATCACTTGCAATTCCTGGACTTGAGTAATAACAGACTTGGTATCTATCATTTTGTAGTCCAGAAATTTTGCGGCAACGAATTTCTTCATCCCGGCATCTTCAGTCTTATATTTCTTTTCAAGCGCATTCCACAATTCTTTGGATGTCTCCATGCTACTGTATACATTATACAGATTATCATCCAGTCCGCTAAGAATATAATTCTTACATAAAAAATCAGAATGCTTCCACGCTTCAATCACGAGAAAGCGTTCATTATCTGGAGTTTTATCCGGCAGATCAGGAACATCTTCCTTGATGAACTTCTGTAGACATAACGTAGTCAAGTAGAAGAACATCTTCTGCTGCCAGCGCTTGAAATCAATCCCGGAAAATTTTCCGGGTTTTTCTGCCGGTGCCAACGCCGGTGTTCGGCTTGTCGTTGCGTTGGCAGTTGCCATCGGAACAGCTTGGTTCTCGTTTTCAGTCATCATCTTTTCTGTAAAAGAATGACACAAACAAACGTTTAATACACGTTTTCAAACTGGAGTAAAAATCACGTAGATTTTAATATCCAACAAAACGCCACGAAGGCTTAACTCTCCAAAACGGGAGTACACAAACCACAAAGGTTTTAGTTTGCAGAATAATTAGAATACTACAAATACAGAAATAAATATTAAATTCCTTAAGATTGTTGTTTCCCGTCAATATAGCTGTATTTGTAAATAATAATTCTAATTCTGCAAAATATAAATTTACGTAATAAAACAGTAAATAATTCGAGCCCACTGAATTCACAGTGTTTCCTTAAGGAATTTAATCCCCTCCTAGTACCCAAGGTAATGGATTATTTCCTCCCAGGATAGAACGAATAACACACTGGTGTAGCGGTACTTCAAACCCCAGTGTTTCAGCGAACACAAAGTTCGGTAGCAAATCACACTTACAGTTGCTTTGTTTGAAGTTAAAAACAATGCAGAACGAAGGAGTATATACTCAGAAGAACGTATGGAAGTTCTGAGAGGAAGGAGTGCAATGTATAGCCAATTGTATGTTGAGTTCTTGGTAATTTCAGTTGAGTTCCGAGTGTTTCACTTCAACATTTGCTGCTCCTATTTATAGCAAGCAAGAGGGAGTGCAAGCCAAACGTCCACCCTTCATGGTGGAGCAAGCATTACATTCATGGTGGAGCAAGCACTTCATGGTGGAGCAAGCACTTCATGGTGGGAAGACCATTATCCGGCTGCCAATGATCAAATACACGGATTGGAAAATATCCGTTACAAATACGGATAATCTTACGTTAATATTTACTATTAACAAATAAATTTGGTCCAAAAAATTAATCAATCAATCGATCATTTGACCAAATCCAAATCCAAATCCGAATCCGAATCCGAATCCGAAGCCGAAGCCGTAGCCGTAGCCGTAGCCGAAGCCGAGCTGAGCGAGCGACGACGACGACGGCGCGAGGCTTGCTTTCTTCTTAACTCTTTAAGAGCTACAAGAAGAGCAATTATATATATACCCACCAAAAATGTCTTCCACTTCCAATATGGGACAATGTCTCATTGTTAAGAGGGGGAAACTTAAAATTTTACTCAAAATTTCATTTTCCCTCCATTTCCCATTCACCCTCATTTTAAGAATATTACATCTTAAATTAAAACCTCAACAATCCCCCACATGAATGGGGAATGGCTATATCATGGAAGTATGCATGGAAAAACTGTGTGATTTACAAGCAAGGATTAATCGAATCTGGATAAGTAGGTTTCCCTTTGAACTTTCCGTAGTAAACTTATGTCGGATATACTCGGTCAATCGGTAGATTTGATATCTTTGAACCGTCGATCTTTGGTGTATACCTAGACAACCATAAGTCACACAATCAACCCTTAACCGTCTTTGGTTCTCATTGTTGTGTTCGTTTCAGCCATGAACACCGCCTGGTTTCATAAGTGCGTAGAGAACTGGCCTTACAAAGTTCTCCTTGAAGCGGCTAACACTTCACACTTACATAGGTGATTCCTAAACGTGTCATCCTGTAGATACACTATTTGATATACCCCGTATCAAATTTAGAAATCATTAAAAAGCCTTAATGCTTTATCCTTGGTACTGAACATTGTCTCATCACGAGAATGGACTAAAATTTTATTTGACAATGTTGAACCGTCATTAATGACTTTGTTTGATCTCCTTGAACCTAGATCTTGGGATCTCCAGTCTTCTAGGTAGAGTTACCGCCACAATGACTTGTTCTCGGCCATAGCCCCATTCCCCTTGATGATTTCTCAACTACCTCTCTAGTTAGGCCTTTTGTAAGTGGATCCGACACATTATCACTTGACTTTACATAGTCAATCGTGATAATTCCTCTAGAGAGTAATTGCGTAACGGTTTTATGTCTTCGTCGTATATGACGAGATTTACCGTTATACATAATGCTCCCAGCCCTTCCAATTGCCGCTTGACTATCACAATGTATGCATATTGGTGCCAACGGTTTGGGCCAAAATGGAATGTCTTCCAAGAAATTCCGGAGCCATTCAGCTTCTTCACCGGCTTTATCTAAGGCTATGAATTCAGCCTCCATTGTAGAGCGGGCAATACATGTTTGTTTGGACGACTTCCAAGACACCGCTCCTCCACCAATAGTGAATACATATCCACTCGTGGACTTAGAATCAGTTGAACCGGTGATCCAATTTGCATCACAGTATCCCTCAATCACCGCAGGGAAATTACTGTAGTGCAATTCAAAGTTCTGGGTATGTTCTAAATATCCCAAAACTCGTTTCATTGCCATCCAATGAGATTGGCCTGGATTGCTCGTATATCGACTCAGTTTACTTATAGCACAAGCTATATCTGGTCGTGTACAATTCATGATATACATTAAGCATCCCAATATACGAGCATAATCCAATTGTGATATGCTTTGGCCTTTGTTCTTTGCTAATGCAAGATTCACGTCAATTGGAGTCTTTGCAACTTTAAAGCCCAAGTGCTTGAATTTTTCAAGTACTGTCTTAATATAATGAGATTGTGACAATGCCAGACCTTGAGGAGTCTTATTGATCTTAATTCCCAGAATTAAATCAGCAATTCCCAAGTCTTTCATATCAAACTTGCTATTGAGCATACGCTTAGTAGCATTTATGTTGGCAATGTCATTACTCATTATCAACATATCATCCACATATAGGCAAACAATGACTATGTGATTTGGAACATTTTTAATGTACACGCATTTATCACATTCATTTATCTTAAAACCATTTGACAACATTGTTTGGTCAAATTTCGCATGCCATTGTTTGGGTGCTTGTTTTAGTCCGTAAAGAGACTTAACAAGTCTACATACCTTCTTTTCTTTACCTGAAACCACAAACCCTTCAGGTTGTTCCATGTAAATTTCTTCCTCCAACTCTCCATTTAAGAAGGCCGTCTTAACATCCATTTGATGAATTTCAAGACCATACACTGCAGCTAATGCTATTAACATCCGTATGGACGTAATTCTTGTAACTGGAGAGTACGTATCAAAGTAGTCTAGACCTTCTCGTTGTCTATACCCTTTGACTACGAGCCTTGCCTTGAATTTATCAATAGTTCCATCATCTTTGATTTTTCTCTTAAAAATCCATTTAGAACCCAAAGGTTTATTTCCAGGAGGAAGATCAACCAATTCCCATGTATGGTTATTCAATATGGATTCTATTTCACTATTGACTGCCTCTTTCCAAAACAATGATTCCGAAGAAGTCATAGCTTCTTTAAATGTTTGAGGCTCATTCTCCAATAAGAAAGTCACAAAATCTGGTCCAAATGAAGTAGACGTCCTTTGACGTTTACTGCGTCTTGGATCCTCCTGATTATATGTACTTTCTTTTGTTTCTTCCCGAGATCGTTTAGATCCTTCACCAAACGACTCACATTCCTTTTTATACGGATATATATTTTCAAAGAACTCAGCATTATCTGATTCTATAACCGTATTATTATGAATGTCGGGATTTTCTGATTTATGAACCAGAAATCGATATGCTTTACTATTTGTCGCATATCCTATGAAAACACAATCAACGGTTTTCGGTCCTATCTTTACCCTTTTGGGTTTAGGAACTTGCACTTTTGCCAAACACCCCCACACTTTAAAATAATTCAAGTTGGGCTTCCTTCCTTTCCATTGTTCATATGGAATGGATTGTGTTTTGCTATGGGGCACTCGATTTAATATTCGATTAGCCGTAAGCCGTAGCCGTAGCCGAAGCCGAGCTGAGCGAGCGACGACGACGACGGCGCGAGGCTTGCTTTCTTCTTAACTCTTTAAGAGCTACAAGAAGAGCAATTATATATATACCCACCAAAAATGTCTTCCACTTCCAATATGGGACAATATCTCATTGTTAAGAGGGGGAAACTTAAAATTTTACTCAAAATTTCATTTTCCCTCCATTTCCCATTCACCCTCATTTTAAGAATATTACATCTTAAATTAAAAACTCAACAAATGTAACTTAACTAATAAAATAGAAGTTAAACTGACCTATGAGTTACTGTCAGTTTAGGCATTCTTATTCAAATTAGCCACTTAAGTCTCTTGTCACCAATGGATTCCCAAAGGGAATGTTAAGAAAAGCAAAAAGGAGAACAACATAAAAGAAAAAGAAAAAGCAATAACAATGTTAACTGGTCAACAACCCCTAAATTACGGTGTAATCAAACTCTCTAATCCCCTTTTTTCTTTTTCATTATTATGCCCTTTCAAAGTGGCCAACAGCCCCTCCAAAAGAGAGTTTAACTCTTATTCAATACAAGAAGAGTTAGGTCCTACGTTCGAGTCACGCCGGAAAGAAAGTGTAGAAACACTATAGATCCTCTTAATTTGGGAGGGTTTAACAAAAAAAAAAAAAAAATACACTCTTATACACTTGCATTGTATTGAATTTTTACACTATGTATACACTTTAATATGTTGTAACAAGTTACTTGCTTTATACTTCAGGTTATTAATCTCACTTATAACGAATAATTACTTGTAGTTATATTTTTATTGATTTCATAGTGTAGTTTTTTTTTCACAATGTCCGTATATAAAAGTTTGACTCACGATAATAATAATAATAATAATAATAATAATAATAATAATAATAATAATAATAATAATGTCTCGATCCTAAGTTAGTTAAGATTGACTTTATGAATTGTTGAAATGCTATATTTGAATCTATAATATTTTAATAACCGTACTTGAAAGATAACAATACAGATTCTCTAATATACACTACTGGTCATATATATACTCGACCTAGGATTTTAACGTAACGGGATCATCAGTATTATGTTCAATCAATGCCCTTAATGGCTTTGGCGTTTAAGGTGCCAAGTTATTTGAATTAATTATTTTTAAGGTATACGCATATACATATATTCCTTCTGTCCCAATATATGTGACACTTTTTACTTTTTACTTAATCCCAAAAAAATGATACATTTATATATTAAGTAATAATTTAATTTTAATTTTTTTTTCTACATGAAATAATTTCTAGAAAGTACAAAATTTCGGTCAAAATTTACTGGACCGGTGACCCATCATTGTTACAAATAGGTCCGCCCTTTGCCGGAAAGCACTAGTTTTCTAGTTGGTATTATCTACCTGGATTTTCAATTTCCATTATTTTCTATCTTTTTGATAGATCTGCCTTGATTCCTAGATAATAAAGTGAGACTTAAAAATAAAAAAACAGAACACATTATGGACATTGGACAGAAACATTGATGATTTGAATTTTGACATCTTAACTACTCTCCTACTTACTAGAAACAATGGTAATGAGTAATTCTACTATAGTGAGTAAAAAAAGTTGATTACCACATGGCATATGGCCCATTCTCCCCGTCAGTCATGGCGAAAATACAACACATTTTGTCAACTTTCAAGAAAGCTAAACTCCATATAGATAACACAACCCCTCTTTACTAGTAGTAATTAACATCACTCCAAAATTCCATATTTGAGTTGCATGCTTTCTCATTTTGCTGCAAGTTATGGCAAAGAATAAGTCATTTTTGCTTTTCTTTCTTGTTTTGAGCTTCATTTCTGGGATTTTTTCACAGTATGAGTTAGAGGAACTAAAATGGTTAGATGACAGAGATGATGAAATTTCTATGTTTCATAGCCAGCATTCTGCTATGAGAAGATGTGATTTAACTTCTGGAAAATGGGTTTATGATCAATCTTACCCTCTTTATGATTCTAGCTGTCCTTATCTTAGTACTGCTGTAACTTGTACCAAGAATGGCCGTCCTGATTCTGACTATGAAAAGTGGAAGTGGAAACCTCATGGTTGTGAAATTCCTAGGTAATTAAAGTTGTAATGTCTTATTCTTTAGTCTTTTCTTTTCTTAGTCGAGGTTTATCGGAAAGAGACTCTCTGCCTCTTAAGGTAGGGCTAACGTGTGCGTACACACTACCTTCCCGAACCACTTGTGAGATTACATTATGTTTTTTTGTTGCTGTTGTTGTGATAAGGGTAAAAAAATGTTCATGTACTATACAAAATATCTAAATTTTACTAACCATTATATGTTGGCCACTCAAATGCCTTTAGCAAATTTGTCTAGTATTTGCTCTTGATTCTAACGGAGCTCAATCCAAAAGTATAACAGAAAGTAATCGTAAACTATAGTCAATAGTAGATCGCTAAATTTGGACATTTTCTAAAATTCATCCTATGCTGAAACTTTGTTAAAATCAAGGTCAAATATGAGACAATTTGCAAAGAATAAGGGTATGAATACCCCAACGTAGAGCGTAAAATTAAGATATTTTGGTGTTTTTGACCATTGTCTTTTGTTGGCTGAATTGTTGGAAATATTCATACGATGATCTAGTAATATTCTTGGTGTGAAATGCAGGTTTAATGCATTGGAATTTCTTGGAAGGATGAGGAAGAAGAGAATAATGCTTGTGGGTGATTCAATAGTGAGGAATCAATGGGAGTCTCTTGTTTGTTTAGTTCAATCTGTTATCCCTATGGCTAGAAAAACAGTAACCTATGTTGGCCCTACTATGGCTTTCCATGCTATGGTGAGAAAGTGTTAGAATCTTGTTTCTCTTATTACAGGAAGTTACTTTTTGTTATATGTCCATCGGTCGTCAGTGTATAGAAGTTAAACTCTTTCCGTATTACTATAACTAAAACTGATATAAAACATAGTACTAAAAGTTCCAAACTAGTTAACTGATGGGTGATTGGTTTTTCAAAGGATTTTGAGACAACAATAGAATTCTGCTGGGCTCCTTTTCTGGTTGAATTGAAGAAAGGACCAGAAAACAAGAGAATATTGCATTTGGACATGATTGAAGAGAATGCAAAGTATTGGAGAGGAGCTGATGTTCTTGTTTTTGATTCAGCTCATTGGTGGACTCATTCCGATAAATATAGTTCGTAAGATAAATTTCACGCTCTTTTTTTACCATTTCTTGTCGCATATGATTCTTGAATATACCAGAAAAACTAATGCACTGCTATGAGGTCATTGACATAGTTTTATTGAACCATTTATTGAAACTCAGGTGGGACTTAATAATGGAAGGAAACAGTTTCTATAGAAACATGAATCCAATGGTTGCCTATGAGAAAGGACTAATGACATGGGCTAAATGGGTAGACTTGAATCTTGATCCCCGAAAAACTCGAGTTTTCTTCAGAAGCATGTCGCCTCGACATAACAGGTACTCATCTTAATTATCACATTTCTACAAAATATGCAGTTCCCATAGAATGTGTGAAGAAAATGTTCGATTTCATATCTTTTATTGTCATTCGTATAATATTTGGTCTGAAATGAACTTAAATTGAGCAAGACATGGTCAGTGAGGATTCGAAGGGGAGCTTGGCATAACTGGTAAAGTTGCTGCCATGTGACTAGGAGGTCATGTGTTCGAGCCGTGGAAACAGTCTCTTGCAGAAATGCAGGGTAAGGCTGTCTACAATAGACCCTTGTGGTCCGGCCCTTTCCCGGACCCTGTGCATAGCGGGAGCTTAGTGCACTGGACTGCCCTTTTATGGTCAGTGAGGATTCATATAGCCGACCCCTATTTGCTTGAGACTGTGGCTTAGTTGTTGTTGTTGTTGTTGTTGCATAATGATTTGTTAGGGAAAATGGATGGAAATGTTTCAATCAGAGGGAGCCACTGGAATTCTTTAGTCACCCTCACGTACCAGAACCACTACTGGTGCTAAAAGAAGTGCTAAGAAGGATGAGTTTTCCGGTATCTTTCCAGGATATAACAACAATGACAGCTCTTCGAAGAGACGGACATCCTTCTGTTTATAGTAAGTTCGTAAGCCAAACAGATAAGCAGCACTTAGGAGACTATAAATCTGATTGTAGCCATTGGTGTCTTCCCGGAGTACCTGATACCTGGAACGAAATGCTGAACGCCATGCTCTAATTAGTACTAAGATGTGTCGATATAGCTTAGGAGGTCATCATTGAGATGGCTTGTTTTCAACGTTGAGTTTTCGTTCCTTTTTATTTTTGCATGATGTTTCTAGCACTTACTTCAGTGCCTAGTGTTTGATGTAAACAACTGATGCTTCTGAATGCGCGTAACTGTGTTAGTTCTTGAAGTCTTAAGCGGTTTCATATGTGCAAATTAATGAAACTAGAGTGATTTGCCTTATTGATTCGTACTATAAAAATATTTGGGAAAATTTTATACACTTTTACGGTTACTGGATGTAAATAATTTTTGCCACGGGCTAAAAGTGATCTTTCCCCAAATATTTTTTGTATCTCTTCGTTTCTGGGGTAAACTTTAACAGCTTGAACATTGATCAAATGATGGTGTTTATCAATATGACAGCACTTTAGCTTTTGCCTTTGAGATATGGTCCTTCTCTTACTTTTTTCACATTCTGATGTCGACAATGTTATGACCAAAAGAAGAACTATATCTCTGACTAGAAGACAACAAAATGCAACAAACCTATTACAATAATTCATGTATTGCTGGAGAATTCTACCTATTACTTAGCAATTGAAAGCCCTTCAACAAAAGCTATTGTTTGTACCCTGATTTAGCCTATTTTTTGCGGACTCTCGAAACCAGATGCCGCACATGTGTCGGATCCTCCAAAAATACACCATCTTTGGAGGATCCGACATGTACCCTGATTTAGCTTATGTTGCGCGAACTCTCCAAACAGTTGGCTGCACACGTGTCGGATCCTCCAAAAATGCACCACCTTTGGAGAATCCGGCACGCACCCATCGATATCTTTGGAGAGTCCGAACAACATAGGATCTCTAAGTGCGTTCAAAAAGAATGAAATGCCTAAATTTCTCACTCTTTTCTGGGATCTTCTAAAACAATTTTTCTAAACTAACCAATTAGTAGACATTTTTTAGCCTAGATACAAAACATGAACATTAGCTTCTTAATTCGCCCTCAGAACTTAAAGAAATCTAAAAGTTTTACTAATTCTCAGTATTCTTATGTTGCAAGTTGCAACCCTTAAAAGTCTGCAGCAGTTGTTTTTGGAACTAATGTAATTTAGTTGCATTATTGAATAAAGAAGAAAGACACAAATAACAGAAACTACAATTTTTCCTATAATCTATCCCAGCTATCGAGGAACAAACTTCTTCCTTAATTTAGCAATCTCCTTATCATTCAATCCAAAAGCCTTTATCAAAAGCTCCTCTTTAATTCCTGTTCCAAAAATAGCAGATGGGATTTTCACCAATCCTGGATTTTGGCTGTTAAAACTTCCCAAAATAGTAGCTGGGGTATCACCAACATTCATTTGGAAGTGAACTAAACCTTTTGGAAACACCATCACTTCTCCTTTCTCAAGAACCTTAGCAAAAACTCTGTTTCCTGAATCAACAAACCCCGAATAAATCTTCCCCTCGAGCACGAATGCAGTCTCAGTTGCCCGCGGATGAAAATGTGGCACGTTGATGCCATCAACGTCAAAATCAGCGCGCACAAATGACATGCCTAATGTGTTCAGTCCAGGAAAGACAGTGGAACTCACTGGAATGGATGAAAATCCATTATGTTTAAAGTTCCCGGGATCTTTAATACCTGAATAGATAAAATCTTCGACTGTGACCAACGATGAATTCTTACAAGAAAGGAAGATTGAAGAGAATTCAGCCCTTGGTATGCAGTAGTCATGAACTGGATCAGGATCATATGCTAGGCTTAGATAGCTTTGAAAAAAAAATAACTAGAAAAAATGTGATTTGAGAAATCATGGTCTAGGATCAATATTCAAGAAGGAGAATTTTAAAGAATTTGCTGGCATTCAAAGGAGAAACTATGGCTCAACTTTCAACCTTGACTAATCTAGACAGACAAAAATATATAATAGCAAGAAAATTGAAACCTAGTGAATGGTTCTATTCAATAATTGGCCTACTGTTATGAAAATATATATGGAATTTTAACTGAGAAAAGTTTTCTTTTTATAGGAGTAATTATTGAGGAAATAATGATGTGGTGCTACACAAGCAAAGCTTTGCTTGAGAACTAAGCTAAGAAGGATTAGTTACTCACAACATAAATGGCTGCATCAGACAGTGGTTTGCCATGCTTCTGCTGTTGTCTTCTTGCAAGATAATGGCAAAAGGTGATGATAGCTAATCTTTACATAAAATAAGGTCCCCAGGGAAATGAAAAAGGTACAGGAACTATTTTATTCTTAAATTAAAAGACAAGTGAAAATAATGTAGCTATATTTTCACATCTACACAACCCCCCGGGCAAAGAAAATGATAACAATTGACAACCCCGCATGATGACAACATTTTCTTTTTTTTCTTTTACTTCTATAATAGTTGTGTATGGTTAACTTGTACTCACCTCAACGATTTTACTATGCATTTATTATTTTCTGTCGATATAAGTATGGAATAACTTTGTCCATCAAAACTTGATACTATATTAATAGTTTCCTTGTGCTCTTTTAACAAATAGCTAAGGGGACCAAAGTCATTGTTAATTTCTGGTGGTGGACTATATCACCAGTACTAACAACTTTATAATGGTTTAGGTGGATACAACTCGACCACTTCCCCCTCTAAACTCCTTCCACCTAGCTAGTCACTTTTTGACCTTTCTTTTTATTTTTTAAATTTTTTCCTATATCAGGCTTAGCACATGGTGATAACTCGTAATACAAGGAAAACTTGTCATTTAATTACGAGTCACTATTCTAATTACTGCTTAATGGGATAAAGAATTGATACGGTGGGGCTATGCTGTAAAATTCTTCGTCGATCTTGCTGTATTTGATTTGCTCTACAAGCGGTCTTGTTGGAGACGATGAAGCTTTGAGGAAAAATGTTTAGTATTTTCTAATTATGAAGTACAATTACTACATTGTTCAAGAATATTCCCCCACATTATACCATGTACTTTAATTGTTTATTCTCATTACTACATTGTTCCATAATATTCCCATACTGCTAGCACATTACACAATGTATTTTTAATTAATTATTTTTTCCTTGTATTTTATTTTATGTACAATGTCGTCCCTTTTGTATATAATCCTAGGTATGTACAGTGA
This sequence comes from Nicotiana tomentosiformis, assembly GCF_000390325.3. Lineage (NCBI taxonomy): Eukaryota > Viridiplantae > Streptophyta > Magnoliopsida > Solanales > Solanaceae > Nicotiana > Nicotiana tomentosiformis. The sequence continues at coordinate 119,872,729 of NC_090816.1, read as the reverse complement.
AAAAAATACACGTTTCTGTTGAATATACAAAAGAAGGAAATCTTCAAATCATTCTCTCATTTTATCATGGTTTCAGAGCAAGTTTGATTCTGCTATCATTTTCTGCTTTCTCATTCATAAATTAGCTTTCCTTCTTCTCTTAAGCTTGTCTGCTATGGATTCTTCACCACAATCGGCTGATACTTTAGCTTCTGCTACTACCACCACCAATGCTCCTGCACCTGCAGTTACCATTGCTTCATGAGTGATTGACTCTACTCACCCTTACTACCTTCACCCTTCTGACTATTCAAGGATGAACCTTGTGTCCTTAGCTTTTGATGGAAACGGATATGAAAGTTGGAGAAGGGCAGTCATTATTGCCTTGTCTGCAAAGAACAAGCTGGGATTTATTGATGGTAACCTGGTTGTCCCTAAGGCTGATTCTGGAATCTAGCAAGCTTGGGCTAGATGTAATGACATGGTACTTTCATGGCTGCTCAACTCCTTGTCCAAAAAGATAGCTGAGAGTGTTCTCTATTCACAGAGTGCAAAGGATTTATGGAGTGACCTGGAAGACAGATTTGGTCAAGCAAATGGAGCAAAGTTGTTCCAACTACAAAAGGAGCTAAGTTCAGTAGTGCAAAGAAATTCAAGTGTGGCAACTTACTTCACCAAAACGAAGAGCCTATGGGATGAACTAGATGCACTCAACATATTTTTTGCTTGTGTTTGTGAGTGTGAGTGTGGAGCAAAAATCAAAAGCTTGAAAGCACACCAAGATGAGAAACTACTGCAATTCCTAATGGGACTGAATGACATATTTATTGGGGTAAGAAGTAATATTTTGTTGTCATCACCTTTACCTTCCATTGGACATGCATACTCTCTTGTGATTCAAGATGAGAAACAAAGGAAGATACATGCTTATCCTGCATACTCAGAGGAATCTGCATCATTCATTGCTGCAAACCAACCAGGAAACTTCAGGAAATTTAATGAGACCAAGATGCAGAACATAAGTTTTGAATCTAAGAAAAATGCAGGAATTTGTTCTTATTGCAAGAAGCCTGGACATAGCATAGACAAGTGCTATAGAATTCATGGGTTTCCAGCAGATTTCAAGTTCACAAAGCAGAAAAGGTTTCAGGGAGGTGCCTAGGCAAACAACACTTTCTTTTCAAATGAGGAAAGTGAACAGGGAGCAGAAAATGCAACAGGAGGTCAGAACCTTACCAAGGAGAATGTGGCTGAACTGTTGCAGCTCCTTCAGCAAGTGAAAATGGGACAAAACAATGCAGGAACCTCTGATGTTGCAGCAAATGTGAGTTGTGTTGGTATAACCAATCTCTTTGACTCTTTTGCATATTTAATTCAAATCAATGATGATTCTTGGATATTGGATAGTGGAGCAACAGAACATATATTTTTCAACAAACAATCTTTCACAGATTTAAAAATCTTCCATGAACCTCTCATGATTAAACTCCCAAACTCTTACAGAGTTAAAGTCACTCATTCAGGAACTGTTTCTCTTTTGCCTAATATGATTCTGCGAAATGTTCTTTACATTCCATCCTTTAAATATAATATGTTGTCTGTGCACAAGTTGTGCAGACAACTCAAGCAATATGTTTTATTCACTCCCTCTTCATGTTTCCTTCTGTAGGGCCCTTCAATGAAGAGCCCACTGGAGATTGGTAAAGAGGAAGGAGGCCTCTACATTCTCAGATCCAGACATACAATAATAGTGTCTAAGAGTTTACCTAAGTTTAGAAGAGTTTTTAATTCCAAGAAGGAATTGTGTTTCCAATCATGGTTTACAGTCATGTTTTAGTTTTTCTAATTCAAGTGTAAAGGAAAAGTTGTGGCACTACAGATTAGGCCAAATGCCCCTTAGCAATATGAAAAATATTTCATTAGTTTCTATATCCAATTGTTCTAAATTTTTCACTCCATGTGTTATTTGTCCTATGGCAAGGCAATCCAAACTTTCTTTTCCCTCTAGTTTTATTTCTACCAAGAAAGTGTTTGAATTAATTCATGTGGATACCTGGGGACCATACAATAGTGCTACATATGATGGTTTTAAGTATTTTCTTACAATTGTTGATGATTTCAGTAGAAGAACATGGACTTATCTACTAACCAACAAATCCAATGCATTCACTATTCTAAAAGGCTTTCTAGCCATGGTAGAAAGGCAGTTTAACAACAAAGTCAAAATTATAAGGTTAGATAATGCCTTTGAATTGGGAAGTGGGAATATTCAATTAGAATTTTTTCAGTCACAAGGTATTATTCATCAAACCACTTGTGTGTCCACACCACAACAAAATGGAGTTGTGGAGAGAAAGCACAAGCATATATTAGAGACATCCAGAGCCTTGTTATACCAATCACACCTACCTACATCATACTGGGGTGACTGCCTTCTAACCGCAACCTATTTGATCAACAAGTTTCTTCAAGTGTTTTAAAATTTAAAACTCCTTATGAAGTTCTCTTTAAAAGCAAGCCAAATTACTCTAACCTTAGATGATTTGGGTGTTTGTGTTTTGCTTTCACTCTCTCAAATCATAGAACTAAGTTTGAACCAAGGGCTACTCCTTGTGTGTTCTTAGGTTATCCTCATGGAAAGAAGGGTTACAAAGTGTTGAAGCTCAAGAATTTAAAGCCCTTCATTTCTAGAGATGCTGTATTTCATGAAGAATTCTTTCCATTTGCTTCTATTAAGTCTAATTCTTTTTTTGATGTTTCTTTACCCACTGCTAAAGTTAGTGTAAGTAACCAGACTCCAGAACGTTCACCCTTTGATACCAGACCTCACACTGAAGTTTCCAAAGAGCCTACTGAATCATCAATTGATTTCTGTTATTCTCCCATTTCTTCAATTCATCCTAGCATACCTATTTCCTCTAGCTCTTCTTCTAAGTTCTCTCCAGATTCTCTAGTATCACCTAGTCAATCATATACATTTGTACCTGCTTTTACTCCTTTAAATTCTGATCCTATGATGGATATTTTAATTAGAAAGTCTACCAGACCACATACAACTCGATCTTATCTCAAGGATTATATCTGTAATGCACTCCAACTCACAAATGTTAGCAACTCTTGCTTTCTCACACCTGTTACACCTACTTGTATATCTTTCAGTGGACTATCTTCTACTAATCAACACATGCTAAACACATTATCTAATATACAAGAACCTCTCAACTATTTACAGGTAGCACATCACCCAGGGTGGCAAGAAGCAATGGATAAAAAGATTGAGGCTCTTGAACTTAATAAGACTTGGGAAATGATTGAATTACCACCTGGGAGGAAAGCTTTACCATGCAAATGGGTTTATAAGGTTAAACAATATTTAGATGGCAGTGCGGAAAGACTAAAGGCGAGATTAGTCATTAGAGGAGACATACAGAAAGAGGGTATAGACTTCAATGAAACGTTTTCACCCGTGGTAAAAATGACCACAATCAGATGCATATTGGCCAATGCAGTAAAGAAAGGATGGGGTCTATACCAACTAGATGTAAATAACGATTTCCTACATGGATACCTAAACGAAGAAGTGTACATAAAATTCCCACCTGGGATTGTACCTCCTTCACCTACTCATACATGCAAGTTAAAGAAATCGCTTTATGGGCTACGACAAGCATCTCGACAGTGGTATGCTAAAATTATAGCTGCTTTGAATTTTAAGGGATTCACTCACTCGTTAAACGACTATTCCTTGTTCTTTAAAAAGTCAAATTCTTCCATTTTTATAGTGGTTATCTATGTGGATGATATACTCTTGACAGGAAATGAAAGTGTAGAATTGCATGCATTGAAAGAATTTCTCAATCAAGAATTCAGAATTAAAGATCTCGGGGACTTACATTTTTTTATGGGGATGAAAGTTATCCGAGAAACAGATGGACTCATCCTTTCTCAGGCAAATTCACTGTAGACCTTCTCCAAGAATTTGACTCCCTCCATTTACCACATGTTTCTTCTCCACTTGATTCATCTACTCGTCTGTCTACTCAAACAGGGGAACCAATTAAGGATCCTACCTTGTATCGTCATCTCTTTGGAAAACCTAACTACCTCACTCACACCCGGCCAAACTTGTCCTTCACGGTCCAACACCTCAGCCAGTACATGCAGGGCCCAAGACAGCCATACCTAGATGAAGCATTCTGTGTGCTTCGCTATTTTCTCAAAGATCATGGGCTTGGGATCTTTATGTCTTCTTCCTCATCATTCAAACTCCTAGCCTTTTGTGATTCTGATTGGGCAACCTGCCCGGAATCGAGAAAGTCGGTGAGTGGTTTTTATATTTCCCTCGGTACCTCTCCGATCTCTTGGAAATCCAAGAAGCAAACTTCAATCTCACTCAGTTCGGCCGAGGCAGAATACCGATCTATGAGGCGAGTGGTCGTAGAGCTTACATGGTTGGTTCGTCTTTTTTAGGATCTGTCAATTCCTATTTCTCTTCCAGTCACCCTTCACTCCGACAGCCAAGCAGCAATTAACATAGCGAAACCCCCGTTTTTCATGAACGGACGAAGCACGTTAAAATCGACTGTCATTTTGTGCGAGAACAATATATAGCTGGGCTAATTTCATTATCTTTTGTTCGATCTTCTGCCCAGTTGGCAGATCTCTTTACAAAACCACTCACAGGACCTCTTCATCGTGATTTATTAGGCAATTTAGGTGTGTTTCCTTTCCCCTCCAACTTGAGGGGGGTGGGGTGTTGGAGACGATGAATCTTTGCAAAAAAATGTCTAGGATTTTCTAATTATGAAGTACAATTACTACATTATTCAAGAATAAACCCCTAGTACTCAGTTCTCAGCACATTACACCATGTACTTTAATTGTTTATTCCCATTACTATATTATTCCATAATATTTTCATAGTGCTAGCACATTACACAATGTATTTTTAATTAATTATTTTTTTCCTTCCTTGTATTTTAGTTTATGTACTTTAATTGTTTATTCCCATTACTACATTGTTCCATAATATTTTCATTGTGCTAGCACATTACACAATGTATTTTTAATTAATTATTTTTTTCCTTTCTTGTATTTTAGTTTATGTACAATTTTGTCCCTTTTGTATATAATCCTAGGTATGTACAGTGAAAAAAAACACATGTTTATGTTGAATATACAAAAGAAGAAAACCTTCAAATCATTCTCTCATTTTATCAAATATAAGGTCAATTGAGTATATGTTTTCAAAGAGTATAATTCGAGTCGAAGTTAGTAAGTTTAATCACATTGCACAACTAAAGGATGTGCTGCAGCGGATGGGGCGCTTCTCCCCGAATGAGGCCCTACGCTGCACGAATACAGATATAATCAGGCTCTAATACGGGTACCGGACACTGGGGCAAACCTAAAAAGTTTGATCCAACTGCTATTGAGAAACGAGAATGTTGATTTCCCTTTTTGTTTAACTTCATAGCAACGATTGAGTGTACCATTTAATATGTGGGTTCGATTCTCTCAGCTCCTTGCGTGTTCCCAAAAAAAAACTTACTTACTCTCTCTTTAATGTTAACCAAAAAATAAAATATTAAAATATCCTTGTACACATGCCACATAAAATGGATTTTAATTTTCAGGGAGAGGAAGTTATAGCAAAATAATGTCATGATAATGACAACCACAACTCGTGCACGAAGTTTTTGAGACTAGACGTCAATATGAAGTTTCCGTAGAATACTGATCGCTTGGTGAAAACAAGCAGATTGACAACAGCTGGTCATGCATGTTTGACCAAAAAATTTGATTCTACGCTCAAATAATTAAATCTATGGACTAAAGGGTTAAATCTAATTAATAATAATATTTCTAGATACGAGTTATGAAAGCATGATCAATATTGAACAGATCTAGTAGAAAAATAATAATGGTGTGTGACAATCATCTCAAATAACGTGAGTAATAAATGAGCATTAAATAGCAACGAACAATAATAAATGATATTTGGGTAAATAAAGAAATGATTCATCCAATAAAGGAGAAGCTAGATATTATTCCTCATGACAATGATAAATGACAAATACTTGAATGTTCGAAATATCCTCGGATCTGGTGGGAAGTATGGAATAATGTGGACAAGAATCTTGATAAAAATGTATTGTTTGTCTCTTGGTAAGAGGGAGAGAATCTTTTTATCAAAGTGTGTTCTTACAAATGAATATCACATGCCCTACACCATTGTCTATTTTCCTATATATATGAGACATATCCTTAACAAACTCTAATAGTACAAGTGCAGAGAATATCCACTAGAATATCCGCTTTAATATCCTATTTTGAAAACTAGCCGTTATAGCTCTGTTAACGGTGCTCGACCTCGACCATAGTTGACATCTCGATCACGAATCCCGGTGCTTCCTGGTCGACCTCGACTAACCATTTCCTTAGTGTTATCTTGCTCGAAATATTCTAGGGCGAATTTTGACCTATATAGTTAGTCCCTCTATTTATTGAGTCCGACCTCAGACGGCCTTGACGAGCGGATTCTGTTTGTCGTGGTCGAGAAGGTTAGACGAGTGGATCGGGTCGAGATGTTTGAGACGAGATAGCAACGTGGTCTTTCGCGAGCTACAACTTTTGGGGCTACGTCGTTTCTGGATCAAAGTCCATGCGTCATTATGGTGTATTTTTCTAATGCTTTGCGTCGTTTCATGTGCGTATGCTGATTGGATCTTCCGCTTCGATACTTGTGCTAGGTAATGATGGCATATTTTCTTAGTTTCGATGCCTGAATTCTTATAAATAGGGATGTGAGGGCATACATTCATGTTTTATAGATTTTCCATATCGAAACCTTGTGCCTTTTTCTTTTTATTCCATTGTTATGTATCTTCTTTTCCTGCTCTAGTGATCCCTGTTGCTTTTAACTTTTCGTTATTTGAATATCCTCACTTTCTTCAAAACTTTGGTTAACGTATCTTCTGGTCCGGGCGAGGGAAATAACCTGATTCCCTTCGCGATGATTTTTCCCCCTCACGCGGAGGGCGTCTTTATTGCCATTGAGAATGAGAACTTTCCCACGGTAGATGAGATAATTCCTCGTGGTGAGAAAGTCAGGTCTGATTCTATAAAGACGCTTGAGCCTGAACTCGAGATCTCCGAGTCGGTGATGACAGAGGCTGATTTATTATAGCTTAGAGCTAAATTTGACATTCTCGCTCACATCGAGTTGGTCCCTGCAGAGCGGGATGTGGTACAAGTCAACCGCCCCAGGTATTGTGCATTCTATGCCTACCCCTTCCATGTTGGCTACACTCTTCCCCTTCTCCCCTTGGCGGAGGTGGTTTGCGATTTCTATGGCGTTTGCCCGACTCAGTTCGCACCGTATATCTACAAGCTCATTAGGATGCTTATTAAGTTTACGGAATTGGCCGAGATCGAGATCACGCTTTGGTATTTGATGCATCTCTTTACCCCTAACTTCTATAAGGGAGAATGTTAAACCTTTGCCATCGATGGGGCAAGTGTCTGGTGGTGAAGATGGATGATAAGGCGAGCCGACAGTTCTGGCACAATATTTTCTTCGTAAGAACTAAGGGCGTGGTGGCCAACGCAAAAGGCTTCCCCGAAACTTGGAATTATACTCGTAAGTGTTTGACTTCTCTTCGTTGAGGCATTTGATTTACTTGCTTAGTCGTGAGTTCTGATATCTTGCGTATCTCTTATGTAGTTAAAACTACGCCCCCTCCTTTGGTCGGGGACATTTCCGATTGGGTCGGCCGGCTCCTCCCTCACATCGGAGGAATTCATGAGTGGTCGTGCTTTTTTAAGAAGTTTTGGCATGCTCCCTCATTAACCGGTGAGTCTCTTCGTTTTGACCTCTTAGTCGCTTACCATTTTATAGTTTGCTCTGGCTGACCCTCTTTTCTTTTGCACTTCTTTTAATTCCAGCCTAAGGGCCTTCGAGGAGGCCGAGAGCTCCCCCACCCGCATTTCGTAAGAAGAAAAAATGCTTCATCTTCGGTGTCTGCCCCATCTACGACCGCGGCAAGGTCTGTTCACTCTTTGGTTTTTGCCCCGTCTACGATCGCGGTTAGGTCTACTTGATCTTCGGTCCCACCTACTGCTACTTCAGCATCAATCTCTTCTCCACTTGCGGATATTTCGACGGCGGAGCCTCCGACTTCTCCTTTGTATCGTCTTGTGGACAAGGAGGAGGAATCATCGCCAAGTGACGGGGATTTGGTGACCCGTAAGAAAAGGTCGTGGACGTTGGCGACGGGGCTGCCCGGGCCATGGATTTTGTGATGGATTATTTTACTCTCCGTGAGACGGCGACCATAATTCTTGAAGGTGAATGTCGAGCTGGCGTCTGAGGTTCCGAGATCGGCGGAGGACGTAGAGAGTGTATCTCTTCCTTCTACGACGATAGAAGTCGAAGGGCCGGACGCTAGGGTTTCCTATACTTCGCGACAAGAAGGGGCATCGACCTCGCGGTCGGCTGACGGTGCTTCTTAGCTAGCTGATGGGAGATACAAAGGCATTGCCGAGGACGACTATGATATGGGCTCATACCTTGACACTGCAGAGCTGAGGATGATGGAAGAAGGATTTACTCAACTCGATGTGGGGTTGGAGGGGTCTACGTGGACCATTGCGATCCCCGTGGATCATAATCTGTTGAAGAACACAGAGAACGTGGTCCCTGCCATTGGTCCCCTTTGCTCTAACATGGAGGGTGAAACCCTCAAGGTGCTGGATGATGTTACCTTATCGAGGAGCATAGATGACCTCGCTTTTAGGGTAAACTTTTCAACGCTTTTATTTCCTTGTCTGTTATATTCAAAGTTTTGGGCTTCGTTTTAGTTCTTTGCCCTTGTCAGCGGAGGCGTTCTTATTTTGATTCTCTTTCTTTTTGTGACTGTAGACCATGATCTTGGAAATTGATAGCGCCCGAAAGGAGGAGAGGCGTAAGGCAATATTCAAGAAGCTGCAACGCAAATACTTCGAGTACCGTGGCAAGTACCGGGAGATCCGCATGCGGTTTGGTGAGGGCGGCAATTTGCACGCCCTTCGGGACAATCTGAAGCAAAAGGATGACGAGTTGGTGAAGGTCATCGATAAGTGCAGTGTCCTTGAGGGGACGTTGAGAAATAAGGAAGAAGAGCTCGAGGTCAGCAGGGCCGTGGAGGTCCAATGTGGTGACCTCCAGATACAGGTGGTCGAGTTGCGCAGGCAATTGGAGGAGTATCGCCTGCAGATGGAGGTTCTTCATGGTGAGATCACCAAGAAACACAACGAGCTGGATAGGGCGAATTTCACTCGGTAGGAGCTTCGAGGAAAACGGAGGCCCTTGAAGTGGTGATCCGGACTCTCTGTTCTAAGCGGGAGAACGACTTGGAAACGGCAAGGCTAAAAGAAAAATGGCTTGATGAGAGGATCGGAGAGTTGGAGAAATAAACTTCTGACCTCCATGACTGAGTTGTTGCTCTTGAGGCCGAGAAGGCCCAATTACTGGGGCAACCATTCTCTTCCCATACCTCGGACTTTCCTAATGTTCCTCGAGAGTTGTACGAGGAGTGGATTCATTCCGAGGCCCAGATAGACGTGTTTCGAGATTTGCATACGTCGGGATCTGTTTCTAGGGCCGCCCTTGAATATGCTCGTGTTAAGGCTAGCGAAGATCGAGTCGCTTGCGTGTATGACCCTGCTACGCCAGAGGCCGGCGAGGACGAGGGGGACGAAGGTGTATATCGGCTTGATCATAACGCCTGGTATGACGCTGCATATCCTGAGGGCGAAGGCGAGGGTGTTGAAGGTCAAGAGGACGACGTTGTTGAGGGCCAAGTCAGCGAGGATGTCGCAGACCGTGATGGTGGTGGCGAGTAGTTTTCTTTTTTGCATCTTTGTTTATTTTTGTGTGTAGGTGGTGGTGTTTTCATGAGCCTTTGTAAAAAATATTCTAAGTATGAAATGCCAATTTCGTTATTTGCATATGATTCTCTTCTTGTGGTTCGTATTTGTATGTTTTTTAATTCTGTCGCTTGGTTGCCTTGATTTTCTAATCGTAATCACTTAGTTCGAACATGGTCGAACATATCCTAATTTTAATTATGGTCGAGGATCAATAGGTGTTAATTCAAACGAGGTCGAATTAAAACCTAAGTTTGATAATGGCCGAGGGCCAGTAAGTGTTAGCTCGAACAAGGTCGAGCGTAACCTTAGTTTAATTATGGCCGAGGGTAGGTAAGTGTTAATTCAAACGAGGTCAAATTAAAACCTAAGTTTGATTATGGCCGAGGGAAAGTAGGTGTTAGTTCGAACAAGGTCAGACATAATCTTCGTTTAATTATGGTCAAGGGCCGGTAGATGTTAACTCGAATGAGGTCGAACATAACCTATGTTTAATTATGGCCGAGGGCCGATAAGTGTTAGTTTGAACAGGTCGAACATAACCAATGTTTAATTATGGTCGAGGGTCGGTAGGTGTTAGTTCGAACAAGGTTGAACATAACCTATGTTTAATTATGACCGAGGGTCGGTAGGTGTTAGTTCGAACAAGGTCAAACATAACCTATTTAGAAAGATATGCCTCTAGGTGCGGAGTTTGTCGACATCGTAATCTTTAAGCATTGTTGCCTTGGTTGTACACTTGGAGAAATAGAAATAAACTTCATGCATTGCTGCTTTGTTCATACACTTGGAGAAATTTATAAATTTTTGGGCGTTGGCTGGCGTTCCAGTCCGAGGCACAGTCTATCTAGTCCCTTCATTGGTCGACCTGGAGAGTGCTTGAGAGGTCGAGCAATGAACTAGTCGTCTCGTGCCTCCGTCTTTGCGTACTTCGACTTGAAATGTTCCCTTCTTTGCGTCTTTACCCAAATGCCATTTATTACTGTTCTTTTGCTATTTAATGCTCATTTATTACTCACGTTATTTGGGATGATTGTCACACACCATTATTATTTTTCTACCAGATCTGTTCAACATTGATCACGCTTTCATAATTCGCATCTAGAAATATTATTGTTAATTAGGTTTAACCCCGTTAATAGATAGATTTAATTATTTGAGCCGAGAACCACACTTTTTGGTCAAACAATGCACTGTAGCAATGTCACTTTATTTGGCGAAAGGGACTTAAATGGTTTTTTTTTTGTTTCCCACCCGGTACCCGATACCCGCATTGGAGCCCGACTATATCCGGATTCGTGCTGCGTAAGAACCCATTCCGGGGAGGGAGGGGGGAGCGCTCCCTACCAAGGATTTTTCCATACCCAGGGCTCGAACCCGAGACCTTTGGTTAAGGATAGAGCAACCTCATACGCTACACCACATCCTTTGGTGGTAAAAGGGCAAGTTGGGCTTGCTGAAACTGATCGAATTGGTAGAAATGGCGTGGTATAGCCACTTTTTAAAGTGGTATGTACTTTTTTGTCAATATTTTTAATGTTGAGCAAAAATAGCCACTACTCTATTCAAATTGATACGAAAAGTCTTTTTTACCCTTTCTTCATGAGTGATGTGTAAATATTAAGGAAATTGTGTCTTTAACTTCATGAGTAATGTGTAAAATATTAAGGACACTATGTCCTTAACATTTACATTGCACACATGAAGTTAAGGACACCATGTCCTTAACATTTACAATGCACATATGAAGTTAAGGACATGATGTTCTAAAGTTTAACAACAGAAGTTGCAAATACAAGTTAATGATATTATGTCCTTAACATTTACATTGCACAAATGAAATTAAGGACACCATGTCCTTAACATTTACACTGCATATATGAAGTTAAGGACACCATGTCCTTAATATTTACATTGCACATATGAAGTTAAGGACATGATGTCCTAAAGTTTAACAACAGAAGTTGCAAATACAAGTTAATGATATTATGTCCTTAACATTTACATTGCACACATGAAGTTAAGGACACCATGTCCTTAACATTTACACAGCACATATGAAGTTAAGGACACCATGTCCTTAATATTTATACATCACTCATAAGTTAAGGACACTATGTCCTTAACATTTACATTGCACACATGAAGTTAAGGACACCATGTCCTTAACATTTACACAGCACATATGAAGTTAAGGACACCATGTCCTTAATATTTATACATCACTCATAAGTTAAGGACACTATGTCCTTAACATTTACATTGCACACATGAAGTTAAGGACACCATGTCCTTAACATTTACACTGCACATATGAAGTTAAGGACACCATGTCCTTAATATTTTACATCACTAATGAAGTTAAGGACACCATGTCCTTAACATTTACACTATACATATGAAGTTAAGGACATGATGTCCTAAAGTTTAACAATATAAGTTGCAAATACAAGTTAATGATATTATGTCATTAACATTTACATTACACACATGAAGTTAAGGACACCATGTCCTTAACATTTACATTGCACATATGAAGTTAAGGACGTGATGTCCTAAAGTTTATCAGCAGAAGGTACAAATATAGGACACTTTGTTCTTAATATTTACACATCACTCATGAAGTTAAGGACACCACGTCCTTAACATTTACAATGAACACATGAAGTTAAGGACACCGCGTCCTTAACATTTACACTGCATATATGAAGTTAAGGACACGATGTCCTAAAGTTTAATAACATGAGGTGCAAATACAAGTTAAGGACATTATGTCTCTAACATTTACATTGCATACATGAAGTTAAGGACACCATATCCTTAACATTTACACTATACATCTAAAGTTAAGGACATGATGTCCTAAAGTTTAACAACAGACGTTGCAAATACAAGTTAATGATATTATGTCATTAACATTTACATTGCACACATGAAGTTAAGGACACCATGTCTTTAACATTTACACTACATATATGAAGTTAAGGACATGATGTCCTAAAGTTTAGCAGCAGAAGGTGCAAATACAGGACACTTTGTCCTAAATATTTACACAACATTCATGAAGTTAAGGACACCATGTCCTTAATATTTACACAACACATATGTCTAGCACAGGGGTATTTTTGTCCGACAGGTAAAAATTTATTAAGCATTGGCTAAAGAGTAAATACATTTAAAACAATGACTAAAAAATAAAAACATCTCTAATCAGTGGCTATCTGTGCACTTCTCCCATCGAATTGCTCAATCTAATTTGTTATTTAAGACACTCGCCTTCATCCCCACCAACAGGCAACAGCAAGAATCGAATTGCTCAATCTAATTTGTTATTTAAGACACTCGAGCCTTCATCCTCACCAACAGGCAACAGCAAGAATCATTTTGTCGTATAGCTTTTGCAAATGGTTCTTAATCCTATACTACAGGGTGTGGTACATCCTCTTGTATGTACAAGGCATGCTATCTATAGCAAATGATAGTCTCATATCCCGCACTTTACTACATCTTTTTGTTAATATATACAGGTTGGGGTCAAGTCCACAATGGTGAGACTGAACGTGATTCTATTGTTATACTTTAACGAAAGTCCAAGAACTCAAATGTTTGAGAGAATTTGAAGTTTTTCATGTATAAAACTGGAGTTAATTCCATAGATGGTTACCCAACTTTTTTTAAAAAAAAACATACGTCCACTAGAACTTGCTGCCAAAAACAGACCTTCAACTCCCGAGTCCAAAACTAATTTCCTTCTACACTTTTATTAAGGAGTATCCTATTCCTAAAAGACTGCAGCAGATTGGATCATAAAAGGGCTGAAATTCAGAAACAGAGTAGTTAATGCAGAGAAACCAACACTCCAACTTCCCAAAAAGAATATAAGTTAGAAAGGCTTCCATACATAATAGATCCTGCAATACAAGTGTCCTCACAGTTAACCTTGCTCATAAATTTTGATGGAAATTAGTGACCGAGGGAAAAGAGAAGCAGCAATAAAAAGAATGAAAATACAAACATAAAACATGAATGCTACAAATTTGAAAAAAAAAAGGCATTTGCAGGACAAAAATGGAGAAAGTAAAGCAAAATAGAAAAGAGCAAGATGATATATCATCTTTCATTGGTGCATATCAACTTCAGCATTATTACAGGCGTGATGCAGGAAGAAAGTGTCGAGAGATGAAAACCTAAATGTTTGAGAGTTGAAGGGGTGGAAAGATGGAAAGACAAATTCTTTCCTCTTTCTAGAATATAGTATGTACAAATAGACAGAAATTACCGGCAGTGCTAAGTTGGGAAGGGCAAGAAACAATACATGCTTTGAGGGATGGAAAACAGCAGTTTTTATATAAGTCATTAAACTTGAGGTATAGAATGAAAGACCCATATGATTCTGACAGTTTCCTGGAGCTACCGGATTCAATGCACATGTAACAGGCAGCACCCAAATGTGTGTTACATTAGAGAAGTTACTTGCAATAAATAAACCAACACATAAAGACTGTCCAAGAGGTAGGTCCTGAAAAATTTCAACACTAATCCTTCTTCATATCGTTGATGCAATCAGTCCTGTTTTCTTAAATGGCATGTCAGAGGAACTGCATCTGATAATTAATCAAATAGAAAATCCAATGTGACGTGAAAAGTCAAACATCAGTTGCAAGTATACTTCCAGCAAAACAAAGTATTACTTTTTTTCACAGGGCAATCATACACAGTAAAATGAAATAAGAATTTCAATACATTGCGTCAAATCATGTAAGCCAATCTTGCACTATCCAACTAGCAGTAAGCAGCAGCATTATTCATAGACAGAATTTCTTTAGCCGTATTAATAAGAGGCATTAGCAGGAAAAAGATCTTTAGATGACGAGGAGGAGGCAGATGAAAGAACCTAAGTATATGAAGATAATCTCTCTCTTTCTTCCATCTTTCTTCTTTTTTTGGGTACGATACATTAAGATGGTCTTTTCTATTCATGAAATGGTAACCAAGTTGGGAAAAAGGGAGGAGGGTCTATCAAAGAAACCAACCAGTACATAAAGAACCAAGGAAAGAACTACCATATAGAGTAAATTTGAATTTACAAGGCCAAACAGTTGAGAGAACAAGATCACTCTGCTAAACAAAAAGTGACAGAACTAACTTAAAAGATAATTTATCCACATCATCCCCTCGACAATTTTTTTTTCTTTTTGATAAGGTATCATTCCCTCGGCTAATATGGTCAATAAGTACCAAAATCTATATAAATTTAAGATGTCTTCACCTTCCACTACAACAAACTATGATTGGAATACAATGACACAATCAGAGGAAAGAACTATCCAACAAGTTACGAATATATATCCATGAGTAAACACCAAAATGGTAGCACCGTACCTCCTAGATCAACGGAAGTCACGCACCACATAGCAACACAAAGGAAGGTGTTCTCACCAAAGCTTTGGCACTTGGTCATCATCAATGATGTCACTTGGCATATATAATAAATGTACAGCAGTTCAGTCTTGAAAGCTAAAATAAAAGTACAGCAATTCACTTTGGTAAGCAACACATAACGCATGATGAAAATACAATCTATCAGCAAAGCTTGGCATTTAGTCAACAAAGAAGGAAGATACGCAATAAAAACAGGATATTCAGCAGTTTAATAGTTTTAGCACAATCTTAAACAATTATGCACATCCAAAAACCATATAGAAATGGTCAAAATCTGGATAGTGGAATATGTTTACAAGTATATATACACTTATCATGTGAGGGAGATGGAGTATGTTTACAAGTATAACTACATTTATAATGTAAGGGAGAGTTGACAATGGAGAAATGTATAAATTAAAGCTGTGGCTCATTTTATCCAAGTTCGTTAAGGTAAAGGATGGGTTACCAGTTGGCTTCCTATGCAAACATTTCTCAGGCTGACCCATCAGTGCTTGGCTGGTGACAATCCTCCTAGCACCCGTTAAGGAAGAAGCAACTGTTTTGACAGGTGAGTATGCTCAAGGTACTTACCAGTATGCGTCTGCTACTAAAACATGAAAATCAAGAAGTTAAACGTTATACATAAAATTACAGTAGTCCAAGATTCATAAGATGCAGACAGTTAATGAAGGATTAGCAAGACCAAAAAACTGAACAGCCAGGTACCAGATTCTTATGATTATATACAAGCTTTAGGAAAACATAACTAGTATCCAGGGAAAAAAGTCAAAAATGCATTATATTGGGAAAAGGAACTGGAACATTACAAAAGATGACACAACAAAATTGCCCTTGCGATCTTTGCTAATTTGCTTCCAAGGTAACATTTTCCGAATTTAAACAATGAGGATTTTCTAGCATTCCCTTCAAATAAGTATACAAAAAATGGCCATAATTACAAGCGCCAATTGGCTAGAGATCTCTTAAGCCATCACTTCTTGAACAAGCAAAAGAGCATTCTCAACTAAACAGTTAAATAGTCCTTAAGAATGTACAATGAGCAGTCACAGTCAAAACATATTTAGCTCGGAAAGGTCGTCCATTGGTATTTCAAGCCCCACACAATCATGATCTTGCAAACCATCAACATCAAAGTTGAACCAAGTATTGAAATCCTGAGGCGCCCCAAGCTCAGATTCTACACCTAGCTCTTCTATCGCATCAATGTCATTCAGTGGCACATTCACGCTGTCAGCAGATTCTTTCTTCTCTCTCGATGAATTAACATCACCCTCTCTTTTTCTGTTACCACTTGTATTGACCAATTCCCCAGAACCATTAGCAGAAGGGTAAACTGGATGTGTCGTGATTTCCAAGAATTTGTTAAAAGATCCATTTACGGATGTAGAAAGCTGAGCTGTCTTCTGCTTGGGCTTTGATTTTGTCTTGCGCTCACCCTTGGAGTTCCCCAGTGATCGTCCAGCTTTTGCGTTTGTATTTCTGGATAAAGAGTCCCTATCTCTTTCACTTCTCTTTCCTTTTGCACCACCTAGAAGAGTTCCACCAAGAGTAGAAGTGGCTCTGAAAGCAGCACCAGCACCAACATCATCAAGCAGTACTTCTTTTTTCCTCCCTCTATTTAATATTGGCCCATTTTTAGCAAAAGCCTGATCAGATTGATGATTAAACCTTTCATATGGATCAACCAAAACACCATCAGCACTAACAGGGCACGAGCCTGTGAAACAAGAGAGATGTCAGTTATTACAGGTTTACAACACATCTGATTAGAGCAAATAGCAACAAGCATAAACAAATCTAAAATTACTAAAGCATGTGAAGATGAAAGTACAATTGTACTAAAACTAGAACTCTTGTTAGAAACAACGCCAGTAAATACCACCCAGCTGACAAGCACAGGACGTGCAAGAAACAAACTTCAGATACTAAAGCATGTGAAGATCAAAATACAATTTCACAAAAAAAGGAAAGATAAAAAACTCTTCTTAATAAGAACCAAAATATTTGGTTGACCCAGAGCTCAAGGAAACAGAAAATATTGTAACTAGCTCAAAGTTGCTAAAGCATTGTCATCACAGTGTCATTCCCATATACATGATAATTTAACTCATAGTTAAAAGCTTACTATTACCAACTGCTTCACCAGCCAAAAGATCTGCCTCATTAATACGAGGCGGAGCGGCAAAAATAATGTCATGGAGCACAGGCTCACTAAAGCAACTAGCTCTAGTGTCCTCAAACTTCCGACACCTGGAAAGTGTTCTCTTTGCAAAAGCCAATGCAACCTGCTTTGACACCTTAGGAACCCCATTTTTGGAAGCTAGACTTCCTCGAGTCGCCTGTCAAATTAATCCAAAGTATTAGCAGTTATTAAACTGAATCACAAAGTTAAGTCACGTCCATATGCCGTAGTAAATCAATTATGAAAGCTCTAGCAACTAATATGATGCACAGCATAAAGATAAATAAATTCAAATTGCCCAAAATCAGGTAGCCATTAACAGATGGAGGGTCAAACTCTACAAAATTTAATTCATTTCAGCCAAGTCTGTACAAATTCTCTAGGATTTATGAGTTGCAATGTCGGTATGCTAGCAAATGAACTACCCTTATTTAACTACCGTAATGTATATGTAAGATGCCAACATACTTTGCAGGAGATACAGCTTTATGTAAAATATAAGCAAAGACAATAGGTAAAGTTTCATCATTTTAATTACAATAAGCCTTATCCAATAGTAAATCTTCCAAATTCTTCAATAGCGGACAACTGTTCCAGCATGTGTTAGTTGGGTTTCTATGGAAAGAAAGGAGCACTAGGTGTTTTGAGGACGAAGCAATGACTGCACAGGAGATGAATATAGGTGCTTGTATGTGCTAGTTTTTTGGTGTAAACCCCAGGATGTATATGAGATACACAAAATAATCTTGGTGTTTGGTTTTGTTCTATTTATAAAATCTCTTATTTACTGATCAAAAATATATTTTCTTTTATGAAGTAAAAGGTTTCATTCAAGAGGCATCTACTAGAGGCATCAAGTAGATGCATAGTCAAAAATTACAATATAAAGATGTATCTGATCAAAAAAATATCTTAGGAAACTTGTATGGATAGAAAAACTTGATGGATATTTTGATATTACTTACTTTCAGATTCAGATGAAGAATCTAGAGTAGAGTTAGGATTCAAACTAGGTAAGAATAGCCTAGCCCACCAAATGCTTTCTTGTAAGGGCCCCTTTGATGTAATTCACATTACTCGCTATGTTTCTACTTGCTTTTGAAGAAAAATAAAACTCCAGCAGAGTGAGAGAAACTACCTGCTCTAACTTTTTAATACTTGGATGCCGTTCCAATGATGCTTCCACAATATTTAAAGTACAGAAATATTGCAGTTGTTCTAACCTGCTGAAATTATGGACAACTCACTAAAATTCACCATGTTCAACAGCATCATTAGGTTTTAATTGTTACAACAATTGAAGAACCCTTAGTACTAAAACAATATCAGATACACCTGTTAGCGCAATTTGTATGTTATCTTTATTATGTTTTTTTAGTCTGAGCATGACCATACATGCTTGGGCCATTTTTTCAACAAAATCTAATTGACCTGAAAAAACCTAGACTAGGATCGATTTTTCTTTGATCGGAATCTTATAATTGAACTTTAAAATCTAGTCAATAAACATCAAACCTTAATCAATCAGAAAAACATAATTGGAATTCCTAAAATATCAGCCGAGTCTTCTTTATTCCACTTTCAAACATAGAGATTAAGGAGAAAAGGCACAATAACTAGAATTGCCTCTAAAAATCTATAATATCTGCTGATATATATATATATATATAAAAACACTGCATTTGTGTTTCAGATCACGTATTACAAAGTCAGTTACTTGGAGCAAGCTTCGCAAATTTTAGCTTTCTCCAAATTCTCAGACTGCTCCGGTCAACAACTTATACTCCTTAAAAGTATCAAAAGATCATATATAGTTATTACAAGTATCCTTCACAACATCTCGCAATGAAAAGCAGTGTGTGTCAGAGTAAAAGATTCAATGCCACAGCAACCTTCTAAGCAAATACAGGACTTTAGAAGAGAGCAGCTACAGTAGCAGGAGAAGATTATAAAAAGGGATGACAACAACACCAACAACAACAACGACCCAGTGAAATCCCACTAGAGGGGTCTGGGAGGGTAGTGTGTACGCAGACCTTACCCCTACCCCGAGGGGGTACAGAGGCAGAATAAAAATAACACAAAATAAAAGTTTGTTGAGAATAGCAGGCGCTACAACAAGAAGCACAGTACAAGAAAGCTTGATGAACATACAGATAAAAGAATGCAATCCTTACCAAGAGCTTTTTGTAAGCCAGCTCAACAAGTTTATGCATTGCAATCTGCTCCGGGTCCCTGGAAGTTCAATTGGATTTATAAGGCACACATGAATTCACATTGCAGAAACGTGAAGCAAACTTGATGGCATGTAACATCTTACCATCCTTGCACGCCCTTGCCTTCTTGAATTGCTTTAGATACTTTCTCCATATATGCTTTCTTTTTACCGATCTACAGGAAATAGAACAAAATGAACTACTAAAGTGGTATACGGCATGTACACAAAGATGTCCAAATAGATGTGAAAGAGACCGTCTTTGTTTGAACCATCTATTCTCAATGTTCATGAAATTATATTTGCTGGCATATTTAGCAACAATCAAAACAAGGAAAGAGACGGAAAATAAGCAAATTATTAGGATGCTATGTAGTGACGCAAGATAACCTCTTGACTGAGTCCCCTCTCCAGCTGCATAATTTCTTGGTTGATCACTTCATCTTCTTTATCATCTAAGTCAGGCTGTAACAAGGATGCAAAAGAAAAAGGAATGGATAAAATTAAATCATATAACCATAGATACAAATGTTTGAAAAAAGCATATAATTTGTCGCAATTTGTGAAAAGTACTGCTCTGACGCCACTCAAAGTGAAAAATGCAAATTAATAAGCATTTCAGAGGAAGAAGGAAAATGACAGGAGGGGACTCTCAAAATTAGAGGCCAAATGAAAGATGAGAAATATCTTTCTTTTACAATGACCAATGGGAGAAAGCATACCACAGGTTCAATATAGAGGCCAACGCTCTGCAGCTCTAGCAAGAGTTTATCATCAAGAGCCATCTCTGCATATTGACGTTCAAATGAGGAAACACCAAAACTACTAATCTGCAACCTTTGTGGTACATCTGGATCACATTCGGAAAGGCCTACAAACAGTCCAACATCTGAATGCAAATATCCATTATCTCCTCGTGACATCTCATCACTATATGGAGGTCCTCGGACATCAGGGTTTCTACGATATGCACTATATCCATTGCAGGAAACAAACTCATTTCCAGTCCCATTTTTCTTTATCTGAGAATCAAAAACTGCCTCGTACTCAACTTCTGGCCTATTCATTTTTCTAGTCTGAGAATCACTGATACAAGCACCGTGTAATAAAGTTTCTGGACCATTTTGCGGCGACGTAAATATGTCAAACCCATTTTCTTCACATTCTTCAATATCATCCTCTATAATTAGAGCTGACAGTACTCTTTGGTAAAGTGGAGTAACTTTATCAAAAATTCTATCTGAGTCAAATTTTGCACTAAGGATAGAATCATGGAATCGATCGACCAGTTGTGTATCAGATGACACTTTCGAGCCATTATGATTCTTGATGCATCTATTCTTCTCAACAGTTTCATCATGATCATCCTGGAAAAGCAAGCATCACGAGAAGTATTTAGCTAGAGCACACATGCCAATAACATATGATATATTGTTAAAATGATATCTTAATTTCCAACAGGCAGCAGTAGAATATGAGAATTGGCTAGACCTATCGAACATTTTAATTATATAGTTCGCAGTAAGCATACAAAGAATAACAATAGTCTTGTATTAGGAGGTAACACTTAGGAAGCTCCAGCTAGACAGTGACTGAAGCATGTCAAGTGATAAAGATCAATACAACTCTTAATACTAAAGATATAAAGGAGCGTATTCTCTAAAAACAAGATTGCTAGAGAGCATCTGCGCTGTCGATTGTACCTCTCTTGTTATAAGGGATGAATAAGAAGTGTATAATCCATTAGGAGATATTTAAAACACGTAAATTATGGAGGACTAAAGGGGGGGGATTTCAGATTCCTGTCTGTGCATAGGTTTAAAGGAAAGATAAGAATTTGGATTTGAATCAAGTGACAATCACCAGGAATTACTGATAATACTCTTAAATACATGGAGAAACTTTTATACAGTAGTGTGTTCCAAGTAACAAATGAAACATCTCGAAGAAACCCTAATAAAAACAAAAATAAAAGATAACCAACCTTGAAAAGAATTTCAGGTGGTGGCACAGGGATTGAGGCTAACATATTAATGAAAGTGAAACCCGAAAAGCTATGAGGAAAATCTGAGGAAGCTGGAGGGAAAGAATTTAGTAAAGGGATATAGGCATCCCAAGGCCCTAGCTGGCCCACCAGAATCCAAACCAATCCCCCAAAAGAAATCAAACACGGATACTCCCTCCGTATCAATTTAGATGTAGTTTGACTTGGCACAAAGTTTAAGGGATAAAAGAAGGCTTTTGAAACATGTGGTCCTAAAAGCTTAAAGGGCAAAAGCTTTGTAGGGCCATGACATTTTTGTGGCTATAAAAACTTCTCATTAAGGATAAAGTGAGTAAAATAAAAAGTTTAAAATTAAATTGTTTCCGAATATAGAAATGTGTCATTCTTCTGGGAAGAAACTAATAAGGAAAGTGTTGTCATTTAAATTGAAACATAGGGAGTATTTCTTATCCCAGTTATGGCATAAACTATCTACCAACCAAATCACTGCTAAAAATAAAGTTATGGTGCAAGAAAAAGAAAATTATGGATCAGTAAGTACCAGAACACCATTGGTATGGTTTATTGTTTGATAGAGATTGGTATGAGATTCCTCCGCTGAATTCAGCTGATAAAACATCAATGAATAAGACTTGGTGAGACCATCTAATATCAGACAAAAGACGATAGCTGTGTGGTACAATCAAAATCATCATTAGTTGTCACCTGTTCTAGAAGGTAGGATTTCTCCTCGGAACTGACAGAAGCAAAAAGTCTATCCACTTTCTTCCAGAATGCACTTGAACAAGCATGAACTAAAACAGCAACCAAAATAAATTAAGTGCCCCAGTATGTTTATTTTTTCCAACAGAAAAGAAGGATACAACAGAGTGAGGGAAAAACTTTGATGTCAGACACATACAACTAGCATTATATGCCAATTTTGCAGCAGCTAGAAGCTCCTCACGGTCATCGTCTGATTCCCCTGAAATATGGAAAATGTGATAGCAGGATTATTTGTTTGAGGCAGGGGAAAAACCAGAACCACGTAGATTGTTTACTAATTGTCAACCGCACCAGGGACAGCACCAAAAAAATAACCTAAATACCAAACAGTGGAATGCATCTATCACTAGAAAATCACACAAGTTCAGTAGTATCAAAGATACAAAGTTTAGCCATTTCTTATTCGTTCACCACCCCTTCAATTATTTGTCCACAGTCAATACCAGCTTCATTTTAAACAGCTGATAATGTACTGAAAATTGACTTCATATTTCAGAGAACAGAAGGAAATACAAAAATGAATCAGCTACTCCTCCACCTACATCACCCCCGTCAGGAGGTGGACACACACAGCTACTGCTAGAAACTAAGCCAAATCATGGATAAAGACAAATAGTTCATTAAAAGACAAATAGAGACTGCTTGAAACTGAAAAGCAAAATCCTGGAGAAGGGCAGCCGAGTTCCCTAAGAATTTAAGAAACATAACCCATATTAACGAAGGAAAAATTTACACTGAAAGACTTAACTTGAGTAAGCAAATGGGGAATTTACCAGTGAAATCCGGAGAACCACTGCTCAATGAATTCCCAAGACGAGAGAACCCTTTGCGTTCCAAGTGCTTTTTCAAAGGACGGCCTGACTTACTGACACAATCAAATAAATATATAAGTTGATGGAGAAAGAGAAGCAGTAAAAGCCCAAACTCAAACATCAAACTTCTTCAGTAAAAGACGAGCACCTTCCATGCTTTTCTGAAGCTGGCCTTGAGTTACGAAGCGGCTTCGCAGTGACTTGATTTTCAAACTTCTCCCTTGTAGGAGAAATGCTGCTCCTAGAAAATGCCGAGCCTCTTCCACTTCGGCCTTGTCTTCGCACGCCATCACCTATTTCTTCTTTGACAAGAAATTTGTTCTTCTTCATATGTGAGGTAGAGATCCCATTACTCTGAACAGTATTTACAATTTTTTCTTCACCTTCACAAGTACTCCCACCCTTTTCTTTTAATCTGTTTTCACCAGCACCGGATTCTTCACTTTCAGAGAGTCTGGCAGGGGATAAAACACTTTCAGCTTTAACTTTAAGGTTTTGCGTAACATTGTTGGCAGCCTTTGAAAGAATAGAACCACTTGTTACACCAGGAGTTAACCTAGCTCCAAAATCAGAAGGTGAACATGCCTCGGATGGCACCTCCACCTCGTCCTGGTTTGAAACTGGTGAGATAAGATTAGCCCTCCTTGTACGAGAAATTTTTTGAGGCCTCTGACCAATCCATTGGGTTATGGGCGGAGACGAGGATCCTGTAGGCAAAGGACGCTTGCGATTTGTTGCCCCACCTACAGCTAGATTTTTGTTGACATTTGGGGGCTGTTCCCAGCTTTCCAAGGTTCCAGGTAAACGGGGAATGTTAGAGGGTGAACTAGCAGCAGCAAGGGAGCCACTTCGTGGTGCCCTTGAGGCCTTCCCTTTTGTTATTGGACTGGGACAGACAGCATGGTTCTCCTCACGACTATTCAACCTAGAGAAAGAAAACCGCATAGTAAGAAATCAGTTTGAGAACAACCACTAGGAGATAAAAACTAATTAATCATGCGCCAAGACATACTTAATACTGCCTTTTGCCAGCATCCGTTCTTTATTCAGACCAGCAGTTGGATCCTTAGAATGAGCAGTCTTTTCCTGTTCATTTTTAAGCATTGAACGAGCATTAGGACCAGCAGGTGATGAGCCATCTGACTTATTAATGCTACCAGCACCGCTTGATATTCCCGGCCTGTGCAGAAGTGTTAGTGAGTACAACATAGATAGTTATTCGTCTTGAGCCTGTGCTAGGTAACAAAGTCAGTGCAAAAATGAAAACAACATGAAGGCATATTAAAAGGAGAATGTTCAAAGACCACAGTAGCCAAACATGCATGATAAAGCATCAAATTATGTATCCCACTTTCAGTTTAGTTCCTTACTTCAACCTACAAAAATAAAGCCAAATGTGATTCCTCTTGCAATCTTCTCATTTGGGCATGAAAAACAACTATATTTTTGTAAGGGGCATGAAAAACACTATTCACACAAAGAAGCAGCAACTGCGATGAATGAAGAGATTGATGACACAGGAAATGAGTGATTCTTATTTGACTGACTTCTAGCTAGAATCACGTCGATTAAACACTAGAGGTTGGTAGAAGACAATTACCCCTAACTTAAGTAGGCCTACCAGCGAAGAACTGGTACTTGATGGGATGAGGGGTCTAGAAAGCAATGAACCAAAGAACAAACTCAACTTAATATCTATATTAGGCCATTAGCTCCCCACTGGTTATTTTCCTAAGTGATTCTACATATTCCAACTAAAACAAGATGGTTAATTTTTAAGCTGCTGCCCTAGAAGAGTACAGCATTTCGACGAAGTAAAATACTTGCCTGCTATATCTTTACAACACAATGCAAAGTAAATCCTTTAACTTCATAAACCTATCTAGACCTGGATAATACAGAATAGAAATGTCCTAATACTTCCTCGAAGTCAAATTTGCAATGCTGTACTAAAGCCATCGTATGCAAACATTTCTAGTCTTGTACAACTGAGCGCAAAATGCAGCATCAGTTGGTCCAAATTAACATCAATGTGTTAACTCAACAAGGCCAGAGCATTTAAACCAATCTTATCCTTCATCTTAGATGGTAAATAGCGCAACTAAACATTCTTATACAAAACTGTGAAATCAACATGAAAGTGATGATATTGGGGATAATTCCCAGAAATTCTGAACAGGACAGTAATTACCTGAAACCATGGGAATCAGAAGGTGACAGAACAGGATCACTGGCAAGTCTATGATGCAGCATTCGTTTAGGCTCTCCATCGTTGTCCGAGGGCCTAGAAATGACAGCACCAACTGAACGTTTCCTTTTCATCTTCTTGTCCCAACCTTCACCTCCAGCTGGCAATCTGCGAATCTTTTCTTCAGCCATATCAAAATCAACATTACTATCTTTTACATTACTATCTTTTAACATGTCCCGGTCCTTTACTATCATAGGCAGCCTGGATAGAGCACTATTCCGGTACTCCGCCTGAATTATATGGAAAAGGAAAAGGTCATTAGGCGATTTGATCAAGGAGATGCATATGAAGCTTACAATTCTCATCAAGCAATATGTAAGATTAAAAAGAAAAGCAATATGCAAGGGTATTCATTCGACAGAAAGCAAAATTTTCATAAACCATGCACCGCTAGATGATGAGCAAAACAGTTCTTCCATTGCAACACCCAAAAAAAAAAAAAGAATACGCAGAATGAAAGCTAATACTTGTGTATTCTGAGCTCCTTTTAATGGTGAAGAGAGGAAACAGAACAAGTGGTATCATGCACCACCCAGTAGAAATGATGGTTCTAAAGATGGCACTTAATCTTGTCCTGCTCTACTTCACTCTATCTTTGAAGAATAACCAGAGGAAGATCATCCTGACACAGTGCTTCCATCTTTACAGGATCTAGATAATCTGTCCAAATCACAGAACTTACTCTTTTCCTGTTCAAAAAGATCTAAATAATCTATGGCAGTTCAATTAGAGGTAATTCAAAAAATCTGAGGAACACCAGCCTCTCAATGCTTGTAAATGGATCTTGCAAAACAGAAAAAAGTGACTTGCTCCTACTTACATTTAATTCATTAATTGCCAATCACAACATAAAAGGAGCTTTCCTTCCTTCAAATCACTTATTTACACAAAAATAAAACCAACATTCAAAGTTTAGGGGACAATCTCTCTTCCTCTTACTGCCCTGGCATCATTCTCAATCATTTTCTAAACTTGAAGTAGATGGAATGTACACATATACTTTCTAAACCCTGTGTAAATAGCTTTTCATTACCTCATGAGCAGCATGGAAGAACGATATTTCTTCCATATATCCTTTTGATATGAAAGTAATGTTTTTTTTAAAGAAAGCATTTATTGATGTTGTGGGGAAAAAAAAACTATGCAAGAGGTATACCAAAAAGTAGATCACCAACTAAAAGATACATCACTCTCCTATATATCTTTTAAAAAGTCTAAACAGTCTTTCTCCAAGTTATTTTGTACAATTCTCTAGAAATAATTTTTCATCATTCTATGGGTTATACTTATCAAAAAAAATGTATACCCTGTGGGCTATGCAGAACATATAAGGGGTAAAAATAATAATTTTCAGAGCATTATATGGCTTTATCATACACGGTAAACACCTCCTTTCCTTGGATAGAGAATATAGTTGTCACAGAAAGTAGCTGCTCGAAGGCCAACCAAAATAAATAGCATGATATCAATTACAAACCCGAGTTTCTGCCACTGATGTGCGTACACGCTTGTTCAGAGTACTATTTTTAGGTCGCTCCTCTATCTTCTGTGTTACAGGGTCTGAAGGGCCTCGATGTATCTGTGTTCCCATCTTCATGCTTGAACCACCTAATCTCTCATTTGTTAACTGATCATTCCTTTGTTGCTTCTTAGAAATCATGCCTTCAGAAAATTTTGACAACTTATGCAAGCATTCGTCGAACTTTTTAGCTCTACCACTAGCCAAGGAAAAAAACAGCATACTCAGCAGATACCACTTAACTTTAAAGTAGGGTAACTTTCAATCAAAGTTTATCCAATACCCAAGAAAGAACGCAAATACACACACAAAAAGAGAAGGAGAGAGATGATCAGTGCAAGTAAAGATACAAACCCATGAAGAAGGATGCAAGAGAACTGATTAATCCAAATAAAAACTAGTTTACTGATTAACAGGAAAAAAATACCTGGCTTTGTTGCACGTCTCTGCAACGCTGTCTCTGAACCTCTTTAATTCTTCCACAGACACAGGAAGTGTAGACTTCAAATGAGCAGCACCAAAAGAATTGTCTTCTGAAGTACTCCCAACAGCAACGCCCAACATTCTCCTTAACTCACCTGAACGAGTATATTTTTGGTCGCCCATTACAATCGGCTCCAGCATCAAGCACTGTGACAGGGATGGCAAATCACCCATGACTGCACCGGTCCCCCTGGATGCACCCTTCCCTGAACCAAATATACGGGTGTCTGAACTCTCTCTGAAGCTCCCAGACCTGTCCATAGTGGGACCAGTATAGCTCCCCTTAGGCCCATTGGTGTAGTTTCCAACAAAACCCGAGTCACTGCCAGCTGAAGTCAAGTTAAATCTCCCATTTCCAGCCATTTACAAACTCAGAACTAGAACATCATATCTCCAAAGATCTTCACGGTTACAATTGGGTCCAGAAAAATTGGCTTGTTTTAAAGCTACAACCTTTAAAGACAAAAGATAAGAGGCAATCAAACGCCAGCTTTGCCAAAAAATCTTAAAACTACAAAGCCAATGAAAAATCATTCTCTGAAATGCAAGCTCGCCAAAATTCAGGACGAGGACCTAAGCAATGCCAGAGAAACTATTTAATTGTCCTTTCCACTTAACACACCTTCAGAAGCCATGGATCATTACCTCACAAAAAACCTCTCCACCGCGAGAAATTAACACAGTATAACTACAAATACAGTGAGACGCATATTTATACATCATATATACAAATAAGTTATTACGGCAACCAAGAGTAGATTTTAGGGAAAGAAATTCTAGAACATCTAATAGTTTAAACTTATTCAATTTCCAACAAAATTATCCATTTATTTGGGCAAACTATAAAGCATCTCATCCATGAATTGTTATTAATTGTTCCAATTTTCCATACTGATCAGAAATAAGTTCAACCAAAATTAAGACAAAAAAAATAGAGAAGATAAACTCATATCACATGGCCGTAACACACAGCTGACTAAATTCCGTAAACCAAGTCTAAAGGCAAAAAATTGAAAATTTTGACTAAATTAAGAGCAATTGAACACACTCAATTGAAGCAAAATTCAGCTGGAACTCGTAGAGCTGATTGAACAAAACCTAAATGCAGAATGATACAACAATTGACAATTCACAACACTTCAACTGATCGTCAAACCCTAATTTCAGTAAAGCTGAAAATCTAGGGTTTATCAACCCAAACCCTAACCCGTAGAAACTGCACAAATTCGCACAAATTGCATGAATTAAAAAGTACAGAGCTATGGAAGATTCGAGAACGTACCCAGCATTCACTGATCAGGAAGGGATCGAAGAGAGAGAAACAGCGAAAGCTTGAAATAATGAGAGAGAAAGTAAGAGAGATAAAAAAGTGTAAGAGAGAGAAACAAAATAGTGCAATGGTGGGCTTGATTTTTTGTTTTTTTTTCTTCTTTTATTGTTCTTTATTTAGTTGACGCGGTTGTTTAGCCCGCGCTAAATTTTGGGGGTAAAAAGGATTTTTAGTTATTAGCAAAAGTTTCCCTTAGAAACAAGAGTACTTTATGCTAATGACTAAAAAGGAGGAAGTGTACTTGTCGTTGAACATGACACCATATGGATATACCGCGAGTGTCCACATATGATACGAAGATGTGAAGGTCGAGTAATAGAGTTGTAGGTTATAATATAATTGAGTCTTGACTTAATTCGTATCATTGTAGGACTAATCAGGTAGGATTTTTGTCTAAGATAGCTAGTGACAATATTGTATTTTACTACTTTGCTTTTCAGTGCATATCTTATTAACTAGCTATCGCTTTTGCTTTGCACATTTCTTCTGTATTTCATGGTGGTCTTATTTTTCCTATGATTGTTGTGGTGATACTAATATTGTCTCCTTTTGTCCTTTTGTCTTTTTGTTTTCTTGAGCCGAGGGTCTTTCGAAAACAGCATCTCTATTCCTTTGGCGTAGGGGTAAGGTATGCGTACACACTACCCTCACCAGACCACATTAGTGGGATGTTACTTGTTATTGTTGTTGGACTTATCGTTGAATCCTTTTATTTGTCGGGGAGGATGCTAATGACTAAAGGAGGAAGTGTACTTGTCGACGAATCCTTTATTTGTCGGGGAGGATTGTATGTATTATCCTTTATCCCTTTTGGGATAATGCATAAAATTCTTCCGCCCTATGACTATATTACCAATTACACATATTTTTTTCGGGTGTCTTATTACCCCCTGAACTATTTTAATGTGCAATAAACACCACCCTAAGTGTTGACTAGCATTAAGAGTGTGCACACTCTCTTAATGGCAAGTGGAAGTAACAAAAATAATTTTAAAATTTATTAACATGTAAAAGTGTTATCTTTTGATTGGACATTACATCTAATTAATTAGTCTCCTCTGTCTTCTAAACCTCTTCTCGCACGAACAAGGGGGACATCTTTCCAACGGCGAAATGTCGGAGCGAAAATCCAATACAACGCAAAATCAACCCAGAAATCAAAAGTAGATATGTTTAATAACAAAAACAGAGCTACAACTAGAGGGAGCAACGAGCATGATTTAGTGAAGAACCTATGAATAGTCATAACGGTCAACAACAATGGAGTTTCGCCGGAGCAAAGGTCTTCGTCAGAGTTTCGTTCTCCAGCCATATCTGACAATATCAAACAAGTATTATATAAAAACCATCAAAAACTCAGCTCGCCAGAGAATAAAGATCTTGTCGTATACGGCAAGTCGTGATAAATGAAAAATGTAATTAATCTAACAAGTTCTGGCCATTGAAATGAAAATGATTGAGAAATTAGGAAAGAGAAAAAAAAATGCTTTAAGAAATACTTTATGTTAAACATATTGAAGTCCGTGTCTAGCGAGATGTGCTGATACCGTGATTGGAAGAACTATAAATTTTTTGAATTAATCATTAGTTGTCCCATTAGCAAAGTTACTAAATTTACAATTCATACTTAACAAAAAGCCATAATGCAAAGAAAAGTTGGTGGCGTCCAGATTGTCAATCTTTTGGAGTTGGAGCTCCTATGAGGCTTTTGCCTTTTGGCCGGATATGGTAATGAAGGTCTGCAAATAGGAAAATAAGGAAGAAGGAAAAAAGGGTGAAAAAAGTTTTTAAGTAAGAAATACACATTTTAGGCGCGTGTATTTTACCTCTTTGTACATATTTGGTTGTAGTTTTTTAAGGAGTAAATAATTTTATTTTAAAATAGTTCATGGAGTAATAGACCCGCGGGGTAAAAATGTGTTTAGTTGGTAATATGGTCTAATAGAAACAAATAGCAGTGATAGCAACACCAATCAACTAGTGATTTAAACAACGAGGCTAGGGGTGTGCATGGATCAGATCAGATCGGATTTAGCACATTTCAGATCGGATTTTCGGATTTCGGATTCTAGAAAATGCAATATGAATCCGATCCAAATTAATATCGGATCGGATCGAATTTTAAAGTTTGGATCGGATCGAAATTTTGGATTTCGGATCGGATTATTATGCCTCAAAGTTGCAAACTCATATGTATATTTTCTTTGTAAAAAAGGCTGTACAATAAGAAAAATTCATGTTTATAAAATTATGAGAGTATTATGGTGCCAATAGAGCTAAATCCATCAATTGTAAAGGTAATAAATTGGAAAAAAATATAAAGGAAGTACTAATTATCCGAATTAAAGTTTAGAATTTATATATGTCCTAATAATTTCGAATTTCTGATCGGATCGGATCGAATCGTATTAAAATTATACCAATCTGAATCTGATCCGAAATCCGAAATTGAACGGATCGGTTCGGAACTCGGATATCCGATCCAAATGAACAGCCCTAAGCAAGGCAACATGAACACGATAAATATTGCTCAAATGAATGATAAACAGGTACATCAAATTAATCAAGTCTTTCAAAATATACATCTTTTATCTATAAGTTTTTCAATAAAAGTCTCTAGAATATAATCATTTTCAATAAATATATTTCGAATATACTTCCTTCAAATAAATATATTTCCATTATAATTCTTTTAAATAAATATCTTTCGAATATAATTCTTTCAAGTAAATATCTTTCAAATATAATTCTTTCAAGTAAATATCTTTCAAATATACTTATTTCAACTAAATATCTTTCTAATATAATTCTTTCAAATAAATATCTTTGTAATATAATTCTTTCAAATAAAAGTCACCATATGACACCTCATTTAACTTTCTTGGCGTGAAAAATATATTCAACATATCAAATCAAATGACACGGCAATACCTTCATGCACTTATCTCATTCTCACCCAATATATATATATATATATATATATATATATGTGTGTGTGTGTGTGTGTGTGTGTGTGTGTGTAGATCAAATCAATTGGCACGGCAACACCCTTCGTGCATTTATATCTTTCTCACCGTGCATACATATAAAGTACCAACTAGGTGGGAGAAATGCCAATAACAATAAAAGAAATAAAATGGAGGCACACATGAAGCAACAATGGCTACAAGTCACATAGAAAATATAGGTGCACAATAACATCTCAAGATAAAGGCATGAATGTATACACAACGAAAAGATATCACAATATATTATATGTCTCTTGTCCTCGCTTGCATGAAAACACCATTCATGCCATGAACATATGATAATATAAAAATAATGGCACAACATCACCTCTTCATGCTTTACACTCTCAAATGGCACGGCATCACCCTTCGTGCTTTACACTCTCCCTCACATCATAATATAATTCAAATGGCACGGCATCACCCTTCGTGCTTTACACTTTTCCTTACCAAGCACATGTATATCATTAATAAGCAAGGTAGGAAACATAAGTAACATCAATGAGAGTGTTTAAACGACAACACACTATGCCCAATGACCACAACCAATTCCAAAGATATAGCAAAATCAATAAATTTCTCAACAAATAGCCCAAGGCTTCGCACAACGTATATAAAACCTCAAAACAACAGCAAAGATGGAAAAATAACTCAACATAGGACAACGCCTTCTTTAATCCAAAAATTTGATAAATATATTAACGCCTCTTTTAAGCTTATTTAATAATTATTTACATATAAGAATTTTCATAATTAAATTAATTCCAAGAAAATTATCAAATCAACAACACATAGAATTCACATAAAAATACAAGTGACAATAACACCAAATTATCATATAAAATACAAATTCGACAAACAAGGAATGGGACATGACAATTCAAGGATTTATTAAGTTCCAATAATTTTCCAATTTAATATATAAAGGCGTCTACGAATTTCAACCAATAATATTTGCACATATAAATCAAGTACGTACTCGTCACCTCGCGTACACGGTTCACATTACACAAATGACACATACAACTCAATGCCTAAGGAGTAATTCCCCACTCAAGGTTAGGCAAGATACTTACCTTTTTGACGTTATGCTGATATTTCAAAATAGCCGTCTTGCTTGAATTAATCCTTTGGACAACTCAAATCTATTCAAATTAATTGTATAACTTCATTAAAATTCATCGTAACCAATTCCGAAAAATATAACGGCGATTTAAAATTTTATTATAAAAAGTCAACCAAAATCAACGCGGGGCCCGCCTCTTGGAACCCGACATAATTTTTACAAAATATGAATACTCATTCCGATACGAGTTCAACCATACCAATTTTATCCAATTCCGATAACAACTCGACCTCCAAATCTTAAATTTTCGTTCTTGAAAAGATTTTGCAAAAAATCCAATTTCTTCCATTTAAATCCAAATTAAATGATGATTATAACCATGGATTTATGAAATATAATCACTTTTGGATATAGGATACTGACCCAACTCTAAGTCATGAAGAACTCCTCCAAAATCGCCCAAAAAACAAGCTCTAAAAATCCAATCGAGAATGGCGAAATGACCATTTTTGGTCCTTAAATGCTTCTGCCTAGTTTTGCTTTTGCGGACTTGCTTTTGCAAGCCAAAATGCGCATCTGCGAAGTCCCAATGTCTATTGCCCAACAGGAGCTCGCATATGCGGAAGAAAATGCGCATCTGCGACAAAACGACCGCTTCTGCGAAGCTATGCCAAGCTGCCTCATTCCGTTGTTGCGTTCCAGTGGTCGCTTATGCGATCATGCAGGTGCGCAAAATGCATCGCAGCTGCGACCTCTGTCCAGTACCCCTTCCCAGTCGCTTTTGCGATGAAATCCTCACTTCTGCGAGGTCGCTTCTGCGATGAAACTTCCGCAGAAGCGAAGAACCAGTTACTGCCCAGAAACATCAGCAAATTCCAGCAGCTATCTCATCCAAAAATCAACTCCGTTAACCTTCCAAAATCCACTCGGGACCCTCAGAACTTTAACCAGATATACCAACATGTCCCAAAATACAATACGAACTCAGTCAAGGCTTTAAACCACGTCAAACAATGCCAAAATTACGAATCACGCATCGAATCGAATTATGAGTTTTCAAATGTTTCAACTTCTATATTATGCACCGAAACGTATCAAATCATTCTGGAATGACTTCAAATTTTTTACACAATTCATAAATAACTTAATGGAGCTGTTCCAATTTTCGGAATCGAAATCCGACCTCATTATTAAAAATTCAACCTTCGATCGAACTTTCCTAAAATCTTATATTTTCCTACTTTCGCCAAAATGCGTCAAATTGTCTTACGGACTTCCAAATCCAATTCCGGACATACGCCTAAGTCCGAAATCACCATACGAACCTATTGATATCATCAAAATTCCATTCCGGTCGTTTTCTCAAAAGGCAACTCTCTGGTCAACTCTTTCCATTTAAGTTTCAAAAATGAGAATTTCTCTATCAATTTAATTCTGAACCTTCCAAAAACCAACCTCGACCGCACACGCGAGTCATAATACATATTACGAAGTTGTTCAGGACCTTAAGTCGCTGGACGGGGAGTTAATTCTTAAATCAATAAGTCGGGTAATTACATTCTCCACATCTTAAACATACGTTCGTCCTCAAACGTGCCAAGAATCTTTCTGAGGACATTAAATTACTGAGTGTATTCTTACACACATACTCGTGGGTGATTATACGTCCCGCAATTTAACATGGGGCCAACAATACCATCTCATTTGAGATTATTTCTTTCACCCATATTTATAAGCTTTAAAGCCATTTCCTTACTCTCCAATCAAATTCAAATGCCTGATTTTTCATATTAACACATTGTGTTAGTCTCAACCGGCTATAGCAATTTCATACCCCCCCACACACTATACGTATGCACATAACCATATCTCTCATCATAATAGTTGTTCATAATTAATTCCAGCATCATCAATTAACCTCATATTACCCAAAATCTCATTTCGAATTTTCACAACACTGATAACAAAATGTGAGGCACGAAGACCTCGTAATTATTTACCCAACTTAACGAGTCACATTTAACACCGCCTGGGCACTCACCTCGTAGTCTAAAACTCAATATTTGCCTCACAATTATGGATAAATATGCACATAAACACATAAAAGAATTATCAAATAAGCCTAATAGGCATGGCTCCTTATTAATACTATAGTACAAATTTTAATTTCACAAAAGGAGAATTTAAACTCATAAATTTTTCACCACAAGGACCTCGTCTTTATATAATTTCTATTGCGGCTTATAGCCCAGTTTAATTATTTCACGCCATATAAAAATGCGAGGATCTCGTCCTCAACTTCGAATCACAAGTATTTTGCACATTGTGCCAATTGGAATTTTTAATTTCCTTTCTTTCTTCTTTTCAATAAATTTTGTAAACAATTTTCAAAACACATAATGACCCCCCCCTCCCCCAATACCAATATGACATATAATTTATAAAATTGAGATCAATTATTTCGAAATCACATCAAAAACTATTGTAGTGAGTAATAGAAAGTCACTTTTGGACTTATAGCCCTCAATAGTATACAAAACTAAAAATGATAGACACGGGCTAACATCGTCATCGCTCCCAACAGGGATAAACATATAAGTGGGTCACAAAATTGTGAAGCTCACCCATAAGCGGAGCGTAATAGGAGGACTCGCCTCGATATTCAGAACCAAATCAAATTAAGGAAGAATACCCTTTTATAACAAATCAAAATCATACATGTAACGACACCATCTGGTGTAGTGGCCTCAGCCACACCATAGCAAATATACCAACGGGTAGGGCCTCCACCTCTTAGGCACCCTCTACCCGCCTGTCCTCCACCCCTAACTAGTTGTGCACGTGGCGTATTAACTGGAATAAAGCATGTAGCCTGAGTGTTTTGATGAAATTCACCTATCCCAAGTTTGGGACCGTCTTTCATGATATGTCTGGTATCACCACACTCATAACAACCCATCTGAGGTCGTGCCTGCTCGAACTGAGTCTATGCTTGATAATTGAAATAACCACTGTAAGAACCTCGTGCCCATGGTGCACTAAAAGTATTAACTGGAGCACTACAAGTATTTTGAATTGCGGACTGGGCTGATTGATTGCCCGAGCCTCCGCCATGATGAGTCATAGTTGCAGAGTAGAATCCACTAAATCCTCTAAAGTCCCGAGACCTTTTGGCCTCCTTAGCCTCTTTATCCTCAATTCGAACACGTTCTAGCATCCTAGCAATCTATACTACTTGCTGAAATGGAATGTCAGTCTGCAACTCTCGAGCCATACATATTTAAAACTCATAATCGAGCCCTTCAATGAGTATGCAGACTCGCTCTCTAACTGTACAAACCAAGACAGGTGCATGACGGGCTAACTCACTGAACCTGATAGCATATTCTGACATCGTCATGGTGCCATGACGCAACCATTCAAACTCTGTGCGCCACACATCCAGGAGGGTCTGGGGAACAAATTCTTTCAAAAATATTTCCGAAAATTGAGCCCAAGTTGGTGATGGTGCATCGGCTGGTCTATCCTGTTCATAAGCCTGCCACCATCGATATGCTGCCCATGACAACTGAAATGTAGTAAAGGCAACTCCGCTCACTTCCACAAAAAATATGGTGCGGAGAATACGGTGGCGCTTTACTAGAAATACCTGGGCATTCTCGGTAGCTGCCACCAAAAGTAGGTAGACTATACCTCTTTAATTTCTCTCAAGTCTCTTTTGTTCTTCTTCTGATGTCGTTGGCCTAAACTCAGGCTGAACCGGAATAACAGGTTGTACCGGCACCACATCCAGAACCTGACCAATGTAGACCTGATGCTCTGGAGTACGAGCGGTAGGAGTTTGAGCTCCTTCCCCAATCTGGGAAATATTTGGTGCAACGGAGATCAATCATGCCTGAGTTAATATACCAAACATGTTCAGGAACTGTGCTAAAGTCCCGGGGTAACAACAGGTGCTTCCAGTACCTGTCCCCCAACCGGAGCTACTGGCGGCTCCTCAATTGTTACTCTGACAGGTGCTCTAGCTGCGACACGTGCCCTTCATTTGCTCAGCTGACTCGGTAGCACGTGTCCTCACAATTGTGAGAGAATAGAGATATAAAGGCTCAAATTCCAAAATCAACAAATTCCGCACGACATGAATGAAAGGAGTGTAAATTTCCTAATAGTGATGTAGCCTCTCGAAGATAAGTACAGACGTATTCGTACCGATCTGCAAGACTCTAATAGACTTGTTCGTGACTCGTAGAACCTATGAACCTAGATCTCTGATACCAACTTGTCATAACCCAAAATTCCACCACATACGTCGTGATGACACCTAGTCTCTAAGACTAAGTAAGCCGATTATAATTACAAGTCAAGCCATTTTTTTAAAATATATAATTTAATACAACCTCCCAAGACTTGTAATACTGAGTCACGAACTCTAACTCAATACATGGAATTATCTCGAGGATCGAATATACAGTACGGTTCGAATAAGAAATTAACAGTACAATAAAATGGAAAGACTCCAAGAGACTGCGATGACCAAGCAGTCCTACCTTGAATCCTTGCGATCATACTTTAATCTTTATCCGAATCCGATATCTTCAATACCTGGCTCCGCACAAAATTGTACAGAAGTATAGTATGAATATCTTTTATCTATGAGTGCAGAAAATGTGCAGAAAGTGAAGTATAGTATAGACACAAATCTTTTATCTATAAGTTTTTTTAATAAAAGTCTCTAGAATATAATCATTTTCAATAAATATATTTTGAATATACTTCCTTCAAATAAATATCTTTTCATTATAATTCTTTCAAATAAATATCTTTCGAATATAATTCTTTCAAATAAATATCTTCCGAATATAATTCTTTCAAGTAAATATCTTTCAAATATACTTTTTTCAAGTAAATATCTTTCAAATATACTTTTTTCAAGTAAATATCTTTCTAATATAATTCTTTCAAATAAAAGTCGCCATGTGACACTTCATTTAACTTTTCTGGCGTGAGAAATATATTCAACATATCTGTAACGATCCGACCAGTCGTTATACGTTTTAAAACTTTGTTTTCCTAAATAAGACTTCCCGTACTTGCTTTTACTGATTTATGACTTGCGGGGACGTTTGGTTCAGGATTTGGAAGAGTTTGGGTGGAAATTAGAACTCATAGTTCCTTAAGGTTGGATCGAAAGGCCAAGTTTGACTTTGGTCAATATTTTTAGTAAACAACATCGGAATTGGAATTTGACGGTTC
Source organism: Nicotiana tomentosiformis (assembly GCF_000390325.3). Lineage (NCBI taxonomy): Eukaryota > Viridiplantae > Streptophyta > Magnoliopsida > Solanales > Solanaceae > Nicotiana > Nicotiana tomentosiformis. The sequence goes on along the minus strand of NC_090816.1, from coordinate 119,834,507 downwards.
CAATAGGTTCGTATGATGATTTTGGACTTTGGCGTATGTTCGGATCGGGTTTTCGAGTGACCCGGGAGCGTTTTGGTGCCTAATAGTGAAAGTTGGTTCTTGAAGGTTTTAGAAGTTCTTTAAATTTGGTTTGGAGCGGATTTCGGTTATACCAAGGTCCAAATGGAATTCTAAGACTGGGAACATTTCCGTAGTGTCATTTAAGACTTGCACGTAAAATTTGGTGTCATTCCGAGTAGTATAAGTACGTTTCGGCGCATTGGAATTAAATTGAAGAACTTGAAGTTCTTAAGTTTGATTCAATTGGTATTATGGTGTGATCCTTAGTTTTAATGTTGTTTTAGGCGTTCCTAGAGTTTGAGCAAGTCCGTTTTTTTATTCTAAACTTGCTGGTATATTTGGGGCGGGCCCCCGAGTGTTAATCGGACGAGGCTCGGACCAAGTTGGGAGCTTGAAGCAACAACTGAAGCTCCCAGATCTGTCATAATTGCACATGCACTTAGTCAGGCGCAAGTGCGAGCCACGAGCCGTAGAAGCGAGAAATGGAGGGCAGCCCAGAATCCATAGATGCGGAAGATTTGGGCGTACTTGTGTGAGCGCAGGTGCGAGAGACATGGTCGCGGTTGCGGCTAGGCTCGCAGAAGCGGCCCTTCTTGCCCGTAGATATGGAGCCTGACCAGATGAGGGAAAAGTGCACCTGCGAGGCCTTTGCCGCAGGTGCGGCCCAAAGCACCGCACGTGCGAAAGTCGCTAGGGATTAAGGGCTTATTTAATACGGACATAGGCCATGTTTATCACATTTTCTCTCACTCTTGGGCGATTTGAGAGCTTTGAAGGAGGGGATTTCGACCTAGCTTTGTGAGGTAAGTAATTTCTACTTAATGTGAGTTAAATACATAGTTTAAGGGTAGTATATAACATGTAAATTAGTGAAAATCATGGGTTTAGGTGAAAATCTAGTTTTTTGATAAAAATGAGATTTAACCACGAATTTCGTTATGGAATTTAGTAAAAATCATATATTTATGTTCCTAAGGTTATTGGTAACAACTTTCTTTAAAAATTTTCCGAAATCCGGGCACGTGGGCCCGGGGTGAATTTTAGGAATCTTGCAATTTAGGTTGGGTAATCACTTAAATGGTGGAATTATGAACTTTTGAGCATAGATTGATTAGTTTAAGTAATGTTTGACTAGCTTCGAGTCGTTTGGCGTCAAATTTGGAGGTTTGAGCGCGTTCTTGAATTGTGGAGTAAACTTTGAGGCGAGATAAGTCTCTTTTCTAACCTTGTATGAGGGAACTAATCTCATAGGTGAATTAAATAATTGGTTGTACCTAATTGTTGGGGCTACGTACGTACGAGGTGACGGGAGTCCGTGCGTAGCTACTATTATGCTATTGTCCGGGTAATCTAGGACCCGTATCATGATATACTTGGAATGTTTGTGCCCTTACTTGCTAAAATAATCACTTAGTCATGATAGAAATTGATAAAGGAATTGTATAAGGTTAAATTCACTTATTTGAAGGTTTGTACAAGATACTTGACTGTAAATGAGAAACTTATATTTTTCTTGAAAATAATTGTATTTGTGGCTCGGGTCGAGCGCCTCGGTAGTAAATAAATGCATTTATGGTTCGCGTCGTTCGACCCTCTCGCAATGCACAATTTAAATATTATGTTGGACCGGGCCGTACGACCTCAACTTTATTGCGCATGCTAATTATTTGCAAATTCTCTATGATTTATTCTACTTAAATGCTTTGAAATGTAAGTTGCTAAATGGTATTATCGAAATTTATGTTATAATTGTGAAAGAAGGACTTATCTCTTCCTGTTGTTGAACTGACAGTATCATTCATGATATCCATGCTTAGAATAGTACTTTAATTATGTTATTATTGGCCTAGTAAGTGTCAAGTCGACCCCTCGTCACTACTTCTTCGAGGCTAGGCGAGATACTTACTGGGTACATGTTGTGTATGTACTTATACTGTACTTTTGTACTTAATTGTACAGGATCCGAGGCTAGTGCATCTAGTTACTCGCCCGACGCGCATACTTGATCTTGGTACGAGACTTTACGATGAGCTGCCCATTTCTGAGTCGTTTAACAGCATGCTGGAGTTTCTCTTTTGTTTTTAGCTATCTATTATGTTTCAGACAGTAGGATAGTCATCTTTTGTATATTCTACTAGTTGCCCACATACTTGTTATACCAGATCTTGGCATGCATAAGTAGACTTGGTTTTTGGATTGTAATTCAATAGTTATATCTACTTTTAGATGTTTCTATTTGTTTGCCTTAAAAAATCCTTTAATTACCAAATGTTTTAAAATAAGTAAAGCTAAATGAGAAATCACTAAGTTTTTCACTGTTGGCTTGTCCAGCAACGGTGTTGGGCGCCATCACGTCGTGACATGGAGTTGGGTCGTGACAACATGGTATCAGAGCACTAGGTTCATGTAGGTCTCACAAGTTATGGGCAGGCCTAGTAGAGTCTTGCGGATCGGTGCAGAGACGTCCGTACTTATCTTCGAGAGGCTATGGGGTGTTAGGAAACTACTCATTATTCATCTCATGTCGTGCAATTAATGGTATACTAAACTTCCTTCTTCTATTCTCTCACAGATGGTGAGGACGCGCACGACGGACGTTCCAGACACAGGAAGAGCTGCTCCCCCATTGCTAGAGGCCGAGGCAGAGGCCGGGGGAGGGCACCAGACCGAGGTAGGGGACGAGGGCATCCCAGAGTTGCCCCAGTAGAACCACCAGCGGATCTAGTAGAGGATCCCATTATTGAGGAGCAGGGCGAGGTGCTTGCCGCAGAGCCAGCCACGGTAGATTTCGTGACAGCACCGGGCTTTTAGGAGGTCATGGGTCGTATGATGTGGTTCAGGGACACCATGACTCAAGCTGGTTTATTTCCAGCGGACCCCGACATATCTCAGGTATGAGGGGGAGCACAAACCCCTAATGCTCAGGCTCCTAGGCACGCAACTGCGGTATATCAAACTCCGGGTGCACTACCTATGGGCGGAGCCCAGCGAGTTGCGACAATAACACCTGAGCCTAGACTGACTACGGACGGCGATCCGCAGATTTTATTGGACAGATGGACTAGGTTACACCCTCATGTCGTCGGGGGCAAGCGTCATGAGGATGCCCAGGATTTCATTGATATGTGTAAGGACATACTGCACAACATGAGGATACTGGAGTCTCATGGGGTTGACTTTACTACTTTCTAGCTTGAGGGCAGGGCCCGTAGATGGTGGCAGTCTTACCTTTTTGGCAGACCAACATGTTCTCTTCCCATGACTTAGAGCCAGTTCACACTGCTTTTCCTGGATATGTATACTCCACCCTCTGAGAGGGAAGAGTTGCGGTATCAGTTTGAGCAGCTTTAGAAGGGCAAGATGTCAGTGACCGACTATGAGGCGAGGTTTTCTGAGTTGTCTCGCCATGCGCTTATGATACTTCATACGAATGCAAAAGAGAGTGCGGAGGTTTGTTGCGAGGCTGCACTCCAGTATTAGGGCCAATATGGCCCGAGAGGTTGGGATGAGGACTTCTTATCAACTGGTAGTGAAGATTGCTCGTAGGATTGAGGGCTACCGTTAGAAGGGGAGAGAGCAGACGCAGCAGGACAAGAGGGCCCGTTTCTCTGGAGAGTTTAGAGGTGCCCCGGCTAGGGGTAGAGGTCAGTTTGGGAGAGGTTAGCCTAGCAAGCCCCCATATTCATTACCACCACCTCCTCGAGGTGCCCCAATGCGCCCCTATTTCAGCACCATGCCAGATAGTTCTTACCGCCCACCAGCCATTCAGGGTTCTTCCAGTGGGTACTCAGGTCACTAGGGTTTTTCCAGCTCCTATTTCAGTACCATGCTGGAGAGTTCATACCGCCTACCGGCTATTTAGGCTTCTTCTAGTGGGTCGACAGGGGCAAGGTAATGCAGCAGGGCCAACAACCCATGATTTCAGCACCATCTATCTGATCGCCCAGGGGCGGAGGGCATGCTGGTAGGTGTCGTCCTAGAGGTGGAGGCCAATAAGGGGGATGTCAGTCAGCTACTGTTCAATGAGGCGGTGGCCAGCCTGCTGGCGCTCTAGCCAAATTCTATGGTTTTCCTGCCATACCAGATGCATTGGCCGCAGATGCCGTGATCACAGATACTATTTCTGTATGCGGTAGGAATGCTTCAATATTATTTGATCTAGGGTCTACCTATTCATATGTGTCGGCTCTGTTTTCTCAATTTATTAATATTCCTCGTCAATCCTTGGGTACTTTTATTTATGTGTCCACTCTTGTGGGCAATTATGTGGTTGTGGATTGGATCTACCGGTCCCCGTGTGGTAACGTTCTGTGGTTACGAGACTAGAGCGGACCTTTTATTGCTTGATATGATCGACTTTGAGGTCATCCTGGGCATGGACTGGTTATCTCCATATCACACCATCCTTGATTGCCATGCCAAGACTATTATCTTAGCAATGCCAGAATTATCGAGATTGGAGTGGAAGGGTTCCTCAGTTAATACATCTAGTCATGTCATCTCTCTTATGAAGGCTCGACAGATGATCGAGAAGGGTTGTTTGGCTTATCTAGCTTATGTTCGGGACACCACCGCAGAGTCTCCGACGATTGATTCAGTTCCAGTAGTTCGGGAGTTTGCCGATGTGTTTCCTTCTGACCTTCCAGGCATGCCGCCAGATCGTGATATTGATTTCCGTATTGATTTGGCTCCAGGCACCCAACCTATATCTATCCCACCGTATTGTATGGCTCCGAAAGAATTGAAGGAGTTGAAGGAGCAACTTGAGGAGTTGTTAGCAAAGGGGTTTGTGAGACCTAGTGTATCACCATGGGGTACACCAGTGTTATTTGTGAAGAAGAAGGATAGGACTATGCGGATGTGCATTGATTACCTCCAGTTGAACAAGGTTACCATCAAGAACAAGTACCTGTTACCGTGTATCGATGATTTGTTTGACCAGCTGCAGGGTGCTAGGGTGTTTTCTAAGATCGACTTGAGATCAGGGTACCACCAGTTGAAGATTCGGGAATCGGATGTTCCGAAGATTGCCTTCCGTACCAGATATAGTCATTATGAGTTTCTAGTGATGTCCTTCGGTTTGACTAATGCCCCAACGACGTTTATGAATTTGATGAACCGGGTGTTCGGGCCTTATATTGATTCCTTTGTTATTATCTTCATTGATGACATTTTGATTTACTCACGTAGCCTGTACTTCAGACATTGTGAGAACATGAGCTATATGCTAAGTTTTCCAAATGTGAGTTTTGGCTAGTCTGTGGCATTCTTGAGGCATGTTGTATCAGGAGAGGGTATTAAAGTGGATCCCAAGAAGATTGAGGCAATTCAGAGTTGGTCTCGTCCCCACTTCGGTGACTGAGATCAGGAGTTTCTTGGGGTTAGTAGGCTATTATCGTTGGTTTGTGGAGGGCTTTTCATCCATTGCAGCACCTTTGACTAGATTGGCCTAGAAGGGTGCTCCGTTCCGTTGGTCCGAGGATTGTGAGGTGAGCTTCCAGAAGCTCAAGACAGCTTTGACTACAACACCGGTTCTAGTGTTACCTTCCGGCTCGGGGATGTATACAGTATATTGCGACGCTTCACGCATTGTCTTGGGTTGTGTATTGATGCAGGTGAGGCAAGTTATTGCATATGCTTCGCGTCAGCTGAAGATTCATGAGAAGAATTATCCTGTGCACGATTTGGAGTTAGTCGCGATTGTTCATGCTCTTAAGATATAGAGGCATTATCTGTATGGGGTGTCATGTGAGGTTTATACTGATCATCGCAGCTTACAACATTTATTCAAGCAAAGGGATCTCAATTTGAGGCAGCGTAGATGGCTCGAGTTACTGAAGGATTATGACATCACCATTATTTATCATCCGGGCAAGGAAAATATGGTCGCGGATGCCTTAAGCAGGAAGGCAGAGAGTATGGGTAGCTTGGAATTTATTTCAGCGGAGGAGAGGCCACTAGCTTTGGACATTCAGTCCTTGGCTAACAGACTTGTGAGGTTGTATATTTCAGAGCCCAACTGAGTTCTTGCATGTGTTGTTGCTCAGTTTTCATTATTGGCGTAGATCGAGGCCCGACAGTTTGATGATCCGCACTTTGAAGTTCTTAGAAAGATGGTACTACAAGGTGGTGCTAGAGAAGTTTCTATTGGCGAGGATGGTGTTCTGCTACTCCAAGGTAGTCTATGTGTTCCTAATGTTGATGGCTTGAGGGAGAAAATTCTGGAGGAGGCACGCAGTTCTCAGTATTCTATTCACCCAGGTGCTACGAAGATGTATCGTGACCTGAGACAACATTATTGGTGACGGCGGATGAAGAAAGATATAGTAGAGTATGTAGTTAGATGTCTAAATTGTCAGCAGGTCAAGTATGAGCACCAAAGGCCAGGTGGCCTACTTCAGCAAATGACTATACCTGAGTGGAAATATGAGCGCATCATTATGGACTTCGTAGTTGGATTGTCGCAGACCTTGCGGAAGTTTGATGCAGTTTGGGTCATTGTCGACATATTGACCACGTCGGCACACTTCATTTCGGTTGTGACTACATATACTTCGGGGAAATTAGCCCATATTTATATTAGGGAGGTAGTTCGGTTGCACGGTGTGCCTATTTCCATCATATCAGATAGAGGCCCTCAGTTCACTTCATATTTATGGAGAGCCGTATAAAGTGAGTTGGGGACCCGTATAGAACTCAGCACAACGTTTCATGCATAGACCGACGGGCAGTCAGAGCGAACATTTCAGATATTTGAGGACATGCTGAGAGCATGTGTGATTGACTTTGAGGGACAGTGGGATTAGTTCTTGCCATTTGCTGAGTTTGCTTACAATAACAGTTATCAGTCCAGCATCGAGATGGTCCCATTTGAGGCTTTATATGGTCGGCGATGTCGTTCTCCCATTGGGTGGTTTGAGCCTGACGAGGCTAGGTTATATGGTACTGATCTGGTAAAGGATGCCTTGGAAAAGGTAAAGTTGATTCAGGAGTGACTTCGCACACCACAGTCCAGGAAGAAGAGTTACGCAAATCCGAAGGCGCGTGATGTATCATTTATGGTAGGTGAGAAGGTTCTCTTGAAAGTCTCGCCGATAAAGGGTATTATGAGATTAGGAAAGAAGGGAAAGTTGAGCCCAAGATTTATAGGCCCATTTGAGGTGTTGAGGCGAGTTGGGGAGGTTGCTTATGAGCTTGCTTTACCTCCCAGCATATCATGGGTTCATCCAATAGTTCTCGTGTCTATGCTCCGGAGGTATCATGCCGACCTGTCACATGTGTTAGAATTCAACACTATTCAGCTTGATGAGAGCTTGGGTTATGAGGAGAAGCCAGTTGCCATTGTTGCTAGACATGACCGCCAGTTGAGATCCAAGAGGATTTCCACGGTGAAGGTTCAGTGGAGGGGCCAACCAGTCGAGGAGGGGACCTGGGAGTCCGAGGAGGACATGCGGAGCAGATATCCACACTTATTTAGCACATCAGGTATGAATCTAAACCCGTTCGAGGACGAACATTCATTTAAGAGGTGGAGAATGTAACGACCCGACCGATTGTTTTGCTTTCTAGAACCCTGTTTACCTAAATATGACTTCCCGTACTTGCTTTTATTGATTTATGACTCGCGGGGATGGTTGGTTCGGGATTTGGAAGAGTTTGGGTGAAAATCGGAACACTTAGTTCCTTAAGGTTGGCTCAAAAGGCCAAGTTTGACTTTCGTAAATATTTTTAGTAAACGACCTCAGAATCGGGATTTGACGGTTCAAATAGGTTCGTATGAGATACACGTGGTTTGACTGTTGAGGCGAGTTAGGGTGTTTGCTCAGCTGACCCGGTTGCACGTGTCCTCACAATTTGTGAGAGAATAGAGATACAACGGCTTAGATTCCAAAATCAACAAATTCTGCACGAGAGGAATGAAATGAGTGGAAATTTCCTAATAGTTCTTTAACCGCTTGAAGATAAGTACAAACGTCTCCGTACCGATCCGCAAGACTCTACTTGACTCGTTCGTGACTCGTAGAACCTATGAACCTAGATCTCTAATACCAACTTGTCACGACCCAAAATTCCACCACAAGCGTCGTGATGGCACTTAGTCTCTAAGACTAAGTAAGTCGATTATAATTACAATTCAAGGCATTTCTTTTAAATATATAGTTTAATACAACCTCCCAAGACTTGTAATACTGAGTCACGAACTCTAACTGAATACATGAAATTACCTCGAGGATCGAATATACAGTACTGTTCGAATAAGAAATTACAGTACAATAATATGAAAAGACTCCAAGGGACTGCGATGACCAAGCAGTCCTACCTTGAATCCTTGCGATTATACTCTAATCTCTGTACGAATTCGATATCTTCAATACTTGGCTCTGCACTAAAATGTGCAGAAGTGTAGTATCAGTACACCACGATCGGTACCCATTAAGTATCAAGACTAACCTCGGTGGAGTAGTGACGAGGTACAGTTAAGACACTCACTAGTCAAATAACTTGTGCAATATAGCATACAAAATTAATAGAAAATAAATAGTAGTGATAGCAACACCAATCAACTAGTGATCTAAAAAGCAAGGCAACATGAACACGATAAATATTGCTCAAACAAATAATAAACACAGGTACAACCAATTAATCAAGTCCTTCAAAATATACATCTTTTATCTATAAGTTATTTAATAAAAGTCTCTAGAATACAATCCTTTTCAATAAATATATTTCGAATATACTTCCTCCAAATAAATATCTTTCCATTATAATTATTTTAAATAAATATCTTTCGAATATAATTCTTTCAAATAAATATCTTTCAAATATAATTCTTTCAAGTAAATATCTTTCAAGTATACTTCTTTCAAGTAAATATCTTTCTAATATAATTCTTTCAAATAAATATCTTTCTAATATAATACTTTTAAATAAAAGTCACCATGTGATACCTCATTTAACTTTCGTGGTGTGAGAAATATATTCAACATATCATATAAAATGGCACGGCAATACCTTCGTGCACTTGTCTCATTCTTACCCAATATATATATGTAGATCAAATCAATAGGCACGGCAACACCCTCCGTGCATTTATATCTTTCTCACATTGCATACATATAACAGTACCAACTAGGTGGGAGAAATGCCAATAACAACAAAAGAAATAAAGTGAAGGCACACAGGAAGCAACAACGACTACAAGTCACATAGAAAACATAGGTGCACAATAACATCTCAAGATAAAGGTATGAATGTATACACAACGAAAAGATATCACAATATAATGTATGTCTCTTGTCCTCGCCTGCACGGAAACACCCTTCGTGCCATGAACCTATGAAAATATAATTCAAATGGCACGACATCACCCTTCGTGCTATACACTCTTCCTTACCAAGCACATGTATATCATTAACAAGCAAGGTAGGAAATATAAGTAACATCAAGGAGAGTGTTTAAATGACAAAATACTATGCCCAATGACCACAACCAATTCCAAAGATATAGCAAAATCAATACATTTCTCAACAAATAGCCCAAGACTCCTCAGAACGTATATAAAACCTCGAAACAACAATAGAGATGGAAAAGTAACTCAACATAGGATAACGCCTTCTTTAATCCAAAATTTTGATAAATATATTAACGCCTCTTTTTAAACTTATTTAATAATTATTTGCATAAAATAATTTCCATAATGAATTTAATTCCAAGAAAATTATCAAATCAACAACACACGGAATTCACATAAAAATACAAGTGACAATAACACCAAATTATCATATAAAATACAAATTCGACAAACAAGGAATGGGGCATGACAATTCAAGGATTTACTAAGTTCCAACAATTTTTTAATTTAATAAATAAAGGTGTATACAAATTTTAACCAATAATATTTGCACATATAAACCAAGTATGTACTCCTCACCTCGCGTACACGGTTTTCACATTACACAAATGGCACATACAACTCAATGCCTAAGGGGTAATTCCCCCACTCAAGGTTAGGCAAGATACTAACCTTTTTGAAGTATTGGCGATATTCCAAAATAGTCGTCTTGGTTGAATTAATCCTCCGGACAACTCAAATATATTCAGATTAATTGTATAACTTCATTAAAATTCATCGTAACCGATTCCGAATAATATAACGTCTATATAAAATTTTATTATAAAAAGTTAACCGAAGTCAACGCGGGACCGCCTCTCGTAACTCGGCATAATTTTCATGTCGCTTATGCGAAGCCATGCCAAGCTGCCTCATTCTGCTTCTGTGTTGCAGTGGTCATTTATGCGATCATGCAGGTGCGTAAAATGCACCGCACGTGCGACCTATTTCCAATACCCCTTCCAGTCGCTTCTGCGATGAAATCCTCGCTTATGCGATGAACCGGTTGCTTCCCAGAAACAACAACAAATTCCAGCAGCTATCTCATCCAAAAATCAACTCCGTTAACCTTCCGAAATCCACCCGAGGCACTCGCGACTTTAATCAAATATACCAACATGTCCCAAAATACAATACGAACTTAGTCGAGGCTTTAAACCACGTCAAACATTGCCAAAATTATGAATCACGTATCGAATCGAATTATGAGTTTTCAAATGTTCCAACTTCTATATTATGCGCCGAAACGTATCAAATCATTCTGGAATGACTTCAAATTTTTTACACAAGTCATAAATGACTTAATGGAACTGTTCCAATTTTCGGAATCAAAATCCAATCTCGTTATCAAAAATTCAACCTTCGATCGAACTTTCCAAAAAACTTTTATTTTCCAACTTTTGCCAAAATGCGTTGAATTGTCCTACGGACTTCCAAATCCAAATTTGGACATACGCATAAGTCCAAAATCACCATAAAAAACTATTGACATCATCAAAATTCCATTACAGGATCGTTTGCTCAAAAGTCAACTCTCTGGTCAACTCTTTCCATTTAAGCTTCAAAAATGAGATTTTCTCTTTCAATTTAATTCTGAACCTTCCAAAAACCAACCTCGACCGCACACTCGAGTCATAATACATATTACGAAGTTGCTCGGGACCTTAAGTCATTGAAAGAGGCGTTAATTTTTAAAACGACAAGTCGGGTCGTTACATTCTCCACCTCTTAAACATACGTTCGTCCTCGAACGTGCCAAGAATCTTTCTGAGGACATTAAATTACTGAGTGTATTCTTACACACATACTCGTGGGTGATTCAACGTCCTGCAATTTAATATGGGTCCGACAACACCATCTCAGTTGAGATTATTTCTTTTATCTATACTTATAAGATTTAAAGCCAATTCCTTACTCTCCAATCAATTTCAAATGCCTGATTTTTCATATTAACACACTATGTTAGTCTCACCCGGCTGTAACAATTTCGTGCCCACACACACATTATACGTATGCCCATAACCACATCTCTAATCATAATAGCTGTTCATAATGAATTCCAGTATCATCAATTAACCTCATATTAACCAAAACCTCATTTTGATTGATCTCAAATTTTGCACACAAGTCATAAATGACATAATAGAGTTGTAAAAAATTTCAGAACTGGATTCCGATTTCAATTTTAAAAAGTCAACTCCCCAGTCAAACTTCCAAGCTTAAATTTTTATTTTAGCCATTTCAAGCCTAATTTAACTACGAGCTTCCAAATAGATTTTCGGACACGCTCCTAAGTACAAAATTACCATACGGAGCTATTGGAATCATCAAAACTCTATTCCGGGTCGTTTACACATAAGTCGACATTCGATCACTATTTTAACTTAAGCTTTAAACCTTAGAACTAAGTATTCTAATTCGTTCCAAAACCTCACCGGACCTAAATCAATCACCCCGGTGAGTCACATAACAACTGCAAAGCATAAATTGAACAGTAAATGGGGGAACGGGGTTGTAATACTCAAAAAATAACTGGTCGGGTCGTTACATTCTCCCCCTCTTAAACAAGCGTTCATCTTCGAACGGGTTTAGAATATTGCAGTTCAATTAATATAAATATTGATGTCATAATTGCATATATATATATATATATATATATATATATATATATACCTGGAGTCTCAAATAGGTGTGGATATTTTCTCCGCATTTCCCGCTCAATCTCCCAAGTAGCCTCTCCGACTGGCTGGCCTCTCCACTGTACCTTCACTGACGCTATGTTCTTTGACCTTAGCTTTCGAACATGTCGGTCTAAAATGGCCACCAACTCCACATCATACGTCAAATTACCGCCCAACTGCACGGTACTGAAATCCAAAATATGAGTTGGATCCCCGACTTACTTTCGGAGCATGGATACATGGAACACTGAATGAACACCTGATAGACTAGGTGGCAAAGCAAGTTCATAAGCCACTTCTCCAATCTTCTTAAATATCTCAAAAGGCCCAATATATCGGGGGCTCAACTTGCCTTTCTTCCTAAACCTCAACACACCCTTCATGGGTGAAATCTTGAGCAGAACCTTCTCCCCAACCATGTAAGCAATATCACGGACCTTCCTGTCGGCATAACTCTTCTGTCTAGACTGCGCCGTGCAAAGCTGCTCCTGAATCAATTTAACCTTCTCCAAAGCATCCTGAACCAAGTTAGTACCCAATAGCCTAGCCACACCCGGCTCAAACCAACCCACTGGAGACCGGCACCGTCTCCCATACAAAGCCTCATACAGAGCCATCTAAATACTCGACTGGTAGCTGTTATTGTAAGCAAACTCCATGAGTGGCAGAAACTGATCCCAAGAACCCCCAAAATCAATGACACAAGCGCGCAATATATCCTCCAATATCTGAATAGTGCGCTCGGAATGTCCGTCCATCTGAGGGTGAAATGTTGTACTCAAATGAACCTGTGTGCCTAATTCTCGCTGCACTACTCTCCAAAACTGTGATGTAAACTACGTGCCCCAATCTAAAATGATGGACACTGGCACACCCTGTAGGCGAACAATCTCGTGGATATAAATCTCAGCCAACCGCTTTGAATAATAATTAGTACCAACTAGAATAAAATGCGTGGATTTGATCAACCAATCTACAATCACCCAAATAACATCAAACTTCCTCAAGGTCTGTGGGAGCCCAACTACGAAATCCACGGTTATACGCTCTCATTTCCACTCCGGAATTTCAAGTCTCTGAAGCAATCCTCCCGGCCTCTAATGCTCGTACTTTACATGTTGACAATTTATACACCGAGCTACAAACCCAAATATATCTTTCTTCATTCGCCTCCACCAATAGTGCTGCCTCAAATCCTGATTCATATTCGCGACACCTGGATGAATGGAGTACCGCGAACTGTGAGCTTCCTGGAGTATCAACTCATGCAAACCATCTTTATTAGGCACATATAGCCTGCCCTGCATCCGTAATACACCATCATCCCTAATAGTGACTTCCTTAGCATCACCGTGCTGAACCGTGTCCTTAAGGACAAGCAGATGTGGGTCATCATACTGCCGTTCTCTGATACGATCATAAAGAGAAGACTGAGAAATCATGCAAGAAAGAACTCGACTCGGAAATATCCAGTCTGACAAACTGGTTGGCCAAGGACTGAACATCCAAGGCTAAAGGCCTCTCTACTACCAGTAAGTATGCTAAGCTGCCCAAACTCTCCGCCTTACGACTCAAGGCATCAACCACCACATTGGACTTTCCGGGATGATAGAGAATGGTGATGTCATAATCCTTAAGCAACTCCAACCACCTCCGTTGTCGCAAATTAAGATCCTTCTGTTTAAACAGATGTTGTAGACTCCGGTGATCGGTATAAACCTCACAATGTACACCATACAAATAATGTCGCCAAATCTTCAAAGCACGAACAATAGCTGCTAACTAAATGTCGTGGGCTGGATAATTCTTCTCATGTACCTTTAACTGTCTGGACGCATAGGAAATCACCCTACCGTCTTGCATCAGCACTGCGCCGAGACCAATACGCGACGCGTCACAATAAACAGTATAAGACCCTAAGCCTGTAGTCAAAGCCGTCTTGAGCTTCTAAAAGCTCTCTTCACACTTATCCGACCACATAAACGGAGCACCTTTCTGGGTCTATTTAGTCATAGGCGCCGTTATAGACGAGAAACCCTCCATGAAGCGACGATAATAACCGGCCAAGCCGAGAAAACTCCGAATCTCAATAGCTGAAGATGGCCTGGGCCAACTCTGAACTGCCTCTATCTTCTTCAGATCCACCTTAATTCCTTCACTGGACACTATGTGTCCCAAGAATGCCACAGAACTAAGCCAGAACTCACACTTGGAGAATTTGGCATAAAGTTTCTCCTCTCCCAGCCTCTGTAATACAATACCCAAGTGTTGTGCATGCTCCTCCTGGCTACGTGAGTACACCAGGATATCATCAATAAATACCACGACAAATGAGTCAAGATACAGCTTAAATATGCTATTCATTAAGTGCATAAATGCTACTAGGGCATTGGTTAGCCTAAATGACATCACAAGAAATTCATAGTGACCATAACGAGTCCTGAATGTCGTTTTTAGAATATCCGAATCTCGAAGTTTCAACTTGTGATACTCCGATCTTAAATCAATATTGGAGAATGCCCTCGTTCCCTGAAGTTGGTCAAATAAATCATGAATACGCGGCAAAGGATATTTGTTCTTGATTGTAACTTTGTTCAGTTGTCTGTAATCAATGCACATCTACATAGTATAGTCCTAAATGTCATCTTTATAATATCTGAATCTCGAATTTTCAACTGGTGATACCCCGATCTCAAATCAATTTTGGAGAATACCCTCGCTCCCTGAAGTTGGTCAAATAAATCATCAATACGCGACAAAGGATATTTGTTCTTGATTGTAACTTTGTTCAGTTGTCTGTAATCAATGCACATCCGCATAGTACCATTTTCTTTTTCACAAACAAAATCGGTGCACCCCAAGGCGACACACTAGGCCTAATAAACCCTTTATCAATGAGTTCCTGAAGTTGCTCTTTCAATTCTTTCAATTCAGTTGGTGCCATACGATACAGAGGAATAGAAATGGGCTGAGCGCAAGGCACCAAGTCAATACCGAAATCAATATCCCTGTCGGGTGGCATACCCGGTAGGTCTGCAGGAAATACAGCCGGAAAGCCTCGCACGACCGGTACTGAATCAATAGTAGGAGTATCTGCCTCAACATCTCTCACAAAGGCCAAATATGACAAATACCCCTTCCCAACCATACGTTGGGCCTTCAAATAGGAAATTACCCTCCTGGGAACATAATCTAGCGAACCTCTCCATTTGACTTTCGGCAACCTTGGCATTGCTAATGTCACAGTTTTTGCGTGAAAGTCCAGAATAACATAACATAGAGACAACAAATCCATACCCAGAATTACATTGAAATCACACCATACTGAGCAATAAAAGATCAACTCTAGTCTCCAGCCCTCTAATAGTTACCACACACGACCGATACACACGGTCTATAGTAATAGTATCGGCCACCGACGTAGATTCACGAACAGGTGAAACTAAGGACTCATGGGACATATCAAGATAATGAGAAAAATAAGATGATACATTCAAATAAGTGGAACCATGGTCAAATAATATAGAAGCCTCCATGTGGCACACTAAAACAGTACCTGTGATCACTGTATCTGAAGCAATCGGGCCTGACCGCCACCTGATCGGCCTCCCCCTCTTGGGCGACCCCTAGCTGACTTACCCCTACTCCGATCTGTTTGGGCGGGTGGTGACGTAACTGGTGCTGAAGTTGTAGTCTGATTCCTCTACTACACCGCACCTCCCAGGCGATGAGGACACTGCCTCCACATATTCCCAAACTCCCCGCACTCAAAGTAACTCCCCGATACTGGTGGTAGTAAGGACTGAATCGGGCCCCGAGAACCTTAATAACCACTAGAAACACCCGGTGCAAATGAACCCTTAATTGAAGGAGCACGAGACGAAATCTAGGTTGGAAGGGCATTGAGAGATGACTGCCCCTGATGAGAACTGTACGAACCATGGCTGGATGATGCACCACAATGAACTGGATGACTCGTCTGAGAGTGCCTGTAAGGACGACCCTTACCGCGATAAAACTGACACCCTTGAAGGAACACCGCTGAAATCACCTGGTCCACAAGGCCTCTTGGCCTCTCGCTCACCACGTTCCTGATTACAGACTACTTCTATCTGCCAAGCAATGTCAACCACCTCGTCAAAAATAGCATCAGATACGCTCTCCCTACTCATAAGTAACCGCAACTGATATGCGAGGCCATCAATGAACCTCATAATCCTCTCCCTATCAGTGGGAACCAACCAAATTGCGTGACAAGCCAACTAAGAAAAACCTCATCTCGTACTGGGTCACTAACATGCCATCATGCCGAAGCTGCTCAAACTGTCTACGCAGCTCCTCCTTGCGAGACTGCGGCACGAACTTCTCCAAAAAGAGAACAGAGAACTTGTGCCATGTAAGTGGTATTGCACCGACCAGCCTACTCCTCTCATAAGCCTTCCACCATCTGAAGGCAGCCCCAGAAAACTGAAAAGTAGTGAACGAGACCCTACTGGTCTCCAGAATACCCGTTGTTCGAAGCATCCGCTGGCACGTATCCAGAAAACCCTGAGCATCCTCTATCTCAGCACCGCTAAATGATAGAGGTCGAAGCCTCCCAAATCTATCGAGTATCCTCTGCTCATCATTTGCCATAGCGGGGACTATCGGGGCCTGAGCAGCTACAACTGGCAGTGCTGGTAGTGCCCCTAGTATCTGAAGTCCCTGCACTACCTGATCTGGATTACGGGAAACAGGGGCATGAGTACCTCCCCCGGCTTGAGAAGTGGCAGGTGCGACCTGAGCCGAAACCACCTGAGCAAGGCCAATGCAAACTGTCAATATCTGGCCCAAAACCTCCTAAAAGCCTAGAATCACAATGGGCACAACTAGTGCTTGAGCTGGTCCTGTCGGCTCAGCTATATTTGGAATCTGCTCTTAAGCTGGAGCAATTGGTGGTGCTACAGGCGTTGCTCCAACTACTCTACGAGCTACACCTCGACCTCTACCACAACCCCGACCTCTACCACGGCCCCGGCCTCTCGCGGCCCTAACTGGTGGCACTGGTGGCTGACCATTCGATCCGGTAGTACGTGTCCTCACCATCTGTGAGAGAATAAAATAGCAAAAATTTAGTTTTCGGAATCAACTAATTCGTACGATAGAATGCAATAAAGTGAATTTTTTCTAAGGGTTCGACAACCTCTCGAAGATAAGTACAGACGTCTCCATACCGATCCGCAAGACTCTACTAAACCTGCTCATGACTCGTGAGACCTATGTAACCTAGTCTCTGATACCAACTTGTCACGATCCGAAATCTCACCCATCGTGATGGCGCCTATCTCAATACTAGGCAAGCTGACAATATCAATAACCCATAATTTCTTTTAAATACGGAAAACATAATCATTAAGTTTAAGAGAAAATCCCACAAATACTGGATATAAATATACTCCCAAAATCCGGTGTCACTGAGTACATGGGCATCTATACATTACCAGTCTGGAAAGCACAGTCTATAATAGTCTGAGACCAAATACAGTAAACAAGGAGAAAGGGAAGGAGAGACAAGATCTGCGAAATACGACAACTACCTCTGAATCTCGAAAAATCAACTGTGCGAAAGAATAAACACCCACTATGTCTGGGATCACCTGGATCTGCACACGAAGTGCAGGGTGTAGTATGAATACAACCAACTCAGTAAGTAACAATAATAAATAAAGAACTGAAAGTAGTGACGAGCTTCACAGCTAAGTCCAAATACAATAATTTCCAACATGAAATGGTAGGCATGCATTCAAGTTCAACATTTTAAAACTCCACAGTAATTTCATATCAATTTTGACTGAAACAAAAATAATGTCTTTCAAAATTTTCCAAAACAATGATATATGACGGCTGCAATGTAGCAGTAATGGAATCAATGCATCCTCTCAGAGTAACAGTCACTCAACAGTCACTCATTCACTCATTTATTTCAATCACTCAGCACTCGGCACTCGCATTGAGTAGGTACCTGCACTCACTGGGGGTGTGTACAGACTCCGGAGGGGCTTCTTCAGCCCAAGCGCTATAACAAGCCAATTGTGGCATAAATTAATGAAACATATTACGGCGTGCAGCTCGATCCCATAAATATCCTCATAATTAGGCCCTTGGCCTCACTCAATCATCAACCTCTCCAGTCTCTCATGCTCTCAGAAATCACGATGAGCAGCCTAACAACAATGATATGATGCATCAATAATGAATAAGAGAGATTGAGATGTAAGATGCGAGTAAAAATTATGACTGAGTCTGAAACAATAATTTAGCAGATAATTCAATATGTACACGACCTGTGTGGGTCCCTACAATGTCAACACAAGGTTTAAACATGATTTATAGTTCGATTTCTCTAAAACGTAGAAAATGTACGGATATCAACAGATTATTCAGCTACATGGTTCCATGGAATTGGCCAAGTTGCAATTCCTACGATGCACGGCCACATGCCCGACACCTAATATGTGCATCACCTCAAAACCAATCACATAGTACTTAATCCGGGGTTTCATACCCCGAGGACAAAATTTAGAACTGTTACTTTCCTCAAACCGTGTAATTCTTTATTCTGCAATGCCTTTGCCTCGCGAATCGGCCTCCAAATGCCTCGAATCTAGCCACCAATAATCCGATTCAGTCAATAAATAGTATAGAAATTAATTCCATATGAAAATATAATTTTTCCATCAAAATCCAAAATTTCACCCAAAAATCGCTCGCGGGGCCCACATCTCGGAACCTGACAAAAGATACAAAATCCGAAATCTCATTCGACCACGAGTCCAACCATATAAATTTTACCAAATTCCGACATCAGTTCGACCCTCAAATCTTCAAATGAAACCAAGAGAATTTTCTAAATTTTCCAACTTAATTCACCGATTAAATGTTAAAAACAACCACGGATTCGGGTAATTTGACCAATATTAAGTTAAGAATACTTACCCCATTATTTTCCTTGAAAATCTCACAAAACTCGCCTCTTACCGAGCTCCAATCCGTCAAAAATGAAAAATAGGACGAAGTCCCATTTTCAGAACTTAAACATTCTATCGAGGCATTCCTTCTTCGCGAACGCGATAGGTCCCTCACGTTCGCGAAACACAAAATTGTGTTCTCCAACATTGCCCTTTGCGAACGTGAGTCACATCTTGCGAACGTGATGCTTTACCGGGCGAACCTTCGCGAACACGAAGGCAAAAATCCTCACCAGCTATTTTCCCTTTCGCGAACGCGATGAACAACCTCGCCTGACTCCAACTCCTCTTCGCGAACGCGATGCCCAGTCGCGAACGCGTAGCCTCACCTCCAGTTCCTCTTCGTGAACGCGAAACCCCACTTGTGAACGCAAAAATCAAATCTTGCTTGCCTCAAGTTCCCCTTCGCGAATGCGAGAACCCACTCGCAAACTCAAAGAAGGAAACTAGACACATGTATCAGAAAATTCTAGCAACTGTTTAAGTCCAAAATTCGATACGTTAACCATCCGAAACTCACCCGAGTCCCCCGAGATCTCAACCAAATACACAAAAAAATCCTAAAATATTATACGAACTTAGTCAAAATCTCAAATCATATCAAACAACGCTAAAATCACGAATCATACCCCAATTCAAGCCTAATGAAACTAAGAACTGTCAACTTCTACATTCGATTTCGAAACCTATCAATTCAATTTCGATTGACCTCAAATTTTGCACACAAGTCATAAATGACATAACGGAGCTGTAAAAATTTTCAGAGCTGGATTCTGACTTCGATATCAAAAAGTCAACTTCCCGGTCAAACTTCCAAACTTAAATTTCTATTTTAGCCATTTCAAGCCTAATTTAACTATGAACTTTCAAATAATTTTTCATACACGCTCCCAAATCCAAAATCACCATACGGAGCTATTGGAATCATCAAAACTCTATCCCGGGGTCCTTTACACATAAGTCAATATTCAGTCACTATTTTAACTTAAGCTTTAAAACTTGGAACTAAGTATTCCAATTCATTCCAAAACCTCACCGGACCCCAACCAATCACCCAGGTGAATCACATAACAACTGTAAAGCATAAATTGAGCAATAAATTAGGGAATGAGATTGTAATACTCAAAGCGACCGGCCGAGTCGTTACACGTATTTTTCCTCATGTGATATGGTAATGAAATTTCTTATCTGTCGTTAAAGTTTTTTTAGAAAAATCGCAGATTTAAGACTTACTCATATTTTTGGTGATTTTCAGAAAAGGATTTGAGTTTTACTATTATACTTGAAATGAAAATATTTATTTTTTGGAATTGTATACGAGTTGAGCATCATATTATTGAGTTATTACTTGTGCTGATTTAAATTGTATTGTTATGTGATGTTATTGGTTATTGGAGTGGACTCTGACCTTGGTATAAGCTCGTCACTACTTTCAACCTAAGGTTAGATGTGTTACTTATTGAGTACATGTAGTCGGTTGTACTCATACTACACTTCTACACCTTGCATGCAGATTTATGATGATGATGTTTTTGCGTACGGTGGGAGCTGGATCTGAAGATGTACCTGCGGTCCAATCACAACCGCCTCTTGTTCTAGGCAGCTCTAGAATTTTTAAATATGTTCATGTATATTTCAGACAGATGACGTATTTTTATTTCACACCAATTTTTGTCAATTCTAATCTTAGACGCTCATGATTTGTACTACCAGTCCTTGGGGAGTGTATTAGAGTGAGTTAAAAATTAATTAAATCAGATTATTGTTATTTGGCTTACCTAGCGGGTGAGGTTAGGTGCCATAACGACTAGTTAGATTTTCGGTCGTGACAAGTTGGTATCAGAGCTCTAGGTTCATAGGTTCTACAAGGCATGAACAAGTGTCTAGTAGAGTCTTGCGGATCAGTATGATGACATCCATACTTATCTTCGAGATACCATAGGGCATTTAGGATAAACCTCCCATCTCTCTTTCTTTATCGTGCGACATTGATTCAGCTTAAAGCATATCTCTTTGAATTCATTCCACTCACTTGTATGTATATGTGAATGCTCCGTTTCAGCTGTGCATCGACGACTTGTGATTCTATGAACGAGATTTGATATGTGTATTTAGTGTTTTGGTGATGGGCCAGCCTAGAGGACTTGATGCCAGGTTTAGACCGCAGCTTAGGCTCGGTAGCTTCAGTTGTGTGAACTTATACATTTGGACTCATATGTCCGGTAGTGTCCCTATGAGTAAGATTTTTGGCTCCATGAGCGGTTGATGGCTATATGATAAGTATGATGTGACTGGGGGATGTTTAAGATGGTTTGAATGTGATGAGAAGTGTTTCCTTGAAATGTAAAAAGGGTCATTGTGTGCTTGATTTTCATTTTGATGTGACGTACGGTCTTGAGTTGTGAGTGTGTTGAAGGATCGGTCATGCGATTTAATTGTGGAGCGAAGTAGATTTTCATGTTGTGTTGATGAATTCAAACTCAGAAAGATTAAGTGATTACATAGTAATTGTGGTTGCGAAAGGGTATAACAATATGCCAATTTGAGGCTAAACAGGTGAGTTATCTCTTGCGGAGCAATCTACATAGGTGTGTTCCTTATAATGTTGAGTGGAGAGTTTCTTTTCTACAAGCGGGGTGTATGTGTTGAGATTTGAATTTGAATCTAGTTGATAAAGTTGACTTGACTGTCTAGAGAATGGATGCGAGCTTAGCGGATGATTGAGGTATTTTATGGTTAGTGTTGCATGAGCTTGAGAAGAATCTTCGTTGAACTGACTTCGGTATTATGGAAGTAATAGAGTATATGTATTATGAGTTATCGAGTGTATTGTTCTATGTCTTTGAGCCAAGTAGGGGAGCCTACTATTGACAATTCAATTTCACGCTTATTTGTTAAATTTTAGTTTTGGTATGAGACATACTTGCAGATCAGTTATAACTGCAGAGGTTGTGATTGGGGATGACTCGAGCAAGGAAATTCCTGAATACGGGTTACATTACACTTTATGAGAATATGAAAATCATAGAATGATTAAGTTGTCATTTGAAGGATGTAGTGTGCACAGAGTATGAATTTGATTTGTGG
Source organism: Nicotiana tomentosiformis (assembly GCF_000390325.3). Lineage (NCBI taxonomy): Eukaryota > Viridiplantae > Streptophyta > Magnoliopsida > Solanales > Solanaceae > Nicotiana > Nicotiana tomentosiformis. Next base: position 119,812,281 of record NC_090816.1, on the reverse strand, counting down.
TGTTAAAGCACGGTTACATTTTTGAGTGTTGTTGTGCTAATGGGGCACGTGTCTTTTGGCCCGTTTGGGCGGTACAATTTAGATTTGGGCAGAGTGGATGACTCTCTAGAGGGTTCTAATGGATTCAAAATGTATATGTGGCAATTGAAAATTTTTCGAATTCGTATATCGCTAGAATTGGTTATTTACATTGGATGGTGTCGGGACTTGCGATAATTCTGTATGACTATGGATTCCCCATTTCGGTATAAGAAAGGAAAGAAGAACAATTTTAAATTACATAAGGTGTTTTCATAGTGACTGTTACGATTATGGTATTTATGATGTGGTGAGACTTTACAGATGTTTTGTTGGCAATATTCTTGGGTTTGGTGACCTGCATGGCTTAGTCGAGTTAGAGGGATTCAGTTCTGATAGCTTGGTTATGTGCAAATGGATTTCAAAGTATTCTTGGTGATTTCTACCATGGTTTGAACCAGATATTTTCTACTGGTGTGGGAAACGTGTTATGTATGGTGATTTCCTCTTGGAAGGAAGCAAGAGGAAGGTTTCTAACTGACCGGGTATGTAATTTACTGGTTACCCAGAGTTGATAATGAGATTCTTGTGCTTGTCACATGATGACATGATAGATGTTGTGTGTTGTGCGGGATTAAGATTTACATGTACAAGGTGGCAGTTCAGTCTTGAAGGGAAGGTCACGAATTCCAGACAGAATGGTCAGTTTCAGATATTTAGATGAATGTTATGACTGCTCGGTAATCCCTGAGAAGGGTGCATATTTCCGAAGGCGCATTGTGTTTTGACTTACGAATGTTTATATGTATTGCGGTACTCACCTGATTGATAGACTATTGAGATTCCAATTATTGCTATGCGGCACAGAAGAATTATGGATGTATTCCTCGTGGGATGATCGTGCGTTAAATATGTGTTAGTCATTCGAGTGCTGGAGTTAGGACTAGTTACAGTGATTCATGTGTTCTATGAATTTGGAGACCGGGAGTTCTCAGAAGTATATTGTTTCAGGGCTGCAGCCTGTTTGAGGCAAGTATTTTATTTAAACTAGGTGGAGGCACTAGTTGCGTTAATTATTTGTGATAGCTACGCGCTACGAGTGCGTAGAGATGTGAGGTTTGAGCCCATGTGCGAGCGTCGGGGCAAGTATTCATACTTAGAAAAATGCTTAGGCTATGATATGCCTAGAGTTGACTGTTAAGCTTAAATTTATAACGTTCTCGTATTTGTACCTTTGTTGAGAACTATATGAGACATACTTGAGGTTACAAAAAAGGCTAATTCCCTGAATAAACTTCGTAGTTACCAATTCTGTGATAACTTGCCGATTTGAGTTGTGATAGCACACTTTGTACATGCCTACACTTTAGCATGTCTTTTATACTAGTCCATGAACATGAAAATCTTATCTCACTCATCATATACTTGTTTAAAACTTTAAATACTCCCATATAATATGTTGGACTAGAGGCCTAGGACTATACCGGACGGATTACGTTATTGGCACGTGGGATGCCCGTGCAGATCCATATATTGATATTATTGGAACCTGAGTTGTCCGTGCGGTTTCTATTGTTAGCACGTGAGTTATTTGTGCAGCGTGTGGAATTTACGTTTCCTTGATCGTTTATCTGATTAATTGTTTCCTTCCTCTACATGCTATGATATTACCTGATCAGGGCAATTTGTGAAAATTGTGCACATGCACACACAAATGTTCTTCTCACGAAATTTGATGAGTTGGTTTTAAATAATGTTATGTGCCGGAATAGCTAGAATAGTTGTATTTGGTGATATAAGGTCATTGGACCTAGAATGGTTACTAAAAGGATTTAATTATGGTATATTTGGGAGAATAATATCGAAAGTCGGCTTAGAAAGTGATTATAATTCTGGTTGGGGCGAGAAAGCTCCATGACTAGTTGTTCTGATGAGTGGTTATGAGTTTTTTAGTGTTTCTTTTATTGTCGGCAGTGTACAGAGGTTTTTAACGAGATTTTATTTGATATGAGGTTTATCACCGGTATCGAGTTCATCTTTAAGCAACTATGGTGATTAGAAATTATTGCTACGAGTATACGAGTTGTGTGGTATATCATATGATTACATCTTGAGTTATAGTTATGGCTTGATATAATTTGTTCAGACTTATACAATGTGTAGATGTGAGATTCAGGTCTTGAAAAAAAAAATTGAATGTTGGAAATTGAATTCCAAGGTTTATGGGCTAAGGTTAAATTAATGATCTTCATTTATGTTGTGTGGTCAGACCTATATGGAATAAGATGACGTGGGATCACCCCCGGGTATGTGCGCGGTAAGGTGGAAAAGTGATTTGAAGGTTTAGGAACAACTCTTGGCACGTTCGAGGACGAAAGTATGTTTAAGTGAGGGAGAATGTAACGACCTGACTTGTCATTTTGAGAATTAGCGTCCAGTTCGGTGGCTTAAGGTATCGAGCAGCTTCGTAATGTGTATTATGACTTGTGTGAATTGTCGGCTTTGATTTTCGGATGATTCGGGATTAAATTGAAAGAACAATCCTTGTTTAGAACCTTAAAGGCAAAAGGTTGGCATGAGTTTGACTTTTGTGCAAACGACTTTGGAATAGAGTTTTGATGGTTCCAATAGCTCCGTATGGTAATTTCGGACTTAGAAGTGTGTCTGGATACTTATTTCGAAGTGCGTAGTTGAATTTGGCTTGAAATGGCAAAAGTAAGAAATTGAAGGTTTGAAAGTTTGACCGGGATTTAACTTTATTGATATCGGGGTCGGAATCCGATTTCGGAATTTGGAACAACTTCGTTATGTTATTTATGACTTGTATGCAAAATTTAAACTCATTTCGGATTGATTTGGCACGTTTCGGCATAAGATATAGAATTTGGAAATTTAGAAAATTTATAAGTTCGAATTGAGTTGCGATTCGTCGTTTCGATGTTGTTATATATGATTTGAGGCCTCGAGAAGGTCCGTAAAATGTTTTGAGACTTGTTGGTATGTTCGGACGGGGTCCCGAGGGGCTCAGGTGAGTTTTGGGTGGTTTAAGACCCCTTTTAGGCCATTTTTAGTTGCTGGTTTTTGGCTACAGGGGTGTACATTACGATAGCGTGGATTTGGTCGCGATAGCGAAGAGAAAAATAGGAAAAATTGGTCTGTCCATCGCGACCACGGAAGGCTTTTAGCGATCTCGTAGAAGGAAAATTCTGCTGCATATGGTTGACTTTAGAAGCTTAAATCTCGTAATCTATAAGGAATTTAGAGATGATCCGAAAAAATAAAAGTTGTAGCCCTTGATGTCTAGTTTTCAGAAAGGTAAACTATTTGTCATTCGGAATTTTGTACAAAACGTTATGACCATTATACTAGAGGCTGTCAAGGAAGAGTTGGACAAGGTTGTTGGAAATTTGTTAATCGCGATCGTGGAGGAATGGCCGCGATCGCGTAGAGTAAAAGTGTGCTGGAAAATTTTGTGCTACACGATCGCAGAGCATTTTCCGCGATCGCATAGGGAAAATGACTGGGTAGCAGAACTTAAGTTCTGAAAATGAGACTATTTTTGACAATTTGGAGCTCGGGTAGAGGCGATTTTCGGGAGATTTTCAAGAAAAATATCGGGGTAAGAGTTCTTAACTCAAATTTTGTCAAATTACCCGAATTTATTATTATTTTTAGCATTTAATTGGTGTTTTAAGTTGGAAAAATTGTGAAAACCCTTAAGGTTAAATTGAGGATTTGAGGGTCGAGTTGATGCCGGAATTTGGAAAATTTGGTATGGCCATTCGTAGTTGAATGGACGTTCATATTTTATAACTTTTGTCGGGTTCCGAGACGTGGGCCCCACTGTCAATTTTTGGGTGGATTTTCGGATTTAATGGGAAAATTTAGTATTTTTTATATGGAATTGATTCCTATAATTTGTGTTGATTGTATCGAATTAATTGTAACTAGATTCGAGGTGTTCAGAGATCGATTCGCGAGGCAATGGCATATTGGAATAGAGAATTACACGGTTTGAGATAAGTAACATTTCTAAACTTGGAGCTAAGTTTATAAACCCTGAAAATACGTGTTATATGATTTTTTGGAGGGTGACAGGCGTACACCGTAGAAACTTTGACGTAATTGATTCCGTGAAATTGTGTAGTCAAATAATCTTGGCATTTTCCATGTACTTTCATGTGTTACAAATCGAGTTGAGAATCATGTTAAAGATCATGCTGAGGCTATATGCTGGTATTATTGAGACCCACATATGTCATGTTGCTATCGAATTATTTGTTTAAATTATAATTTCGAACTCAGTCATATACATTCATTGCATATCATATCTTAGTCTATGTTGTTATTTATTGATGTACCATATCATCATTTTGGGCTAGTTTCATGACATTGTGAGCCCGGGAGACTAGAGAAATTGATGACTGAGTGAGGCCGAGGGAATGATTGTGAGGATAATTATGGGATCGGGTTGCACGCTGCAGTAGGTCATATTGGCTTTATATACTTTATTATTATAAGGATCGGGCTGCACGCCGCAACAAGCCTTATGGGCTTTACTGTTCTGGGATTAGGCTGCACGACGCAACATGCCTAAATGGCTTATTATAGCGCTTGGGCTGAAGGAGCCCCTCCAGAGTTTGCACCCCCTACAGTGAGCGCATATGACATTATATTTGGGATGGATTTCCTAGGGCATGGAGTTTCCTTATTTATTTATGTTTGGGATGGACTTCCAGGGCATGGAGTTGCCTTATTTATTTTCTTATATTTGGGATGGAGTTCCCTGAGCTGGATTGACCCTGTACACTACTGGGTGACTGAATGTCAGTTATTATGTATATATATATTTGGGATGACTCTTTCCTGTGCTGGATTGGCCTTATATAGTACTGAGTGACTGTGTGCAAGTTGTCATTTATATTTGGGTTGAATCTGCCTTGTACAGTGCCGAGTGACTGAGTGTGCTGAATATTGAGCGCGATGAGTGGAAATGCGAGACAATGAGATTGAGTAATCTGAGAGTGTGAGTACATGAGTTCATCACTGTACTACATTGCATTAGACATGCATAATTGATATGTACGCATGGAGAAGTATTTTTCCTCATGCCATCTGATAATGAAATTTCTTATCTGTCGTTAAAGTTTTTTGAGAAAAATCATAGATTTAAGACTTACTCATATTTTTGGTGATTTTCGGCAAAGGATTTGAGTTTTACTGTTATACTTGAAAAGAAAATATTTATTTTCCAGAATTGTATACGAGCTGAGCATCCTATTATTGAGTTATTACTTGCGCTTCTTTAAATTGTATTGTTATGGGATGTTATTGGTTATTGGAGTGGACTCTGACCTTGGTACAAGCTTGTCACTACTTTCAACCTAAGGTTAGGTTTGTTACTTATTGAGTACATAGTGTCGGTTGTACTCATACTATACTTATGCACCTTGCGTGCAAATTTCTGATGCTGATGTTGCTGCGTACGACAGGAGCTGGATCTGAAGATGTACCTGTAATCCAGTCACAACCGCCTCTTGTTCTAGGTAGCTTTAGAATTTTTAAATTTTTTCTGTATATTTCAGACAGATGACGTATTTTTATTTCACACCAGTTTTTGTCAATTCTAATATTAGAAACTCATAATTTGTACTACCAGTCCTTGGGGAGTGTATTAGAGTTAGTTAAATATTAATTGAATTAGATTGTTGTTATTTGGCTTACCTAGCGGGTGAGGTTAGGTGCCATCACGGCTAGTTGAATTTTAGATCGTGACAGTACAATGCCAATAACATATCTATATTCGGTATTAACTGTCTGTTGACTAATCTCCACTCTGATATTCTTGTCACGTATTTGCCCGAGAAACATCCACTTGCAAACTCTAAAATTTTACGCAATATAAAATTATTGCTAGAGAGTGGAGCTATTAGGGATCTTCTTTTCTGGCCAACCCCTCCTCCCCTCCCCCTACTCTCTCTCTCTCTGTTTTCAGAACTTTGACTTTTTTTGCCGACGAGTCTAATAATAAATGTGATTTTTAAAATGTCTTGGATAGTGTATTACACGGATGGATTGGGTAATGTGTTTAGGTGACCTACATTATTAGAGGTTTGAAGTGTCTAACAATAAGCTCAATTAAGATGTCTACTTGATCGGTATGGACAACTTAAAAATGGTCATTTATGTATTTCGCCTTCTAACTATAACGATTTTATCAAACATGAAAATAAAAGCTGTTCAGTATTTTTGTCGCGAATGGAACTCCTTTTTAGCCAAATAAAAGAAGTTCTAGCTGAAAATAATGGAGTCCTCCCCCCCCCACCCCCTCTCCTTTAGATACACTAATTATTTTTTCAACTATACATTTCTTCTTTTTTATGCGAAATTCAATTAGCAAAAAATGCCAAATTCATTAAAAAAATATTTTGGCTAGAACTCACTGTTATTAGAGATTATCGCATAAATATACAGCCTCACACTACATTACACTTATATGCCATGTTTTTTAGTTTATGCCCGCATAGCTGATTAAGTATCCCAACAATATTTATACACTCGGTGTACAATATTCTTCTTTAAAGCGTTTGAGTTATAGGCTAAATTAGGTAAGAAAAAAAGAATATAGGGTTAAATTGGTTGTGGAAGCACCCGACGTGTATCTCCCAGTAATTATTTTTATTTTATATGAACTATAAAATTTAACCAAAATATAATTTTATTTCCTCTTTAAATACAAATTGACTATTTATTTTAAGTGTGTATCAACCAAATCTGTATTTAAAAAAAGGAAAAGAAAGAGATCCATTATTTTTAGTCAAGTAAAAAAAAAATCATCAAAAATAATGGAGCTCCAACTGTTTATTTAATCAGTTTCAACTTGTCCAAACATGCGAACTAAGGGTGTTCAAACCGAACCGGAAAACCGCACTAGACCGAAAATCAAACCAAACCGATTAAAAAACCCAACTAGGTTTGGTTTGACTTGATTTGGTATTGAGTAAAAAAAACCTAACCAAACCGATATATAAATATTTAATTTTATTTAAAAAATGTAGAAATATGTGGAATCCTATCATGTATTAACCTTGAAAGCGTATATTAACGAAAAATTATTGTTAGACTAAGAAAATAACTATCACATGTTACTAAAATAAATCTCCCATTAGAATATTTTAATAGATCATATGTTTGTCATTTTTTTCAATATTTACTAAACATATATTCACTTGTCAAAACTATATCTATAACTTTAACAGAGTAAGATTGAAATAATATTCATGTAACAAAAAAACCCGAAAACCCGAAAAATCCGACAAAACCGAACCAATCAAACCGATATAGTTGGTTTGGTTTGGTTTTGATAAAAACCGAACCAACCCGGTCCATATACACCCCTAATGCGGAGGTTAATGCCTGATTAAATAGTCTACAAAAAGAAAGACCCTTTTTTAAGAAAAAAGAAAAAGAAAGACCTAAAAGAAAAAAGATTTAAATTTAACGGTACTCTCCCTCTATTTTTTGTTGGGAAGCCATGCCACAACAATTCATTCTTAAAAGATTAATCGGTACTCTATAAAGGGACGTCTATTTCCCTCACGGAACTCTTCGATCCGTTCATTCTTTTATTTTTTACTTCACTACACTTTCTCCTATACTCTGTAAAGCTAATATGCATTTTGGCAGTGTAGGGAAAGTCTTTTTGAAACTAAATGCAGCTTTTATTTTGGAGCTCATCCTACTAGACAAAAATGAGGAGACTTCTCTGTTAAAACTAGCAAGGAGAGGAGGAAATACTTCCAAATCTTCCACTCTAAATACTCTTTCTTTGGAGGATCATACATTCCTTCCTATACTTGCCTCTTAAATCTCAAAATTAAATCATAACCTTTCATCATTGTCAGTAACGCAACCGACACTAAACTTTCGTGCCCCAAAAACTATTTCTGGGCCTGAAGGCATACCTGCAGAGACATAATGATGTAGGAGTTTTTTCTGCCAATATTAATTATCAAAAGTATTATCAGATTCATCTAGCAAAGAGCTCAAATACCACATGTATGTCATGTTACATCTTCTACTTGCAGTAAATTCAAGATACACAAAATACACCATTTATTTTAAGGAGGTCATATATTTTTCAAAAAATGCATATCCTTTCGTTGCTGCAAGCACCAAAGAAGGAGGAGAGTAACAAGATAAATGTCATCAAAGATATTAAATGTATTAACAACCACAATGCACGACGAATCAATCAACTATTACCTTAGTCAATAATTGAAATTCCTCGGAGAAGTACTCAACATGCCCAACGACAGGTCTCATTCCACATATTTGGATCACACGAAATTCGTGGACAATACCATTACTGTTATTTGCAACAGTAAAATACAGACCCCATTACAAATTTCTTGGAGTAACTGTAAAGCGCAGAAAAATCTTATGTGATGTATATGCGCAACCATTTGACTATTTTGTTGCACATGTTCTTGACCAGTTAGACATTCATTCATTGTATCTTTTTCTTAGATCATTGGTCAAAATTGCTTCGTAATGCATTGCCATCTACAGAACAAGGTTCTTTCTTTCCCATGGACCATAATGGCAATTTTAGATGGTGTACTCAAGTTAACATGATGGACTTGACACAGTAAACAATATTTAGAGATGGTAAATCCTTATAAGTTGGGGAGATGAAAAGTGAACTGCCACACACGAAAAGAAATTGAGATAAACCAATGAGCAATCTCAAATATCCAGAATTTAGAATAAGAGAAGTATAAAAGGAAGCAAAAGCAAAGGTTTGCTAGCCAGTTAGAAAACAAGAGAAGTACCTCGCTATCGAAGGTTATAGCATTAGCTTGCTCAGTAAATCTCTCATTTTGCAACAAACAATCCAAGCTGCAAAGACAAATAAAGGCTCTTGAATGTACATCTAGAATCAAGCAAATAAAGCTTTTATTAATACGACTCTGTCGAATAGGTCTTCATTGAGCAAGTATTGCATTTCCCGCAAAGTTCATTAGTTGGATAATGACCTGCTTGAAAACAGTTTCTTATGCAATTAGCATTAATGGCAAACCTAGCAGTCCTTTTGCAACAAAGAGGGGAATTAGACAAGGGGATCTAATGTCCCCTTATTTGTTTGTGCTTGTGATGGAGTATTTAAGCAGATTTCTTAAGAGAATGACCAATAATACTACATTCAAGTTCCACCCCAAGTGTGCTAAACTCAAGATTACTCAACTAGGCTTTGCTGACGATCTGCTTTTATTTTGTAAGGCTGATAAGTTTTCTCTTCAGTCGTTGTCTAAATGCTTTTCAGGATTTCTCACAGGCCTCTGGACTTATTGCTAATACCACAAAAAGTTCTGTCTACTTTGGTGGTGTCAACCCGTTATTGGAACAATAAATACTAGATCTGTTGGGATTCTCAAAAGGGATGCTCCCATTTAGATATTTGGGGGTGCCTTTGAGCTCCAAAAGATTATCTATCACACAGCACCAACCTTTGATGGACATGATGCTGGGGAAGATTACTAGTTGGACCAGTAAATTCCTTTCTTATACTGGGAGGGTAATGCTAATTAAAAGTGTCTTATTTGCTATCCAAACCTATTGGTCACAGGTCTTTGTATTGCCGAAAAAGATTATTAATTTGATTGTGACAACCCGTAGAAGATTCTTATGGGCTAGAGATAAAAGAGAACTCTAACAAAGCACTTCTTGCTTGGGAAACCTTATGCTATCCGGTAACTGCAGGAGGAGTGGACTTTATTGATGTAGAGGCATGGAGGAAGTAATCCTATATGGGAAGCTAAATGTAGCCAAGCTTCTTGGCTCCTACAAAAAATTATGAAAGCAAGCAAATATGTTATTCAGGTTGGGCTAGGTATGCATGGTTCTCCATCAAGAGGTTTTATCAGAAGTTAAGAAGGGAGTTTCCTAAGGTCTACTGGAAGAGGCTGGTGTGTAACAATTATGGCACGCCAAAGTGGATCTTTATCTTAAGACTAGCTGCTCATGGAGATTATACACAAGGGAGAGACTGATACGATGGGGCATTATATGTACTGCAACATGTCCTCTCTGTAATTTAGAAGCTGAAAGTGTTCCACATTTGTTTTTTCAATGTGTAATATCTGCCGAGATTTGGCAAAGACTGCTACAATGGCAAGGTGCATCCAGACAACCGATGGGATGAGATGCAGAGCTAGCTTGGGCTGTAGCTAAATTTAATGGCAAGTGTACTAATGCTGAAATCTACAGAATGTCCCTTGCAGGTTGTGTCTACTATATTTGGCAGGAGAGGAACCGGAGAATATTCCAAAACAAGCAGAGGAGCACTTCTGGTATCATCAAGTTGATAGTGCAAGAAATATTCCATAGGGGCAGTATGAAACCACATTTGTATAGGAGGTTATGTAGCCTGAACTATTATCCTTAAGCAATAGAGGAAAGTGAGCGTAATTGCTGTAGGAGTGGAGCTTGATGGGTGCAGTAGGAAAGATAGAGGCTGGAGGCTAGGACTATGTCTAGCTTCAGTGTTCCTTTTGTTTTCTTCTCTTGAGCTGTACATATTCTTACTTGGTAAATAAAAGTGTTTAATTACCAAAGAAAAATATTGGCAAGTGATTTCACCTTCGAAATCGAAAGAGATATTCCAACCCCTTTTCAATATATCCCAAAAATCTAAAGAGTGAAAAAGCACCAAGATATTAAGATAAAATAACATAAGTCTAAAGTATAATGTTTAGTTAAATAAACAGCTCACTGCTCAATATAGAAGGGCAGCTCGGTACACAAAGCATCCCGTGTTCACACAGGGTTTGGGGAAGGGTCGCGCCTCAAGGGGGTGTGATATAGGCAGCCTACCCTACTACAAGCATCAATGGCTTATTCCACGGTTCGAACTCGTGACCTATAAGTCATATGGAGACAACTTGACGGTTGCTCCAAGACTCTCCTTCAATATAGCTTACACACTAATCCGGAATTACTACTCATCACTATTTACTAAAACTGCAACAAAGAATAAATTCCATTCATCTTCTGATAAAACTCAATAGACAACCATTTTGCACTTACTACTCATCATGTTATTACTATTAAGCCTGCACTTGGTATGAAAAAAGAAAATGTATGCCATTGTGTAATCCAAGGTAGAAAGAAATACATACAAGCTACAACTTTTAGGTTCAGAACACTAGGATGCAGCTGAATGTAAATACGAACAACTAACAAAATGACACTTCTGATTAACCATAAGTTAATAGGCAATTAGAACAAGAAGGAGCTAATCAAAAGAATTTCTTACCTAGTTATGAAACAAAGCGCAAGCCAAATCCAATTTCAAATGCACTGCATATCTTTATTCCATTGGCAATAAAATTCTAGTTATATTTAACATAGTGAGCACTTTGACATCTTTGGCATCTTTCACACAAAATTCATCACAAACATAAATAATTTCAAAATTTAAAGACACATCTTAAACAAATAGTACTATATAGGATAGTATAGAACTATATCAAAATTAAAATAGGAGAGAGCTACACCGAATTAACATATAAGATAAGCTGCATTTTGTTCCTGAAATACTAACTTTTGGTTAGCAAAATTGAGGTGGTGAATGTGGGTTTTGAAGTATAAGTGATGAGTATTAGCAATAAGTGAACTAATGCCATGGATGAGTGCTCTGTGTGTAAATTTCTAGGTATTCTGACTGGACTGTGAAGATACTATGAAGATGAGTTCATACCCTTAATCATGCATTCAAATAATCAAAATCTTAAACAAGAAACAACTAAAATTGGAGGGGAAGAAGCTTTACCATCTCAAATGTTAATCCAAGCATTGAAACAAAAATGGAATTAAGGAAAGTGGGGGCTAAAAATGAAAATAGAAGAGGGAACGATATTTGGGAATAAAAGAAGGAAGAAAAAGAAATAACAACTTGTGACTACCCCAATTTTACTCCATAGTATATCGTGACGACACCTAATTAGTTAAGCCTAACATTCATAGAAAAATATCCGAAATAATAAATAAAGTCTCAAAACTAAGCAACTATATAATATGGAATCTGCAACTCAACATACACAACTACCAACACCCGTATACAAGTCACAAGCTCTAAATAAAAGTAGTGCATAATCCTATACATCAATATCTATAAAAGTATAAGGAAAATAGAATAGTCAAGATAGAGGGGGACTCCGAGGCCTGAACGCCGACAAGTTTACCTTGAAGTCTCCAAAGCTAATCTCTCGCTAATGCCTGGGTTGGTAGGAGATACCTGGCTCTGTACGAAAAGATGTGCAGAAGCGTAGCATGAATAACCATAACTGTACCCAGTAAGTGTCAATTTTTTGCCCTTATGTTTTTGCTTAAAATTGAGAAAGTTTAAATGATTTTAGGCCATGAAAACAAATTGTTGAGAGAATTAGTACTTTTGACCTAAGTTGTTCGGATTCGGGTGCGAATCTAGAGATTGAATACTTTATGATTTAAATTTTAAGATTCAGGGATGCAGATCATATGGATACGGGCGCGGGAATTTGGCTAAAATAATTTAAATATTTAAAAATAGAGTTATAAAATATGTATAAATTATGAGACACTATATGAAAAACTTACAAGGTATTCCGGCAGGAAAAAATATTGAACAAGAGAGAATCCTAGAAAAAGATAAAAGGAAAAGGAGTGATATAGAAACTTCTATATACAAGGTATTCCATTTTTTTCAATATCACCATAACTTTTATTTTGTTTTCAAATATCATTGTATGTGTTTTAATTTTTTCGTCGATTTTGGTCAAAGTATCCAACATCGGTTGATCAGATCCGGTACGAATCCCACACCCAGATCACACTCACATCGTGTCGACACGGGTGCGGTACCTAAAGGAAAGAATCCGAGCAACTTAGCTTTTGACAACAACTAGTTCTGGATAAGCGTAACTCATACAATAAGTATAAAACAGTTTAGGAAAATTATAAAGTTATATTAGCAATAAATTTTGAAAAGTACGTTCAAACGACTTTAATTGTGCAGTTTATCTAACATATCAAGTATTCAGCTTGGCAAATTTTTTTGTTCTTTTATGTCTCAACAACACAATTTATATGTGAATATGAGTAATAATATTGACTATAGTTGCAAATACTTCACTTCTAAAGGTTTCTGCCTTGTCTTTAAGAAACTGTAGCCTCCTCTGTTTCTGCCTGCCTTGCCTTGATATATATATATATATATATATGATAAATGATGAAAAGTGTATGTTTTGAGTGTGTTTATATATTATTTCTTGTGTGAGCGGCGGGAGTTCACACTTAAGTAAAAATATGCTCATTACGTATTTCTTATGTGTAGGAACAAACTTACATGGAAAATGATCAAATAGAAGAAAAAATGGTGAAAAAAGTGCTAAAGAGAAAAGTCCCGGACAACGAAGTGAGATTCACTTCGCCAGACCGAAACCAGAGCAAAAGAAATCAGAAAAGTCCCGGACAGCGAAGCGAGGTTCACTTCACTAGACCGAGACCGGAGCAGAAGAAATCAGCTTCTCCAATCCGAAATAGGAGAAGGAAAATCCGCCCCATACAAACCCTAGTCGCTATAAATATATCCTAAAACATGATTTTGAAGGGAGAGACACTACTTTGGAGGGAGAGAAGCCATTGGGGAGGCAAGAACACACTTGGAGTAATGAGAAGGATTCAACTTCACGTTTTCCCCTCTTTCTTCCTCTATTTCCATTATTGGTTATGAATTCTAGTATTGTAGTTTTGCATACTATTATGAATAACTAATTCGTTATCTAGGGTTTAGATGGAACATTTTTTAGGATAAATTCTTGTTATAGTTTTATATAATTGAGTCGCTCTATTTTTCTACTTGTTCAACTACGTGTTTATTGCTGTTGATTGGATGGCCATCAATTGACTGTGCCTATTTAGTGTGTATTGCTTGAGAGAGTGTGCACATTTAGGTAGTTGTTGATCAACATCACTCCTAACGTATGTGAGAGATCAATACAGAGGGTTTAGAGTCAGGATTAGAGATAACGAAAGCTTGGTGCGATCGTAGTAAGCGGTGAATTAGTGCCAGCTAGTGTAATTTGAGAGAATACATCTAGTAAATTATGGTAGTTGCTCGAGAGAGAACTACGACATCCAAAGTACTCACGATTGGTAGAGAATATTTAGGAGAATTTATAGGAGACATGGCGGGAAGGATTCCGACAATTAGGGAAATCATAACTCTAGACCTCATTAATCTTGTATCCAACCCTTAGTATCTTTAGTTATTAATTCGGTCTTTTATTTTGTTAGTTAATTAGTTATACATAAGAATCTTTATATTTATAACTTAGGAATTGTTCAAACTTGTCTTCTTAGTGATATTGAATAGTTGTAGCTAAACCTTAGTTCTCTACGAGATTCGACTCCAGACTTTTAGACCAGATTATATTTACAGCTACACCATTAGTTCCCCGGCAGCGGTGCCAAAATTTGATCACTCCCAACTCTAATCCTAAAAAAGATATTTTTATTTTATTTTTTATTTTATTTGTGATACATGGCATCTTGGAACTATGAGAGTTTTGATGTTGATAATTCTACTTTTGATCATCTTTATGGATATTGTGGAGGAAACCACCCATGTCAAAATTATCAAAATATTTCCGAGAGCAAGCTACGTACATCAATTCAATCTTATGTGTGGAATGCATGTGATATGTGTGGAGGTCAAGATGGTCACTTCATGGTTGTGCTTATATATTTCTTATCCTCCTCTAACCCCTTACTACGATAGTTCTATTATTTCTTTGTGAGGTTAACAAGAATAAAGAACCCGAAGATGACTACCTGAAAGAGATCAAAGATATGCTAAGGTGCCTTGTGGAAAAAATGATGAGACACAACGGCAGATACAAAGGCAAGATGCAACTATTCGCAACTTGGAGGCTCAAGTGAGTCAACTAGTTGAAGTTTTTAATGCTCAACATGTTAATATTATGGATAGTAGCCAGGAGCAGTGTGCATTAGAGATGGAAATTGAGGTTCAAATGGAGGGGTCTAAAGTAGAACATCAACAATCTAACCAGCTAGAATTTGAGGATGCCGATATTGAAGAAGTAATACTATAGTCAACCAATTACATTGGTGATACAAATTTAGTTGACTCTAGTGTGATCGGTGTTGAGGATGTCGAAAATCTTGAAGTTCGGGTATTTGAGCATGTTAGACCTCATTCCTATCACTTCTCCACCCTGTGTTCAGATGGTGAAATGAGAATTGATCCTTATGAGCATAAAAAGAGTCAATGGAAGAGGTAGATGAACCCTATATTCTGAAAATTTTAAGGTCGTCTAGGCAAAGTGACACTTGTAACAACCTAGCCAGTCATTTTGAGCATATGCATTCTGTTCAGCTATTTGAAGTCTTGAGCAACATCGTATGATATATTATGACTTATGTGAATCATCGGTTTTGATTTTCAGATTAATCAGAATTGATTTGAAAGAATGAATTTTATGATTGAAGCTTTAAAGTTAGAAGAATTAACCAAGTTTGAATTTTTAGTATTTGATCTCGGATTGGAGTTTTGATGGTTCCGTTAGATCCGGATGGTGATTTTGGACTAGGACATATGCCCGAATTTGCATTTGGATATTTCTAGAAGGTTTCATCGCTAATTGGCGAAAGTTGGAAATTTAAAGGTTTGGAAAGTTTATAAGTTTGAGCGAGAGTTGACTTTGAGGATATTAGATTCGGATTATGGTTCTGGGAATTGGAATAGCTTCGTTATGCCATTTAAAACTTGTGTGCAAAATTTGAGTTCATTCTGAGTTGATTTGATATATTTTGGCACGCATTTTGGATGAAAGTTCAAAAGTTCATTAAGTTTGATTTGAGGTGCGATTCGTCGTTTTGATGTTGTTATGCGTGATTTGAGGCCTCGAGTAGGTCTGTGACATGTTATGGGACTTGTTGGAATGTTCGGACGGGGTCCCGAGGGGCTCAGGTGTGATTCAGAATGTTTTTGGACCATTTTTCTTCATAATTGCACTGTTGGTTCTGCTGATGTCTGGTGCACTCAGTGTTCTTCGCGATTGCAGATTCATAGATGTCCGATGCACCCAGTGTTCTTCGCGATTGCGGATTCAGAGATGTCTGGTGCACCCAATATTCTTCGAGAAATATTAGAGCTAGGCAGTTTCCTAATCGTGGTCGTGATTGGATGAATGCGATCGCATAGCTTGGTGTTGGGTACGGTACGCGTTCGCATAGTGGAGGCCGTGTTCGTGTAGTGTTTGGTCTGAGTTGGGAAGGTAGCTAGTTTCCTCTTAGCGTTTGCGATGTTGTTCCCGTGATCGCGTAGCTTTATGAGCCTTGTGCATCGCGTTCGCGAGGCTATTGGTGCGATCGTGTAGTGCAGTTTCTAGGGCAGTGCATCTTTCTTCTTCGCGATAGCGATGATATTTCTGTGATCGCGATTCATTGATTCGCCCAGTGATTATAAGTACTCTATTGTCGGGGGTTTCAGCCATTTTCGCATATTTGGAGCTATGGAGCTCGGATTGAGACGATATTTGAAGCGATTTTCACCATATGGATTGTGGTAAGTATTCTCTACTCGGTTATGATTTTATATCATGAATCTATCTTTGTTTTTGGCATTTGATTGAGGATTTCAAGAGAGAATTTGAGGATTTTTTGTCTAAAGTTTCATAAAGTGAAATTTTGAATTCGGAGTTGGATTTGAGTGAAACTAGTATGGCTGGACTCGTAATCGAATGGGTTGTCGGATTTTGTGAGTTTTATCGGGTTTCGAGGTGCGAGTCAGGGTTTGATTTTTTGGTTGACTTTGGATTTTTGATTAAAGATTCGACCTTTATCATTTGGAATTGTTTCCTTAGGCATTATTTGATGTATTTTAGTTGCTTTTGGCTAGTTTCGAGCCTTCCGGAGGTTGATGCGCGTGGGATGGCATTTTTGGAGTATCCTTTGGTTTGCTCGGTATTGGATTTGGCTTGTTCGACGTAAGTAACACTTCTAAACTTAGTGCTGAGGGTATGAACTCTTGAATTTACGTGATATGTGTTTGGTGTTGAGGTGACGCACATGCTAGCTGACGGGCATGTGGGCGTGCATTGTGTGATTATGACTCAATTGATTCTGGGGTACTGTGTAGTGACCTAATCTTGTTTCCATTCATGGAATTTATACGTGCTAGAGTAATTGGGATGTGATCCATGTTAGAAACCATGTCTAGGCTATATGTTTATGCTGTTGAGACCCACTGAGGTCATTTATGCTATTGAGTTATTTGCTTACATTGCAATTACATACTTAGTCACAATCATTCATTTGCATATCATATCTCAGTCTCTGTTGCCATCATCATATCATCATTTTTGGGCTTATTTTCATAATATTGTGAGCTCGAGAGACTAGAGAGATTGATGACTGAGTTGAGGCCTGAGAGCCGGATTTGTGAGTGATATTGATGAGATCGGGCTGCACACCGCAATAGGTATTATTGATTCTATGATGGGATCGGGCTGCATGCCGCAACATGCTTTATTGATTCATGCCATGATTGGCTTATTATAGGGCTCGGGCTGGATCTGCCCCTTCAGAGTCTGCACACCCACAGTGAGCGCAATTATTATTGATTCACGATAGGATCGGGCTACGCACCGCAACAGAATTTATTAACATTTTGGCTGGATCTGCATTGGGCTGGATTTGCTCTGTACAGTGCTGAGTGACTGAGTGTGCTGAGTGATTGAGCGTGATCAGTGGGAGTGCGAAACTGTGATATTTAGTACTCTGAGAGTGTGAGTGCATGAGTTTATCACTATGACGCATTGCATCTGACATGCATACTTGACATACATGTATAGAGATGTATTTTCTCATGTTATACAGTTTTGTGACATTTATGACTTCACATGCACTTTGACATGTAGGCATAGATATGTACTTTCCTCATGCTATCTGAAATTGAATCATCTTATTTGTTGCTGAAAGCTTTTGGGAAAAAAAAATCAAAGGTTTCACACTTACTCATATTTTGGTGATTTCGGTGAAGGATTTGGCTTTTACTGTTATACCTGAAAACATGACTATTTTCCGTAATTGCGAATGAGTTGAACATCATATCTCTGAGTTATTTCTTTTATCACTTTTATTATATTGTTATGAACTGTTATTGGCTATTGGTGTTGGACTCTGACCTTTGTCTCAGCTCATCACTACTTTCAACCTAAGGTTAGGCTTGTTACTTATTGAGTACATGGGGTTGGTTGTACTCATACTACATTTCTGCATCTTGTGTGCAATGTTTTATGCTGATGTTGTTGTGTATGTTGGGAGCTGGCATCGAAGACGTACCTGTGCTCCGGTCATTGCTGCCTTTTATTCTTGGTAGCTTTAGAATTATTAATTTGTTCATGTATATTTCAAACAGATGATGTATTTATTTCATACCAGCTTTGTAAACTCTAAATCTTAGAAGCTCGTGATTTGTACTACTAGTCATTGGGAATTCTTTGTATAGAAGTTCAGTTATATTATCATTACATTTCTCAGTAAAACTCAATGAATTGGATTATTGTTGCTAACTAGCTTACCTAGCGGGTTGGGTTAGGTGCCATCACGACTAGTTGGATTTTGGGTCGTGACAACACTCCTCGTTTGAAAGCTAAAAAGTTCATAAAGAATCATTTAATTTTTGGCTCGCAATAATTTGTACCGCACCATGAGCATAAGCATAAACTTGAAGCAAAACTTGGAGTTCAATTCATAAGCTCGAAGTGGAGGCAAAAAGTAAATCGTGTTCTGCCGCGATGTTAAATTAAGCGCTTGTTGGAAGGCAACCCAACTTTACTGCTTTCTTTTATTTTTATTTTTATTTTTTATTATTGTATTATTCTTGTAGTTTTATTTTTTTTCTTTCTCTAGGAGAATGAGTGTAACGACCTGACCGACCGTTTTGAACTCTAGTGCGTCGTTCGGCGGTTTGAGGCCTAGAGTAGCTCCACTTCATGCATTACAACTTGTATGTATGGTCGGAATTGAATTTTGGAAAGTTCGAAGTTGATTCAGAAGAAAAATATTCTAATTTCGGAAGCTTTAAGTTGGAAGAATTATCTAAAGTTTGAATTTTGAGCAAAAGACCTCGGAATCGGGAATTGAAGGTTGCAATAGGTTCGTATGATGATTTTGGACTTGAGCGCATGTTCGGGTTGAGTATCGGCTGATCTGGGGGCTTTAAGCGTTTAATATAGATAGTTGGCATTTTGAAGGTTTTAGAATTTCATAAGTTTGGTTTGAAGTGGATTTTGATGTTATCGACATCCGTTTGAGGTTCCGAGCTTTGGAATAGGTTCGTATCGATATTTGTGATTTGTATGTAAAATTTGACGTCATTCAGGGATGTTTAAGTATAATTCGGACACGTTCGACGAAATTTGATTGTTTGAAAGTTTAAATAAGGTTTCAATCATTGATTCATAGATTTGATGTTGTTGTGCGTGATTCTAGGCTTCGACTAAGTCCATATTGTGTTTTGGATTGCATTGGTACACTTGGATGGGGTTGCGGGGGCCTCAGTTTGAAATGGATTGAAAACAGATTGAAACTTGGGGTTGAGGACCTGCTGATGCTGCTGAAGTCTGGTGCCATCTCACCTGCTGAAGGAGTGGCCGCATGTGCGATTACGCAGGTGCGATTTTTGTGGAGGAAGTTTGGGAGCATAGGTGCGAGGAAATTTCAACACCTACGAAGTTGCAGATGCGAAGAAGATGTCGCAAAAGCAGAGGTTGGCCAAGAAGTCCTGGGCCGCAGAAGCGAACATGGTCGCGCGAGCGTAGAAGCGCTTGAGGCCCGCAGAAGTGGAAGCGCAGATGCGCTACTTGGGGCGCAAAAGCGAGGGCTACTGGTTTGAGCTGGAGCCGCACCTGCGATGGATTTTCCGCAGTTGCGGAGCCGCAGAAGCGGCTAATTGACCGTAGGTGCGAAGGTCTCTGGGCAGTGGGGTGTTTTTAATCCGAGACTTAGCCCATTTCTCACTCATTTTCATTTGGTTGGACTATTTTTGGAGCTCTTGGAGGGAAGATTTTCATCATCTATGTCAAGGTAAGTAATTCCCACATATTGTGAGTTAAATATATGGTTTAAATGTGGATTTGAACATGGAAATTAGTAGACATTTGGGATTTTAGTTGAAAACCTAAAAATTGGTATTTTTGGATTTTGACCACGAAATTGGACATGGAATTTGTAATAAATTATATATTTGAGTTCGTGGTATTATGGGTAAAGTTTATCTTTGAAATTTTCAGAATCCGGGCACGTGGGTCCGAGGGTTAACTTTATTGACTTTTAGAGCGGAGTTGAGAATTGTTATAAATTGATTAATTATAAGCATTGGAGTATATTTTGATTGAATTACACATTTTTTGACTAGTTTCGGATTGTTTGGCTTGAATTGAATAGTTAGAGAGGTGTTGGAGCCGGTTATGGAACTTCAGAGCGAGGTAAGTCTCCTGTCTAACCTTGTGTGGGGGAAACTACCCCCTAGGTGATGTAATTGCTATGTTATACTAGTTGTGGGTGCTACATATACACGAGGTGACGAGAGTCCATACGTAGCTAAAGAATGTTTATGTCCGGGTAGATATAAGACCATATCATGTAGTATTTGAATTATTTGAACTCATTCTACCGGCTTAATTACTTGAACTTATAATTAAAATTGATTTAGAAATAAATATATGTATACTAGGCCGAGCCTTATCATGTTGAGTAATTGGCTAGTTATTTGAGAAATGGTAAAGGTTATTGTAACGACCCGACCAATCGTTTTGAGCTCCAGCGCATCGTTTGGTGGTTTGAGGCCTTGAGTAGCTTCACTTAAGGTATTATGACTTGTGCGTGTGGTCGGAATTGAATTTCGGGAAGTTCAGAGTTGATTTGGAAAGAAAATTCTAATTTCGGAAGCCTTAAGTTGGAATTCGGATTTTTGAGTAAACGACCTCGGAATTCGGATTGGAAGGTTCCAACATGTTCGTATAATGATTTTGGACTTGGGTGTATGTTCGGATCGGGTTTTGGATGACTTAAGAGCATTTCGACGCCTATTGTGGAAGTTGGCATTTTGGAAGGATTTCGTAAATTTGGGTTGGAGTGCATTTCAATGCTATCGATGTCCGTTTGGGATTCTAAGTCTGGGAATAGCTCCGTATGGTGATTATGGTATTGGTAGCGCGTCCGGAAATGTATTTGGAGGTCCGTAGGTCATTTCGGGGTCATTTGGCAAAAGTTAGAAATTTGAAGATTTTTGGAGAGTTTGACCGGGAGTGGACTTTTTGATATCAGGGTCGGATTCCGATTCCAAAAGTTGGAGTAGGTCCGTAATGTGAATTATGACTTTTGTGCAAAATTTGAGGTCAATCGGACGTGATTTGATAGGTTTCGGCATCGAAGGTAGAAGTTTGAAGCTTGAAAGTTCATTAGATTTGAATTGGAGGGTGATTCGTAGTTTCGATGTTGTTTGATGTGATTTGAAGGCTCGACTGAGTTCGTAATGTGTTTTGGGATGTGTTGGTACAATTGGTTGAGGTCCCGAGAGCCTTGGGTGGAATCCGTATGGTAAACGGATCGAGTTGGGACTTGGAAGAAGGGCTGAGGGCTGCTGTCATCTCGTGCAACCGCACCTGCGAGGTTTTGGCCGCAGGTGAGGAGGGCGCAAAAGCGACATAGGAGACGCAGAACCGGAGCAGGTCGCCTAGGTGAAGGACCGCAGGTGCGGAGTTTTGGCCGCATGTACGCAAACACATAAGCGAAGGGTTGAGCGCAGAGGCGGAAGGGGTCTTGCACCTGCGAAGACGCAGGTGCGACTATTGTTTCGCAGGTGCAGAAATGGCACTGGGCAGAATGGTTTTAAGAGCGAGATTTGGCTTTTTTCTCTCATTTCTCACTTGGTTGGGGCGATATTGGAGAGCTCCAAAGGGAGATTTTATGAAGCAACACAAGGTAAGTGATGTCCACTTATTATAAGTTAAATACATGGATTCTATGAGGATTTAAGCATGAAAATTAGTAGAAATTGTGGGGTTTTGGTAGAAACCTAGAATTTGGTATTTTTGGAGTTTTACCACGAATTTGTGCATTTAATTGAAAATAAATTATATATTTGAGTTCGAGGAGTTATAGGTAAAGTTTAGCTTCGAAAATTTTCGGAATCCGGGCACGTGGGCCCGAGGGTGGGTTTTATCGACTTTTCGAACGGAGTTGGGAATTGTTGTAAATAGGATTATAATGAGTATTTTGAGTATATATTTATGGAATTTCTCAATTTTTGACTAGTTTCGGAGCGTTGGGCGTCAGTTTGAGTTGACGGAAGGCCTTGGGAGCCGGTTATGGAATTCCGGAGCGAGGTAAGTTTCCTTTCTAAACTTATAAGAGGAAAATAACCCCATAGGTGAAATAATACGATATGTGCTTCTATTTGTGCGGGCTACGTACACACGAGGTGACGAGAGTCCGTGCGTAGCTACTATTATGCTAAGTCCGGGTAGTCTAGGACCCAGATCATGCTATACTTGCGATATTTGTAACCTTATTGTTAATTTAAATTGCTTAAATCATATTGAACTTGGTAAATGAATTTTTAAAAGGTTAAACTTCATTTTTCTTGGCCGTTAAATGAGAATTGACATTTCTTTGGATAATTGCTCCTTAAAGAATTCTTGATTGATTGTTGAATGTATTTATCTTTTGTGGAGCAGGCCGAACGCCTCGGCATATTAAATAGATGCATTTATGGTTCACGTCGTTCGACCCTCGGTAGTGCATAATTTAAATATTTATTTTGGAGTGGGTCGTACGTCCTCGGCATGATTTGCACATTATTGAATTGATTGCTTTGGAATTTACAATAAATAATATTGCCTCCTTGGCCTGAGATAAATTGTTAAATAATGGGAAATAAATTTGGAGATTTTTTAATTATAAAAGAACTGCTTACTTACTTCAAAATATTGAGCTTGCAACCGTTTTATATAATCCATACTTAATTATATCATTGATATCCTATGTATAACCTATAGTAAGTATCGAAGTCGACCCCTCGTCACTACTTCTTTGAGGTTAGGCGGGATACTTAGTGGGTACGCGTTAATTTACGTACTCATACTACACTTGCTGCATATTTTTGTGCAGGTACATATATGTTTAGTGGCCTTGTGGGCGTAGAGGCACGGTTATGGCGGGGACTTAGGTAAGCTGCATTCTATACTACGATCTGCAGCCAGTAGAGTCTCCTTCAGAGTAGTTACATTTTTCATGTCTAATTTGTATTCCGGACAACTGTTGTATTTTATTTTATAATCCTAGTTAATGCTCATGCACTCGTGACACCGGGTTTTGGGATGATTATGGGTTGTTCTTAATTGAATTTATTAAAAGTATTATTATTTACTCTGTAAATCTCCATTCTTTACTATTTAAATTTAAGGAAAATATGATTTCAAATGTAACAAAATGAGAACCCAATTAAGTATTTATTGTTGGCTTGCCTGACAGTGGTGTCCGGCACCATCACGACCTTTATGGATTTTGGGTCGTGACAACATGGTATCAGAGCGCTAGGTTCACTTAGGTCTCACGAGTCATGAGCGAGTCTAGTAGAGTCTTGCGGATCGGTACAGAGACGTATGTACTTATCTTCGAGAGGCTACATGATTGTTAGGAGCACTTCCCTTCTTGATTCCTCATCATGCGATTCGATTCCTTTGAGGCTTATGCCTTCATTCCCTTCATATTCAGTCTTATGCGACGTGAAGCGCTTGTTATAAATTGGGAATTGAGGAATTTTAATGGTACTACAGATATGGTGCAGGATGTTTCTCCCTGCGTATTTTATTGGGCTATTGTCGATGCCTTGCAGAAGGCCGTTCTGTCGTTGCAGCTCAGTATCAGTATTACCTAAGGTTTTGAGGTTTGGCATTGATTGTTATGACGATTCGTGTGTTGCTATCTCACCGTGTTTGTGTAATGGTAGGATGCTTGTCCATGTGTCGAAGCAATGAATGACTTGGAAGGAGGTTTACTCAGTGCATGATTCGGAGATCCAGTATTTTATTTCCGGCGAAGGAAAGGCAATCAGACTATAAATGTTCAGGGTTTGGGTTGACAGAGTAACGAGACTTGGTATTTCGAGCATGGTGGAATTTTTCATCTGTGATGTGGTGTCGTCGCCCTAGATTGAATGTGTTAAGTTCGCCGATGTTATGGAATTCATCAATTTGCCTTCGGGGCATGGTAGTGTGAAATAGTGCCGGGGAAGCAGCTGTCAGAGATCGCAGTGTGTGGTGGTTCGGGACTTAATCAGTGGTCCGGGTGTTGAGGGATTAAGGAAGATGATCTTCGGAAAGGTTTAAATTTGGTAGCGATTGATTGGTTCAAGTGCTACAGAGGTAGATTTTGATTTAAGGCAACAACTGGGCAGGGAAGGATGAGGAAGAACATGTGGGAGGTGTTTTGCGGTGGTTAAATTTCTAGAAGGCCAAGTGTGAGAAACAGAAGCCGGGTAGTTGCTTAAAGGGGAGGGTTTGACCAAAGTGGGAGAGTGTCAGAGTATCAGATGGGTTCTGTGGTAGGATAACTACACGCCTTGGAAAAAGTTTAGAGTGATTCGGGATTTCATGGTGGACAGTGACTAGGTCTACGAACTTAATTTGGAATATTGGCTATTATACGAGGGAGAGTGGATACGACGGGAAAGAGTTACCTGATAGGAAGAATACAACATGACTTTGGATAGGAATGTACTATCGCACCTTTTAGTTGATGTCCATGAGGAGTGAACTGACTTGTACAACTGGTGAATAAGCATGGGCTCAGGATGGGTTACTGATTATGTAGTAAGTGTACCCAGTGCAACGACGTTGGAAGATTTCAGCATATAATTTCCACATGTGGGTTATCTCCTGTGAGCAGGTCAGTGGTCGTGTGGTTAACGAAACTTCTACAAAGAATTCTACTGGCTATCCGGTGAGAGGTTGAATATGAAAACGTGGCTAGTCATTCAGAGTGTTCATGAAATGGTTAACAAGAAGATTTTGAGGCAAATTGGTGGGTTGATTGTGCAAGATCATGTCAATAGGGGATACAAAGTCTTGGTGGATTCCAGAATTATGCAATGGTAGCTTCAAGCTAAGTGGGAGAGCCCCCACCGCCTACGATGGGATTGCATGGTTGTATACTTGTGAGATTTCTGGTTATCGGCATATTGGTGGTTTATTAAGACTAAGGAAAAAGAACATCAACGGTAATTTGAGCAAAGAATTGAGGAATGTGTGCTATAGTTGGCCTTATTGACTCATGTTCAGGCTTTGGGAAGATTCAGGATTAATGCTTCGTGTAGAGGTGATTTACAAGGAAAGTGATCCAGCCAGGTGCTTCTTTGAGAGGGTGTTCATGTGCTAGTGGAGCCTTGGAGTTTGATTATATTCGGGACCAAGTCAGAGTGGGTGACTCTCAACAACGGTCCTAGTAGATTCAAAAGTTAAAGTGTGGTACCTAAGGATTTTGAGTATGTAGTATGGTTAAGTATTGAGCTGTTGCAGCGGATTATAAAAGGGGCTTGGAGTGTTCTATGTTATCTTCGGTATGCGGTGTAGCAGCGGAGGAATGAGAGAAAATAACTTCAGAATCATAAGGAAATTATTAGAATGAGTGTACCTGTTGAAGATGCGAATATGTGCACAAGGAAAGTATGTGATAGTTCGTGGGTTTTGAGACAACATGGTCTCGTGAAATAAGGTCACTCCAGATAAGTGCGGATTTGGGTTCATGATATTTTGAATGGATCTATTATTATTATTTCTAGGGCAAGTCCCGAGTAAAGTAGAAGAAGTGGCACGATTGGTAATGTTTGAATCAGCACGGTTATGGCAGTGACCAATTTCTCCAGCATGAATTTATACATGTGGTTTGTGGTTGTACACTTGGGCTTGAGCACCACCACAACTTAGTTTATTTGGGAGGTATTCGATTCGTATGGCTTTGTGGTGTAAAGGGATTTCTGGAAGAGTTATGATGGTTTAGACCACTACTTGAGGTTTGTATTTTCTACGGTTATGGGAATTCAGTCGCGTGTCGCTATGGTTCTCCTGAAATGATTTAAGTGAAGGGTTTCTATATGATGAAGTGTGTACCCTATTAGTGGTTCAGGAGTTATGATGAAATTCTTGTACATTTGCATATTGGCATGATTAGGTGCAGGAGGTAGCATGGGAATCGAAAGTCGAGGATCAAGGTTTCCATTTGGTATTGGTAGGAATATCACGAGCTCGGATGAGCGAGAAAGGACTCAGATGGTTAGAGTCAGCTGGTATTGTCTTTGGCGTCACCGGAGATCGGTATCTTGTATGGGAGGCTTTGCGTACTGATTACGGATTCTTAATTGCTTTACAACATTTGTGTAGCTGGTGGCATGGATGTTCATACTCGTTGTCTGGTGCGGGAGGTCGTGGGAGCGTGTCCCACGGGAAGATTGTATACGTGTGACATATATTCACTTGCTTTATTGAAGATTTAAAACCAAGTGTGGAAATTTTTGGTACTATCGCTAATGTGAGAATTTATGCCTGAAGGGCGCTCGATTCGTTTGGTTGTGGACTGTGGAGATGTGTTCTGGATTTGACGGTTGTTCTTGTGTATCAGGGATTATTGTGAATCCTTGAAAGGTTATTAGCCCAGTGCGATACGATTAGAATTGGCTTGAGGTCCGTGGATGGATCTAAAATATGAATGTGGGCTTTATCTCAGGCCGAATGTGTTCATCTCAGCGTAGCGCTCCTTATGGAGGAGTATTCAGATGTTGGATGTTATTTCGTCATCGGCTATTTCATGTAATACTATATTGTTCCATGTGGGTTGTGAAACGATATGATTAATTGCATATGTGTTGAGGTTCCGCGTAGCGATGGTGTTATGTGAGCATGATGGCTCTCGAGATGCAAATCATATATCGCACCTTAGTCGTGCTTGAGTTTTGTAGCGTATGGCGCTATCTGTCTCCCAAGGGATGGTATTATGCACTTGACGTGCTTGTGGTCTATAATCGGGTATTTCGTAGTTATGAGCATTTTATCTCGGTAAAGTATTTACTTATAGGTTATCATGTGTGGATCGGGTGGCACGCCGCCACAGATATATGGTAGGATTGGGGGGCATGCCGCCACGGGTATCATGGTTGGATCGAGTTGCACGCCGCAACGGTATTATGTGCGGATCCTGTTGTGATGTTGAGTACAGTTCCCTGTACCTTTTTTGTGTGTTTTGCTTCTCATTTTATGAGGAAGGTTTATTACATCTTTTCGGTTGTTTCATTAGTCACGTAGGTTGAGCAGTTATTTCCGGAGTTCATTTTTCCTTTGTATCACATGCGAGTTTGTGGCTTGTTGGCACCTAGTGGCATCATATGAGACCTTTGGTAGTGTTTGTGGTGGCTTATTACCATAACAACTTATACTGGGTGAGACGAGATTAGTGGACCTGGAATCAGTGCGATCGGATTATATGAGGCATGTTTAAAAAAGACAAATATCGTTATTTGGTTCATAATGGGGTAATGGTCCTTGTCAGGAGGAGGGACTCAATGAATTGTCGACTCGAAAGTTGGTTATGAATTTCTACATATCCTTTCTGTTGTGGCATGCGAGAGTTGAAACATGACTTATATGCTTCGTGAGGTTCGTGTGGGCATAAGATTCGTGGGATTTCGACTATCGTTGTTAGAAGATGTCATTATAGCCATGTGAGTTACGCGGTGCATGGTATGAATTCAGTAAAGGTATGCAATCATGTATTGGTGCATCGTGTAGTGATGGATACAGTGTTCATATGTTGAAAACAGACCTAGTAGAGGATTTCAGATGTTGGAATTTAGCTCTAAGGCTTATTTGACTAGATAAAAGGGAGGATTTTCGGGTTTGCTTGAGCTAATGTGTTCAACTGGGTTGTGGTAGCGCGGGTAGGGGCACGAGGTATTAAATAATGATTTCGGACAACTCCAGAGCAGTTCTTATCATGTTCGAGGACGAACATATGCTTAAGTCAGAAGCCTTAAGTTGGAAGACTTGACTAAGGTTTGATTTTTAAGTAAACAACCTCGGAATCGGGATTGGAAGGTTCCAACAGGTTCGTATGATGATTTTGGACTTGGGCGTATGTTTGGATCAAGTTTTGGATGACCGGTAGTATTTCAACGCCTATTATGGAAGTTGGCATTTTGGAAGGATTTCATAAATTTGGGTTGAAGTGGATTTGGAGGTCCGTAGGTCATTTCAGGGTCATCTAGCGAAAGTTAGAAATTTGAAGATTTTTGGAGAGTTTGACCGAGAGTGGACTTTTTGATATCAGGGTCATATTCCGATTCCGTAAGTTGGAGTAGGTCCGTAATGTCAATTATGACTTGTGTGCAAAATTTGAGATCAATCGGACGTGATTTGATAGGTTTCGACATCGAAGGTAGAAGCTTCAAAGTTCATTAGGTTTGAATTGGAGGGTGATTCGTAGTTTCGATGTTGTTTGATATGATTTGAAGGCTCGACTGAGTTCATAATGTGTTTTGGGATGTGTTGGTATAATTGGTTGAGGTCCCGAGGGCCTTGGGTGGAATCCGGATGGTAAACGGATCGAGTTGGGACTTGGAAGAAGGACTAAGGGCTGTTGTCATCTGGTGTAACCGCACCTGCGAGGTTTTGGCCGCAGGTGCGGAGGGCGCATAAGCGACATAGGAGCCACAGTAGCGGAGCAGATCGCCCAGGTGAAGGACCGCAGGTGCGGAGTTTTTGTCGCATCTGCGCAAGCACATAAACGAAGGGTTGAGCGCAGAAGCGGAAGGGGTCTCGCACTTGCGAAGCCGCAGGTGCGGAAATGGCACTGGGCAGAATGGTTTTAAGAGCGAGATTTGGCTCTTCCTCTCTCATTTCTCACTTGGTTGGGACGATATTGGAGAGCTCCAAAGGGTGAGTTTCATCAAGCAACACAAGGTAAGCGATTCACACTTATTATAAGTTAAATACATGGATTCTCTGAGGATTTAAGCATGAAAATTAGTAGAAATTGTAGGGTTTTGGTAGAAAACCTAGAATTTGGTATTTTTTGATTTTGATATTTTTGAAGATAAACTTTACCCATAACCTCACGAACTCAAATATATAATTTATTATGTGATTGATGTTCAATTGGAATATTCGCTTAAACACTCTCCATGATATTATTCATGCTTCCTACCTTGCTTATCATTGATATACATATGCTTGGTGAGGAAGAGTGTAAAGCACGAAGGGTGATGCCGTGCCATTTTATTTACATTATCATGTGAGGATAAAAGTAAAAGTACGAAGGGTGATACCGTGCCATTTCACTTACATTATCATGATCTCATTTACATTATCATGTGAGG
Organism: Nicotiana tomentosiformis; assembly: GCF_000390325.3. Lineage (NCBI taxonomy): Eukaryota > Viridiplantae > Streptophyta > Magnoliopsida > Solanales > Solanaceae > Nicotiana > Nicotiana tomentosiformis. The sequence continues at coordinate 119,782,766 of NC_090816.1, read as the reverse complement.
ATGAGAGTAAAAGCACGAAGGGTGATGCCGTGCTATTTCATTTATATTATTGTGTTCTCATTTAAATTATCATGTGAGGATGAGAGTAAAAGCACAAAGGGTAATGCCGTGCCATTTCATTTATATTATCATGCTGTAGTATAGAATGCAGCTCACCTAAGTCCCCGCCAAAACCACGCCTTTGCGCCCACAAGGCCACTAAACATATATATACCTGCACAAAAAAGTACAACAAGTGTAGTATGAATACGTAAATCAATGTGTACCCAGTAAGTATCCCGCCTAACCTCGAAGAAGTAGTGACGAAGGGTCGACTTCAACTCTTACTATGGGCTATACATAGGATATCAATGATATAATTATGTATGGATTATATAAAACAGTTGCAAGCTCAATATTTTGAAGTAAGTAAGCAGTTCTTTTATAATTAAGAAATCTCCAAATTTATTTCCCATTATTTAACAATTTATCTCAGGCCAAGGAGGCAATATCATTTATTGTAAATTCCAAAGCAATCAATTCAATCATGCGCAAATCATGTTGAGGTTGTACGGCCCACTCCAACATAAATATTTAAACTGTGCACTGCCGAGGGTCGAACGGTGCGAACCATAGATGCATCTATTTAATCTGCCGAGGCGTTCTACCCATTCCACAAAATATAAACACATTCAACAGTCAATCAAGAATTCTTTAAGGAGAAATTATCCATGAAAAAGTCAATTCTCATTTAACGGTCAAGAAAAACGAAGTTTAACCTTTTAATTTTTTTTTTTACCAAGTTCAATATGATTTAAGCAATATAAATTAACAATAAGGTTGCAAATATCGCAAGTATAGCATGATTTGGGGCCTAGACTACCCGAACTTAGCATAATAGTAGCTACGTATAGACTCTCATCACCCCGTGTGTACGTTGCCCCCACAAATAGAAGCACATATCGTATTATTTCACCTATGGGGTTATTTCCCTCTTACAAGGTTAGAAGGAGACTTACCTTACTCCGAAATTCCATAACCGGCTCCCAAGGCCTTCCGACAACTCAAACCGATACCCAACGCTCCGAAACTAGTCAAAAAATGAGAAATTCCATAAATATATACTCAAAGACTCATTATAATCCTATTTACAACAACTCTCAACTCTGTTTGAAAAGTCGATAAAAATCATCCTCGGACCCACGTGCTAGCAATTCAATAAACCCCAACTACTTTATTGTTCAACTATTTCGACAAATCTCAAAAATGATCTTTAACTCAAGTATAGAATCCAATATCTCAAGAATAACGGTCGTAGCGATATATTAATAATTAAACATAGTGATGATCGAATTTAACACATCAATGGCTTCACAAAAATCCGTCAAATTTTAATCAAGTTATAATAAGCTAAATCTCGGTTTCTAACATTTATTTCATATTCTTAGTAATCTAGAAGTCAAGTAAGGCAGGAAACAAGAAAGTCACGTAATTTTACAAGGCACAATTAATCATATAATTTACCCTCGAGCATGATTAACCCTCGCACATGCATATACGCTCGTCACCTCATATATGCATCACCCCCGCATGTAGCAAACAATAGCAATTAGTAGGAAAAATTTTCTCAACAAAGTTAGGCAAAACACTTACCTCAAACAAGCCAAATCGATACACTAGAAGCGCCATCTCGCTCAAGTCATCTTCCGAGCGGCTCGAAACTAGCCAGAAGCAACTCAAAATCATCAATTAATGTCATAGGAATCAAACCTAATCGATAAAGGTCGAATCTTTACACATTTACTCAAACGCAACCAAAAAGTCAAACACCGTCCCGTACCTCGAAACCCGACAAAATTCACAAAATCCGACAACTCATTCAATTGCGAGTCAAACCATACTAGTTTCACTATCCGACTCTGTATCGATGTTCAAAACTCAAAAATTCAATTTATGAAATTTTAGACAAAAAAAACCCAAATTTCTCTTTAAAATTCATAATCCAATTATCAAAAATGAAGATAGATTCATGAAATATAATGTAAACCAAGTAGAGAACACTTACCCCAATCCTTGTGGTAAAAATCGCCTCCAAAATCGCCCAAATCCGAGCTCCCCAGCTCAAAATATGATAAAATGACTCTAACCCTCGATTTATAACTTCTGCCCACCTATTTTCACATTTGCGAACAAATTCCCACTTCTGCGAACTCGCACGTGCGGCCTAGGCTTCGCTTCTGCAAACACGCCCAAACTCAGCAGCCTCCGCTTTTGCGATCGCGATTCTGGGCATATAGAACTGCACATGCGGTCGCATAGATATGACCATGCACCCGCACCTACGACTTTCACACCCAACCTGCCACTTTCGCTTTTGCGATGAAACGTCTGCATCTGCGGACTTACATCTGCGTCCAAACTTCTGCAGATGCAGAAACACCAGCACCGGCATTTCTTCAGCAATGCAACATGAGGCAAAATGATTAGAACCACGTCCAAAACTCACCCTGAGCCCATCAGGACCCCGTCTGAACATACCAACGAGTCCCATAACATAACACGAACCTACTCGGGGCCTCAAATTACGCATAACAATATCAAAACCACGAATCGCACCTCTAATCGAACTTAATGAACTTTTAACTTTCAAAACTCGTGCTGAAACATATCAAATCATCCCGGAATGAACTTAAATATTGCACACAAGTCCCAAATGACATAACGAAGTTATTCCAATTCCCGGAACCACAATCCGAACCTGATATCATCAAAGTCAACTCTCGGCGAAACTTATGAACATTCCAAACCTTCAAATTTCAAACTTTCGCCAATTAGTGCCGAAACCTTCTAGAAATATCCAAAGGCAAATCTAGGCATACTCCCAAATCCAAAATCACCACCCGGACCTAACGGAACCATCAAAACTCCGATCCAGGTCAAATACGTAAAGTTCAAACTTGGTCAACTCTTCCAACTCAAAACTTCTAACATGAGAATCCCTATTCCGAATCAATTATGAATCATCTGAAAACTAAAACCAACTATTCAAACAAATCATAAGACGTCATATGGAGCTACTCAAGACTTTAAACAGCTGAATGGAATACAAATGTTCAAAACGACCGGCCGGGTCGTTACAATTCCACTATTACTGTAACTTTTTATCTATATAAGTCTATTTTTAGATGAGTGGACTATTGAACATATAAATTGTGCTTTCTCCCTTGTTTTGCGTTTTGCATTTCGGCGTCAGCTATATATGCTAGGAATCAGTACATTAGATATGTATAGTATTGCATCCATAAAGACGACTGGTAATTAAAAATGCAAAGCATATACGATGAATCTTGAGACATTAAATAGCACCTTGTAACAATCCCAACTCAAATAAACCTAAGGAGAAGAGCAGTTAAACAATTTCTGCCTTCTGTGCAAAAGATGCTGATCATATTTTTCGTGTTTGTATAACAGTTTGTTTCCATAAGTCAACTGGAGTTTTACATAAAGAGAATGGTTATTATGCATGTTTGAATCCTCAACAACCCAATCAAGGCAGTTCGTTAATATTAATAGTATCATTTTCTTTATTCTAGAATAAGTCAACATGCTCTCTTTTCTCAAATCTCAGCATTATTACGATCGAGAGCAACTATTTTATAGAGTTACGTTGCTAACCTTTCTCAGGAGGTAAATATTCGAGCTAAGGCTTTTCTTCCATTTTCTTCAACAAAAACTGATTAATAAGCTGTCACTTCTTTGTGGCACATGACCAACATATATTCTGTAACCCTTACTATTCAATGGAGTAAAATGAATGGTTACAAACACGTATAACTCATAAAATGGAAGAAAAAAATCAAGAGTCTCACTTCAGCCAAATATTTGAATGTAAAAGCTTTTGACATTGTGACCTACTTTGCGTAGCTTTAAACTACGTTCCTGGAATTCATATGTAGTATTTTTGCATTGCTCTGTTTCTTTAGGTTTCAACCTTTGGAATTGTGATGACATACTTCAGCAGCCTATGTGGATTATCTAAGTGTTAGCTTGTATGTCTCTCCCTGTTAAGTTCTATTTCTGTAATTTGCTTCTAAACATCATTGAGTATGAAGACCAAGTACTATATAAATAATATCAGACACCACCATTGACAGCTAATCTTTTATCTATAAGCTAGAAAGGTTCACATTCTAAGCAAATAACCTGTTGGTCCATTTCAAGTTGGTCCTATAATAATGACAACATCGCCTTTAACAAGTTGAGATTTTTTAAAACTCTGATTCCAAATTCTATAATGGCTGTCCTAAAAGAAGGGAGCAGAGAAAATTCTATTTATCTATAAGCTGCTGCTGTTTGTAGTATAACTCGAAATTACTAGTTGAATCCCGTCAGCCAGAGAAAATGCCAAAACACTACCACAAACAAATTCCTTCTAAATAAACCCCTGCCCGCGCAAAACCACTTTCACAATAAAAAGGTAAAAGAACGGATAGAGAAAATGACGTAGTCCACAGCCAGGTTGGCTACAACTAATCAGCAGCCATAAACGGGTCTGTACCACCAAGATCCGCCACTAGTGGTTCCAAATCAGCTTGGTCTTCATCTTCTGGGGCAAAGTAAGTGGGAAATGGAAGCATTGAAATATCTGGCTTCTTGTACACAGAATCTTTAATGAATACAAAGTTACCTTCAGCTCCTGGAACCTGGAAAGAAAGTTACAGTAAATTACAGGCTCTGAGTTATCTACCCATACAACTGGGCAAGGACTGGCATCATACTGAAGAATTCCACCCTCTTTACAAGATCAAAGAAATTAGACCACAGTCCCATGCAAGAGATTCGAAATGACGCCTTTCTTCAAACTTAAATTCAGTCACCTCCAAGAAAGAAAAGTGAACCGCCCTAGTTCTCATATATTTGCAGACTGCTCAGTTTTTTATAGGTAAATAATATTCATTAGCAAGCCCACACAAGGGGGGGGGGGGGAGTTGACAATGTTGATTGCCCATGTTACAGTACCAACTATCGCTCTCTTTACCTCTCTCTCTTCTTTTTTGAATAAGTTACAACTCTCAGTCAAGATGAGCTAGAATGCATAGTAATCTAAAAGATTGCACAAGAAAGAGAATTATATTTAACTAATGCATACGGGAGGATAACTCTCATATCCACTTGTTTCAAGTTAAGAGAAAACAAGAAAGGGTTTCAAAATCTTGCCTGGCCTTTGACCCACATCAAGTTTCTGGCAGGATCAATCTTGTAGACCCAAACATTTTTAACAGTTCGTTGCACTCCACCCATGCGCCCGGGCATCTTTCTCCCTTTAAATACCTTAAAAGAAATAAATACAAATGTAAGCAGAAGCTTGTAACATTAATTAGATTCCACAACAGCATTATCCAAAAGCAATTGTCTATTTACTTCAAATAAACCGGTTAGCCAAATTAGCTGATCAAGGTATCAAATGCAATTTTGGCAATGTAAGTTCTCTGCCCCAGATGAGAGGTTAAAGCTCCCAACTAATTTAAAGTGTCACGGGCTTTGGAGCATACTTTAGACCAAATGAGGCGTGTAGCAAGTGCCAACTTATTTAATTGTAAAAATAAAACTCAAGCACCGTAAATTACTAAATAAAATTGAAGAAAAGGTAATACCTACCTTTCCTGGAGCATCTCTTTGACCTGTAGAACCAATACTTCTGTGGGATAATGAAGCACCATGTGATGCAGGCATACCTTTAAACCCCCATCTTTTCATCCCACCCTACACACATGAAATTCCCCATCTTTAGTACAGTTCATACAACGAGATACAGCCTCCAATAGCGAGACAACAATGACAGTTCAATTTGCATAATAAGAGGTGGAACAGAAAGTAGAAAGGTGGAATTTTGTTCCACAAACAAAAAAATCTTTCTACCATTAGCTAATGCTTAGAGAGTTCATATCCAAAACATTAATATCCTATAGTAAAGTGAGGAAGTCCATAACAGGTAAAGAGCAATAAAAACGACTAATGAAACAATAAACACAATCAAGATTACTCCACACCTGAAAGCCTTTCCCTCTTGTAATTCCAGTAACATCCACATACTGGCCAGGAACAAAATGGCGGACGCTGATGCTCGTTCCACCAGGAAGAAGTGCATCTTCTGTAACAGGAAATTCCTTCAACTTTCTCTTCATGGGCACACCTTGTGCTCTAAAATGACCTACTTCAGGTTTTGTCAAATGCTTCTCCTTTTTGTGGGCACATCCAATCTAACTACCAGCAAATAAAGATCAATATAACTACACCACAGCGTAAGGAGTAATTCATACAGTCCTCAATGTCATTTATTCAACAAGTTTCTTTTATTTATTACTTTCTGGTCGATTAGTAAAAGCCACTAGAATATCTATTTCTGGCTTGAAATAGATATTAATTGTAAAAGCCACCAGAATATCTATTTCTGGCTTGAAAACCCATTCACAAAGTTGTCACAACGATTACAATGACAGCTTACACTGACAAATATTTCTTATTCTAGTTTTCTTTTCTTCTTTTTTTTTTTGGGACAAAGATTCAGTCTTTAAGAAGTTAGCATAATTGATTCACCTGTAGGGCGGAGAAGCCTTCTTTCTCCGGTGTTTTGACCTGGGAAACAATGTTATCATCTAACCAAAGGATGGTGATGGGGAGACGTTCACCCCATTTATCCCAGAGTGCTGTCATTCCACATTTTACTGCTATTGCTCCTGTCCGTTTCGATTTTGGAGTCATGATCCCGGGTTTTCCTTCTATAATCCGATTCCTTAGTTCCTCCACTTGGCTACTGAAGGTTCTGTACCGGGTTTCTGAGAAGAGGATGCGGACATGAGAAATGAGGCTTCTCGCCATTGAATTGAAGAGATTTCTTTCTCCTTTTTCTCCCTACGCCTATGAAATGGGGAAAAAGAAGGTACAAAACAATGTTATAGTAATAACAATTCCACAGCATTTTTCTTTAAGACAAAAAAGGTTTAGTAATGCAATTTGAATCCAACGGTTCCAGAGCTATAGATACATTGAAGTTACAACTAACTACAAGAAGATACATGGAAGAACTCAAAACATGGTCCCTAAGTTTTATTGGTACCAACAGACCTATAGGTAAGCATCTCTCAAAACCAACAAAAACATTAAAAAAATTCAGAAAAACACACACACACATGATTAAACAACAAAACCAAACATTGCAGAAATAAAACCATCGAATAGGCGAAAGTAAAAGAAGAATCTCGACAAATTAATACATATGCTAACGACCGAAGAGCAAAAGCCGGGAAAAGATCCTAAAAGGCAAAAGTAATTAAATAAATAAAACGGGAAAAAAACTCACGAGCAACAGGTAGATCCACAGGAATAGAGGAATAAATTATACCTCACGGCAGAAGGAGGTGGGAGGAGAGTGAGATTAGGGCTTGACGGAGTTAAAGTTTAGAGCTTGAAAGCGAAAAAAGTAACTCCAATTCAGGTAGTAGCAGCAAAAGCAGTAGCAATGGTGCCCCCGAAATGAACTTCTTTTAATGGGCCGCTTTCAGTCCGGCCCATTATGGTCTTTTAGAGTCTGTATCATCATTTGTCTAGGAGTGTAAGTACTCTTTTATGTGTGAATTCAAAAAATAGTCAGATTTATAAGTGGTAATTGAAAAATAGTTACAGTTTTAAAAGTAATAGAAATTTAGTCACTTATGTAAAGATAAATTTGAATGAAAATATTGTTCAAAATTCGAAAAATATTCCAGCATAATATACTGGAGTTCTAGTATAATATACCGGTCCAGCATAATATGCTGGAAGTTCATACATATGTACTCCAATCTCCAGTTTATTATGCTGGAACTTTCTGCGTGTTGGAGTTCCAGCATAATATGCTGGAAGTTCATACACAGGTGTACCAATCTCCAGTATATTATGCTGGACCGGTCTGTGTTGCATCAAAATAGTGACTATTTTTCAATGACTTTACAAACTTTAGCTATTTTTAAATTATCATTCCGAAAATTGGCTAGCCCGTGCTATTTTTACGTCTTTTCTTACTCTCTCCGGACCACTTTAATTGATTATTGAGATTTTTTCTTTCCTATACAATATTTGAAATTTATTTACCAAAATTATCATAGTTTTATATAGTACCCGCCCTAAACAAGGATTACTTATAAATTATATATAATTCATTATTAGTGCCTTAAATTAAGGGATTTAGTTATATCATTTTCCTATTTTCTCTCCACTTTCTTTCAATCAAACTTTTATCTCTCCGGTTTCTCCCAAAAGAAAAAAGAACAATTGCGATATATATATTTAATTAATTTTTTTCTTTTTAAATACAATAATCAAGTAAGATTACCTGGTTGGTGGTGTTTGCAGCATCTAACTCTGTGATCCAAATTAACAGTCCAGCTGAAGCAAGCCTATAAAGAGAATATCTAATATATATATTGGTAATGTCAATGTAATGCGGACAAGGGGAGTCTTGCAACTCGTTATTAAATCTTGGGGGAAGGGCCAAATATACCCCTTACTTTAGAATAGTATCTGCATTTAACCTCTGTTATACTATCCGACTAAATTTATCTCTATTGTTATACTATCTGGCCAAATTTACCCCTACCATCAACAAACTTTTAAAAATTATCCTTCAGTCCGTCAGGTGACCCAGAATTTCCCAAGTCATTTTAATTAAGTCAATTATTCTTCTTCTTGATCCATTATTTTCGAAATAATTGGCATTTACCTACTTTCTTAATGGAGAAAAAAGTAAGAGAAAAAAATATTAAAATAATACAACGGTTTGTAAACAATGTATAGTAAATTGAAGAATCTTAATTAGGTAGCTTGTTCAAATTCTAAAAGTATTTACAATACCCCAACTTTAATAAATTTATTTTCCAAAGGTATGGAGACCTTGCAAGTATTAGTGAAAAATTGAAGTTCCTTGGAAACTTTACATTGTCGAATTCAATTTTGCTTTAATCTACCTACGCATTGTGCACTATTAAGTTAGTTGATCGAACTTTACACTAACCAGACAATAACAAAATATATTCAAATATACATGCACATACATGATGAGCAGGCATAGCAGCTTCATATAATACACAATATTTAGACCCACTGAATTCTACGGTGTGTATATGATTAAAAAATAAATAAATTTTAAACAAATTCCAAACACACTATTACAAGAAGAGAAGTGAGTGCATTGGTAATTAAAAATATCCATGAATAATTTGTATAGTCTAGTACGTCAATAGTAATTTTTGAAAATAGTGGAGCAAAAAGAACAACAAGTGATTCAAATAAAAGGAAACTGGGAGATTTTGGGTTACCTAAAAGATCAAGAGGTAATTTTTAAAAATTTGCTTATGGTAGGGATAAATTTGGTCGGATAATATAAGGGTAGGGATAAATTTGACCAGATAGTATAAGCGCAAGTTAAATGTAGAAAATATTATAAAGTATATGGCTAAATTTGGCCATTTTCCCTTAAATTTTTTGTTGCAAGCTCCAATCCCTATGATAGGGAGGAAGTCCTCCAGTATAATTGAGCTTTGTATCCTTTGTAAGTGCCAGTTATTATGTGGAGAGTTGTGTTGGTTATGAGACCACAGAATTTCCGTTAAATTATTTCCCTTTTTGTACAGTAGTAAAAATCTTCAAGTAGAGCATTCGAACGTCTTTGGTATGAGCCTTTTAAGGTAGTCCTTTTGTTTTTAATTACAACCATTCACATCAGGTATGAATTACCTGTGGTGTTTGGGGATTTGGCTCTCAAAAAGAAAAGTGAACATTTTCATTCACAACGGAGTGCATATTTTAGTGTTGAATAAGCATCGAACTCAATTTTGGTCTTTTGAGGAAGGGTTCTAACATTGGGTTCTTGAAAAGATGCATACTTATTTTACCTAATAAAAAAAGAATAATATATGGTACAACAATATACAAATTAAAAATAGATTTCACACAAATTTAATGTAAATTATATAGTGTACAACTTATCTACAATGCCCATACATCACTTCTATCCAGTTAAATACAACTTAAATATAATATTCATACAAACTTTATACAATTGTCTTTTGTATGTAATTGGTCTATATTTTGTAAGTGGTGTGTTCTTCTTCCTCTCTGAAATTACAATCAAAACTTCATCTCTTAATATATTTTTGATACATATCAACAACTTTACGTAAAAAGAAAGTATTTATAACTTAATTATAAATTTCATACAACGATTCATACATTATATAACTATTTTTTAACTTTCATACAATATTCAAATAAAAATATATATAATTATAATAGAATACAATTTAAATACAATTTCGTTAGTATATTGTGTGTCATGTCTTCTTCTTCTTTTTCTTCTTCATCTTCTTCGAGTTTTAATCTGAAATTCAACCAAAATCAAGTTTAATCTTCACCAAACACCTTCAAAATTGAGATATAAACTCCAAAGAATATTTTCAATTGCTTGCAATAACACCCAATACAAACAAACAATAGTTTTTGAAAATCCAAATTCGAATTCAAAGCTTCAAAGTTTTTAATGGCTGTCAGTGACGGAAAATCAAACACCTTCAAAATTTATTGATTGATAATTTTAATTTGAACACCAATTGTGCAACATGAAAGGATTGCTAAGTTAAAATTCTATATTAAAACAATTGGAATTCATTGATGAATTTCCTAAAAAAAGAAAGGATAAAAAACAGAGAAAAATAACGAAAGAAAAATTGGGGAAAGAACAGAGAAGGAGAGGGAGAGAGAAAGAAAGACGGAGAGAGAGAGAGAGAAAGAGAGCGCAAGGAAGGGGATTCCCTGTTAAATTTCTAATATAAAGGGATACTCATTAATACTAATTTGTATATAATTGGTAAATTGTATATACCATGTAATTAAGTTAAAACTTGATTAGGGAAGGTAAAAAGGTTTTATATGTAGTATAGATAGGTAAAAAATTCCTTGATTTTTTTGTTATTCTTTATATGGTCCATAATATTTGATTTTTTCGGATATCAAGAAGGAATTAACCTTTTTCTCCCCAAGTTATCCTTGAAGTAAAAAGTATAGGAGTATTATTTTTTGTATTTTTAATGATCAAATTAAGGTTAATATGGTCAATTTTATTGTTAATCAATATTAAGAGATGAATTCCTTAATATATATGAAAACAATCAAAATATTAATTAAAGTGGACCGTAGAAAATACCATACACCTCATATATACTATAAAAGTAAAGAAATGTACCCATATTTATACTTAAAAAAAAATAGAAACACTTCTAAGCATATTAGAATGTCTTGCTTTGGAATTGTCGAATATTATTGTTCGCAACAAATTTTCGTAGTCCGGAAATTAAACTGCAACAAAAATAATATGAAGAAAAAGAGATTTTATTGATAAATATTTGTGAGTACAATTCTATGTATCCCTTGATCCTCCTATCTAAAATTCTTCGTGACTCGAGGGTTTGAGAAGCGTCTTTCTCGAATGTAGGACGATGCAGACTTCCTTGTGATGTACCTAATCGCCAAGAACGTCGAGCAGCACTTTGTTGTTACGGATTGATCTCCGGGAAGAACTCCATTGATCACTCCTTTGTTGAAGAACTATACACTTGATGATTGATCTCTCTGTTTGTGGATGCCTTCACCAATTTCGGAATATTTTTCTCCAACTCTGAATGTCCTAGAGAGTTATGTAACACCTCTATTTATAGTGGTAAAGGATGTACAGTCCAACTACATATGAACTCTCTTGCTTGATTCTGATTGGCTCATGTGAGTCGTCAAACTTATCACATAAGCTATGTGATGTCGCGCCCCTTTTTTCTCGCGAAATCAGGCTTTGACACATGAAAAATCTTTTAAGGAAGGGTATTAAGAGAGAAGAGTCGCCACCTAACGATTTTTAAGGTTCATTGGGCACCTATTTGCAGATAACTCTGGATTAACCAGTTGCGTCACCAAAGATCGGGTAAGTGCTCAAATTACCTCGAGGTCCACAACGGTGGGTCCCGACCAAACTTGAATTATATGAATTAGTCTAAACAATGAGAAGAGACAAAAATTGGGCAAAAAACAAATATCATCTCATGCTACCCGATTACTATCTTTAAGTTGTTTACCTAAAGCGCACTAGTTGATTCTAAACCGTGACCTATGCGTGCACTACCCGCCCATGCCTATGGTCCAGGAGGCATTTGGACCTCTATCTCGGAGTGGTACTAGACTTTAACTTAGGTTGCTAAAAAGGAGAAAAGACTAGACAACATGCAAAATAATTTGGACTTTCACGTATAAGCAAATAAGGGCTCAAGTTAGCCTCCGCACTTAAACAACAAAACGCACGCAAACTGATTCATATTGACAGTTGCAGATTTTAATAAGTTTGCAGAATCCTATAGGCAGGATCTCTATGTGATTCCGAATTTCATAAGCAAGCAGTTTTACAAGCCTTTTCCTTTTAATACAAGTTTTTACAGCCTACATAGTTGCCTACTGATTACAAGCATAAGAGATTAAATATATAGTCATGATGTCTAAGTGATTCTCGCAACAACTGACAATGACAATCACAAGATTATGTTCAAAACTGCTTAATCGAGTCCTATAAGCATGGTATCTAATAGTGATGATTAGCACGGTGTTGAAGAAACGAGCAATGCAGTAATTAATACTGATTCGGGCCCGATAGACATGATTTCTATAATTAAAACTATTTTTTAGTTCCTATAGGCATGACATCTAAATCTGTGGATTAAGCCGCATGTAAATAGAGTCCTATGCGCACATTGAGACATTCATCATTCAATATCCTATAGGCATGGTTTCTAGCAAGCAGAAGTAGAACATATTTGAACCAAATGAAGAACCTATAGGCAAGATTGCTAACACGTAATAATAGAACATGTTTGAGCATAATAGGATACCTATAGGCAAGATTTCTATAATAACTGAAAAGTGACACGTTTTGAGCAAAATAGAATACCTATAGGCATGATTTCTAACACATGACAACTGAACATGTTTGAGCATAATAACACATTTTAGCTAAGTAACAAACCTATAGGCAGGATTTTCTACCCATTTTAATGCAAGTGTAAGATAAAACCCCCTTTTCACTTTTACTAATACCCCAAAATGTCACTACAAGAATCATTACATACCCATAATGAATAGAATAAATTACAAAGTAGAATAGTTATAGGGAGCCTACAGCAGGCCCAAAGATACACTGGGTCAGGCCAAGCCTTCATTCTCATAGTTCATAACAGCCCAAAATTACATCTTCATGGACATAAGGCACCCAAGAATTGAGTGATTCACCCAGTGGGCACAAAACAGAGTTGAGTATATAGAACCAAGGGCCTAGTATGTTAGAGTTCCCAAGGGCTTCAAGAATCCAGGGCATTGCTCACACTAGGGAGGTTAACAGAGACAGTTCAGAGGAAAGATTAGGGACCAAATCTGACATGTCAGTGGCAAGAGCCTTGATAGCCTTGGCTTTCAACCGGCAAGGAATAAGGAGTTCAGAATAACATAAATGATAATGAATGAGAGTGAACAATAGCTGAGGGACAAAACTAAAGGGTACAAAAATAGTCAAGTTGGGCACATAAAGCAAATAATCAAACCGGCTTTAAGTTTTAAGAACACCTTTAGCAAGATTTAGAATAACAAGTTCAACACCTAGTGCATAAGTAGTTACACATTAACAAACAGGTTTGCAGGATTGGAGTACACATACTCATAACAGAGAAAAGGTCTAAATTATGTTTAAGTATAGATGCTAGTGTCACAAGATAGCCATGTTAACTTCATATCAGGTAGCAGAACATCATTTAGACATAGTAGGGAAGCACAAATTATGACAACATACTGGTGGATCAAGTGAGCCAAAACATGCTAAGGGTTATATTAACTGAGAACTAGTCATGATTGATAGAACATGATCTTGACACATAATTAAAACATACTACATATGCAAGATTGCCATTATAGAGATTCAGAACAGAAAGGGAAGATAAACTCATGTCATACAGTAAGTGCAAGCATTCAAATCTGACCTAATAGACCAGTTAATCTAAAGGAAGTTCAAATTATGCACATGGAGCATATTCGAATAACAGAATGGACAACCTTAAGCAGGATTAAACACCAAAGAGATGTCAAGCAGTAACACGTTGGCTAAACGAAATTAAGAGAATCTTGAGTACTCGAATTAGGCTTAGGCATGTTTCAGATTACCAACATAATAAAGTGAAGATTAGAGAGACCCAAAATTAAAGTAAAGCAACCAGGATTGCATACAAGAATAGCCCAGAAAACACATTAAACTACAATGTTCAGAAGCGAAAACATATGCAAATGACGGGTAAACAAGAATGAAGTGACAAAAGTTCAACAACTCACTAGTTAAGCGAAAACCAAGAAAGAACAAAGTTCACAGTAGCAAGAACCCAGAATTTCTGGCCTTGGCTTTTAGCCGGCCAGGAACCAGAATATAGAACACGAGTATTTAAAGAACAAAGAGAGATAAATTCAGTTTTTAGTAAATATTAATAATTCCAGTCCCTCTCAAAGGGGAATGGGGAGGGATTTATATAATAGTAGAAATTAACATCCAAATAAGAAAAATTATCAATCAAACACGAGAAAGGAAAGAAATTGAAATAAGTAAGGAAAAGAGAAAATTTCAAAACCCTAATTTTAGATAAAGTACACAAATCGGTAGAAATATAAAATAAATAAAAGGTAAAACTCACATGCTGCATAGAATAAGATGAACATAGACATGAATACCTTTTAAAATCAAAGAATCGAACCAGACTTGGTTCGATTTGAAAGAATCTGAAACCCTAATTTTAGGGTGAATAGGAATCATAGAAACACATAGAGATTCATACCATAAAAGAACAAGAATGAACATAGACGAAAAAGGTCAAGAAACTGAACCAGTTTTGGTTCGAAGTTGATGAGATCCGCTTGCCATGTTTAGGCAAGCGGTATATAGAAGGTTCCAGTACCAGAGGGAAGTCGAATATGGCAAGAAATAGCCATGTAATCCCATGTCCGGTGGGATTATGAGAGAAAATTGAGGGAAAGAGGCTAGGGTTTGAGAGATGAGAGATGAGAGGATTTAAAGGCGGCGGGCGGTGATGAATGATTTAGGGTTAGGGGGTTTGGGTATAATTAAAAGGGGAGGGTGAAATGTGGGCCGTTGATCTCAGAGATCAACGGCCACGATTTAAAAGGGTTTTGGGTCGGGTGATTAAATGGGTCGCGACCGGATATGGGGTTGGGTTAGTTGGTCTTGGGACAGGGGTAATTGGGCTATGTTTGGGTAGTTAGGTCCGAAATTAGAAGGAATTTAGGGCTATATTTTAAATACCCAATTTTAACAAGTAAATAATTTATAAAAATATAATAAACAAATAAAAAAAATATTATTTGTGCATGAAAATGATTAAAAACAATTATTTAACATTATAAAAATATAAAAAAATTATTTTCTGCATAAATAATGTAATTATACGTGCATATGAGCTATTTATTGCAAAATGTGCAATTTCACCCTAAAAAATGCAAATGTAATTATAAGAAATGACCCTGAAAATATTTAAAACCTCATATTGGTATAAATGATAAGTTTAGATGATTAAATTATCATAAAAATAATTTAGAGGGTAATTATTAGATATTTATATAATAAAAAATATAGAAATAAATTTATTTAAAGCCTTTAAAAATTATGAAAGAAAAAACAAATATGAAAAATGCTTGTATATGCTTATAAACTAAATGATGATGCATACGTACTATTTTTAAAGTATATATATGAGGAAAGAATTGGGTATCAATAGCTGCCCCTCTTTACCTGGGAAGGATGAAAGAGTTGTCGGGTAAAGAAATGATGACCGATTTTGACCGAATGGGGTGATTTTGAAAAATATAGGTTGAACCCTGGTTTTTGAGTTGCCTACATATCCATGATTTTACAGGAATCAGGCCATGTGTAGTCCTGGATCTAACGGTGGAATAAACTAATGGAGTTATTGTAAGAACGGACAAGATATTCTAGATAAGATGATATTGGGATTGTAAACGGATGTATCTGGGAATGGCTATGGATATTTGAATGGTTATCATATGGAAATGGGTAACGGACGGTGGTTGATTACATTTGAAATAATTGCTAGACATGAACGTTGAATGGAAATTGGAGCGAAGATTGCTCCAGTTAAGAGAACGGTTATTTCTTGGATCACCTGCAAACTCAAAATACGATGCATACAAATACATATAGATTATTGCATAAATTTAAGCATGATGCAAATTCCCTCTAGACTATGGAGATCGTCTTTGGACGGTGAGGATGATGTCCTTAGACAGTGATGTCCTAGGCCATAAATTGTGAGATAGGGGATTCGCAGGCCATGAAATGATGTTCTCGGGCTATGAAGATGGTGCCTCCGAACTATGATGCCTTTGAATAATGATGTGCGATATTGAGAGATCCTAAGACCATGGCATGGTGTCTTCCGGCTACAAGGATCATGCCTTCGGACTATGATGCCTTCGAAAAATTTAGCTCTGCTTCAGCCCATGAGATGAAACAAGTCAGAGCTTAGTCTTGTGTAGAACCGGGGGCAGAGCTTAGCCCCGAGAGAACAGAATAATACAAGGTTTTGAACAACGCATCATTTGTGGTTATGCAAGGAGAGACAATGCTTAGTCTTGTTCAAGGTTGTAGACAATGCTTAGTTTCACACAGGATTGGAGACAATGCTTGCATTGGGAAGGCAGATCTTAGCTTTATGCAATTGAGGCGGCATGACTTAGCCTCATGCAAAATGGAGACAATGCTTAGTCTCGTGCAATAGGAAAGGCAGAGCTTAACCTTATGCAATTAAGGAGGCAGGGCTTAGCCTCATACAAGATGGGAGACAATGCTTAGTCTCATTCAATAGGAAAGTCATAGCTTAGCCTTGTGCGATTAAGGAGGCAGGGCTTAGCCTCATGAAAAATGGAGACAATGCTTAGTCTCATGCAATAGGAAAGGCAAATCTTAGCCTTGTGCAACTGAAGAGGCAAGGCTTAGCCTCATGCGAGATGGGAGACTATGCTTAGTCTCGTGTAATAGGAAAGGCAGAGCTTAGCCTCATGCAAGATGGGAGACAATGCTTAGTCACAAGCAATAGGAAAGGCATAGCTTAGCCTTATGCAATTAAGGAGGCAGAGCTTAGCCTCATGGAAAATGGAGACAATACTTAGTCTCATGCAATAGGAAAGACAGAGCTTAGCCTTGTGCAATTGAAGAGGCATGGCTTAGCCTCATGCAAGATGGGAGACTATGCTTAGTCTCATGCAATTTGAAAGGCAGAGCTTAGCCTTGTGCAATTAAGGAGGCAGAGCTTAGCCACATGCAAAATGGAGACAGTGCTTAGTCTCATACAATGAATAGATAATAAGTAATAGCAGAGTATTTCTTAGCTGGAGATATGTTTGCGTTCGACAGCTTTGTTGTTATGAAGATAGTGATTCTAAGGTGTGCACGTACTCGCGGCTATTCCTTGTGCCTGTATCCAAAGGAAAATTGTGAGTTTTACGGGGAGGTCGGTTTGTGCCTCCGCCTTCTTGCTTTGCTTTGCTTTGCTCTGCATTGAAATCCTGCTTGAGTTACCATGGGTAGCATCTGGCTAAAAATAAAGTTTTTCGAAAAATATATGTGCATAGTTATTTAAAACACAGTAATATTACATAAATTAGATGAACCATAACTGTGACATTATCAGAGACATTGCGACCTTCTTGCCATAGAATTTTGAGGGTCCTACTCAAAATTCTGCCCTGGTTATTTAGACGATTTTCTGGATATTCCGCACACGGTGCCGTTGGCTAAGCTTGCCCCGAAATTTTGAGGGTCCTCCTCAAAATTCTACCCCAGTTTCTGATTGTGGGAAAAATGAGAATTTTATTGAATTGTGACCGAACCCACAGGGCTGCCTACGTATCCCCTCTTAAACAGGAATCATGTCAAGCGTAGTTCAGTTACATCAATTGCATAAATGTAAACAACTTTAAACATAGTATATTTTGACTACATCTGAGTTGATAGGCTTTGGCCAAATCTCTCCATCTATTTTTGTGAGTATGAGTGCTCCTCCTGTTAGTACTCTGTGAACCATATAGGGTCCTTGCCAGTTGGGTGGGAATTTTTCTTTGGCTTTATCCTGATGTGGAAAGATTCATTTCAGCACCAGCTGCCCCGATGCAAACTGTCTAGGTTTGTCCCTTTTGTTGAAAGCTCTGGACATTCTGTAATGATAAAGTTGACCATGACACACTACATTCATTCTTTTACCGTCAATGAGAGCTAATTGTTCATAGCGACTTCTTACCCACTCTACATCACTGAGTTCAACTTCCTGTATAATTTTCAGGGAGGGAATTTCTACCTCGGCGGGAATGACGGCTTCCGTACCGTAGACCAATAGGTAAGGAGTTACCCTGGTTTACGTGCGGACTGTGGTCCGGTACCCCAATAAGGCAAATAATAACCTCTCATGCCATTTCTTGTGGTTGTCTACCATCTTCCTCAGTATTTTCTTGATATTCTTGTTTGCGGCCTCCACGACTCCATTCATTTGAGGCATGTATGTTGTGGAATTCTTGTGCTTAATTTTGAGGGTCTCACACATAGCTTTCATTAGGTCACTATTGAGATTGGCGGCGTTGTCGGTGATGATGGACTCTAGGACCCCGAATCGGCAAACAATACGATCTCTCACAAAATCTGCGACTACTTTCTTGGTTACAACTTTGTAGGATGCAGCTTCGACCCATTTTGTGAAGTAGTCTATGGCCACTAAAATGAACATGTGCCCGTTTGAAGCGGCAGGCTCGATTGGTCCAATGACGTCCATTCCCCAAGCGGTAAAAGGCCAAGGTGCACTCATTGCATTGAGTTCAGTTGGCGCCGCCCGTATCATATCTACGTGTATTTGGCACTAATGACATTTTTGGACATACTTGATGCAATATGTTTCCATAGTCATCCAAAACTAACCTGCCCTCAGTATCTTCTTGGCTAAAACGAAACCATTCATGTGTGGTCCGCAAGTTCCAGAGTGTATCTCTTCGAGCAGTTTAGAAGCTTCCTTGGCGTCAACATACCGTAATAATCCTAAGTCTAGAGTCTTTATGTACATAATTCCTCCACTTTGGAAGAAATGGTTGGACAATCTTCGGAGCGTGCATTTTTTAGTATGATTTACATGCTCCGGATACTCTCCTTTTTCCAAGTACTCCTTGATATCATGGAACCATGGATACCCGTCTGCTTCTTCTTCAACATGAGCGCAGTAAGCTGTCTGATTATGAATCCTTACCGGAATGGGGTCTATGAAATTCTTGTTCGGATGCTGTATCACGGAGGACAAAGTGGCAATGCGTCTGCGAACTCATTCTGGATTCTCGGGACATGTCTAAACTCTATCTTCGTGAACCTCATCATCATCTCTTGCACATGATATAGATATGGTAATATCTTGGTATTCTTTGTAGCACATTCTCTCTGCATCTGATGTACCAGAAGATCTGAATCACCAATTACTATTAATTCCTGGATATTCATGTCAACGGCCAAATTGAGCCCCAATATGCAAGCCTCATATTCTGCCATATTATTGGTGCACAGAAATCTGAGTTTTGCGGATACCAAACAATGTTGACCTGTTTCTGTCACCAAAACGGCTCCAATACCCACTCCTTTGAAGTTTGCGGCTCCATCGAAAAATATTCTCCACATGTCGTAGGCTTCGGTGATATATTCTCTTATGAATGATACTTCTTCATCAGGAAAATACATTTTTACTGGTTCATATTCTCCTCCTACAGGATTTTCCGCAAGATGATCCACTAATGATTGTCCCTTAACTGCCTTCTGAGTCACATAGACGATGTCGAATTCACTCAACAATATCTGCCATTTTGCCAGCTTCCCTGTAGGCATGGGTTTCTGAAAGATGTACTTCAGAGGATCCATCCTTGATATGAGATATGTGATATATGTATAGAAGTAGTGCCTCAGTTTTTGGGCTATCCAGGTCAATGCACAGCAGGTGTGTTCCAGCAAAGAATACCGTGCTTCGTAGGGTGTGAACTTCTTACTCAAATAGTATATGGTATGTTCTTTCCTTACCATCTCGTCGTGTTGTCCCAATACACAACTGAAAGCCTCATCTAATACAGAGAGATAGAGTAGCAGTGGTCTACCAGGTTTTGATGGGACCAGGACTGGCGGTGTGGACAAATATTCTTTGATTATGTCAAAAGCGTTCTGGCAGTCTTTAGTCAAATTGGTTGCATCATCCTTCTTTATTAACATTTTGAAAATCGGCTCACAAATCACGGTTGATTGTGCTATGAAGCGAGTGATGTAATTAAGACATCCCAAAAAGCTCATCACGTCTTTATTGTTCTTTGGAGGTGGCAAATCTTGGATAGCCTTGACCTTTGATGGGTATATCTCAATTCCTCGGCAGCTGACGATGAATCCTAATAATTTTCCTGCGGGGACCCCGAAGGCATATTTTGCGGGATTCAATTTCAAATTGTACTTCAAATTCGATCAAAGAATTTCCTCAAGTCTGCTATGTGATTTGTACTTTTCTTGGATTTGATGATGATGTCATCCACATATACCTTTATTTCCTTGTGTATCATGTCGTGCAAAATAGTTGTCATGTGCCTCATATAATGGCCCCAACATTCTTCAGACCAAACGAGATCATTTTATAGCAGTACACCCCCTATGGTGTGATAAAAGTTATCTTTTCGGCATCCTCTTCATCTATCCAGATCTGATGATATCCCGCGAAGCAATACACAAAGGATTGGAGTTCATGCTTGGCGTAGTTGTCGATCAATTTTTGTATGTTGGGTAACGGGAAATCATCTTTGGGACTTGCTTTGTTTAGGTCCCGATAATCGATGCATACTCTGATTTACCAGTCCTTCTTCGGAACTGGCACGATGTTAGCCAACCAAGTTGGATATTCAACCACTTTGAGAACCTTAGCTTTGATCTGCTTCGTGACTTCTTCTTTGATTTTAAAACTCATATCTAGCTTGAAAATTTTGAGCTTCTGCTTTACCGACGGACACATTGGGTTGGTAGGTAGTTTATGATCCACTATAGACGTGCTCAAACCGGTCATATCATCATAGGACCATGCAAAGATATCCTCATATTCCTTCAGGAAATGAGTGTATTATTCTTTCTCTGATGGTGACCGGTGAATGCTTACACGTGTTTCCTTGACTGTTTCGGAGTCTCCTAGATTAACTATTTCAGTCTCATCCAAATTGTACTTAGGCTTGTTTTCAAAGTTTTTCACTTCTCTGACAATTTCCTCGGGCATTATATCCTCTTCCAGATCCTCTGAATCATTATCCTTATGTTGCGTTGTCTCATTACATGCCATAGTCGTAAGTTCATCGGGATAGATAATAATAATAATGTTGTAGAGAAAAAACATAAAGAATAATAATAAATACTAAAAACAACAATGCATTTAGATAAATCTTGAAAACGTCAAACAGGTACGGCTTGATGACCCGAGCAATTATTTCAAAACAAAACATGCTTAAAACAAAATACTGAAAATGTCTTAAATGCTCATAAAAATTGCTTTTAAAATAAATGATGCTAATTGCCAGGCTATCCAGGAACTCGATAGGCCCTTGATGGTGCAACGGTCTAGTTTTTGAGAATATCTCCATTCTCCACGGTTTGAATAATGAGGCCTTCCTCCTCCTCCGCCTCAACTATTGCACTGCAATCCATGTCTTCATCATCCAGAAATAGATTCCTTATACCGGCTAGAACTTCATTTTCTTTGGACTCCCACATCATGTCAGCTTGGTGAAATGACTGGCTCAAATGTGGTATTGGTTGCTCTAGAGGGTAATAAGGACCACGCCATGGTGGCAACCAATTTTGATACTCGTGCAAGGTGTATTCATACCCAAGTCCAAAAGTTGTGCCGTGACGCTTTAGCTGTATTGGTTTGGTGATCCCCTGGATATTCTTACCGAGACCTTTGCCATGCTCATACCTTGTCCATGCCAATATGCCTTATATCTTACTGCTCCACCATTTATCCTTTTCAATTGCGTTGACGCACTTGATGCGATGGTATGTTTCTCCACCCAACTTCCTTTTATTCTCGATGACCGTAACAGTTTGACAGGTGTAAATGGAATTACTTCCGTCCTCGTGGATGATCACTTCCTGATGGTTCCACTCAAACTTTATGACCTGATGTAGAGTAGAAGCTACGGCCCCAACGGCATGTATCAAAGGTCGTCCCAACAATAGGTTGTAGGTAGCAGATATGTCCAACACTTGAAATTCAACAGCAAAACAGGTTGGGCTCATCTGTATGCTGAGGTTGGTTTCCCCAATTGTGGCCTTTTGAGACCCATCAAATGCTTTCACATTCATACTTCCTGCTTGTATCTCGTGCATGCCTTTACCCAATCTTTTCAGAGCAGTTAGTGGACATATGTTAAGACTCGAACCCCCATCTATCAACACTCTAGCAATGAACTTATCCTCAAACTGCACTGTGATATGCAGTGCCCTGTTGTGACCAAGTCCTTCTGGTGGTAGCTCGTCTTCATGAAAAGTGATCTTGTGGCTTTCCAACACTTGTCCTATCATATTGGCCATCTCTCCACTGGTAATGTTGTTGGGTACATAAGCCTCATTCAACACTTTCATCAATGCATTCTTGTGTGCCTCAGAATTCTGCAGTAGTGATAGAATGAATATCTGAGTAGGGGTTTTGTTCAAATGATCAACCACAGAATACTCCTTTGCTTGCACCTTTCTCCAAAGATCATTCGGGCCGGTTTCAATGATGGGATGCCTGGAAGCGGCTTCTTTACTTGTTCCCCCCAAATACTCGGGCATGTAAACCCTACCAGTTCTGGTCATACCTTGTGTTGCACCAGTTTATTCTTTTTTTCCCCTTTCCTTTCCTTCTTGCTTCTGCAGCATAATCCCATGGTATATCATTAACCTTATAAGACGGTGTAGGTGTTACCATCACGGTGAAGTGTGGTTTTACTTAAACCTCAAACAGAGTTGGTGCAACTACCTCAACTTCAATTGGTGCCTGAGTTTATACCATCATAGATGTGAGAGTGACTGGAGATATTTCAGGATTATCCCCTTCTCGAATGAGTTCAATTGACCCCTCTGAGTCCCATTCTTCATCGGTCTCTATCATGTTTACCCCTCCACCCCTGTGATCCGGGAGAGGATTATTACAAACATTGGGAGCATCCTCCTTTGCATGTATGACTTTGGTGTCGATTAATGTCTGAATATTATCCTTCAAAGTATGACACTCGTCAATAGTATGACCTTTCATGCCTGAGTGATAGGCACATGTCTTATTTGGATTAACCCATTGAGAGGAATTTTCCATGGTGACAACGAGAATGTGAGTAATATAACCAGCAACCTTCAGCCTATCGTACAGTTAGTCTATAGGTTCAGCAATTGGGGTGTATTGTCTGGATGGTCTGTGGTCGAAATTTGGTCTTGGTTTTTGGTAGTTTAGGCGGGCTGAGGTGAGTGGTAGTATGCGGGTTGGGTGTTATAGGTATGGTAAGTGGTGGCAGGTTGTCGGTATCTGGGAGGTGAAGGTTGATATGTGGGTGGAGGTGTTTGGTATGTGAGAGGAGACTTCAGACCTTGGGCTACCATTACTGCACCTACTTCTTGCTTCTTGGAGATACCTCCTGACTGCAGGGCCTTATTTGTGTCTTGGAGTGCTTTAAAATTTGTCACCATTCCGCTTTTGATCCCTTCTTCTATTCTTTCTCCCAACTTGATGATATCGGAAAATTTATGGTTTTCAATAACCATCAATCCTTCGTAGTATTGCGGATACTAAGCTCTGACGAAGAACTTATTCATCTATTCTTCTTCCCGCGCTGGCCTTACTTTTGCAGCTTCAGACCTCCACCGAGTAGCATACTCGCGGAAAGTTTCCGTTGGTTTCTTCTTGAGATTTTGGATGTAGAAAATGTCTGGTGCGTTTTCTGTGTTAAACCTGAACCGATCCATGAAATCAATGCCATGCTTACCCAATTAACCCATTTCTTTGGGTTCTGACTGATGTATTAAAACAAGGCATCTCCAGTGAGGCTTCTCAAGAACAGCTTCATGCAGATTCTTTCATCCCTGCCAACTCCTACAAGCTTGTCACAATATGTTCTCAAGTGTACCTTCAGATCACCTGTTTCGTCGAACATTTCGAACTTGGGAGGTTTATAACCCTCTAGTAGTTCTACCTCCGTCTGAATACACAAATCTTCATAATTCAAACCCTCAACGCCTTTGCCCCCTTCGACATTTTGAACCTTGCTGGTAAGTTTCTTGAGTTCCTCTTCCATGTTCTTGATGAGCATGTCCTTCTTGGCAGATTTGGGTATGTATAGGGTTTGTTGTGGGGGTGTGGGGTAAGGTTTCCACATATATGGGATTGCTTTGGTGGACTCCGATAATCTCGGCATAATGGTGGTCATTGGTTGAGTTTTGCGGGTTAGGAGTAGGCTGTGGTGTATTCTGTGGGGTGTGGTATGTGGTAGTTTGTGGGTACTGGGTCAGATAGTGATGATGTTATTGAGGAGTTGGTTCTGGTGAAGGATTAGTATTTTGGGGAGGCGTGGCATATTAACGAGGTGCGGGAGGATTTTGCGGGTGCTGGTTTTGTGTATTTTGAGGAGGTGTTGAGTTTTGGGCGTTTTGTTGGTTGATGTCGGGAACATTCAAGGTAAGGGAAAAGTTTTCCAAGTTACGGACCTGCTCAAGTTCCCCTTGTAACTCCAGTATCTTTTGCTCTAATCACAAAACCAAGTCGTTCTGTGCCGGAGTATTCCGACCATCCGAAGTCTCAACATTCTCTGCATGTGTAGCGTTGTCTTTCCTGATACCGCTCAGATCATCCATCTTAGCCTTTCTCTTTTGTTTTTACGATCACTTGGAGGAGGAAAGGGTGGAGGACCTCTAGATCTGGTATGATATGCCGATGATGTCAGTATACACAAACCAACCTTAGGGGATGGGAATAAACAAAGAAAAGAAGAAAAACAAAAGGGAGTATTAAAAGGATATTTACGATATTTAAATACGTATTGCGGAATTCACGTCCTAATTTGGGGACCTCATCGTGCCCGAGGTAGGCCTAGCGACATATAGCTTTGGAGAAAACTCAATGCCGATAATTGCATCATTTCATTAATATGATAAATAGACCAAATCTCTACTAAAACGACAATAATTATAAAGAGTCACTAGTGGCATTTGCCTTACTACAATCAAATTCTAAAATGAATCTAGAAAACATCACCCCTAATCTACTTGGTCCCAGAGGGACCTTCTCCAAGCTTGGTCTTCTTAGCCCCGTCAATCAGTTTCTTCAGGCCGCGTATGTCCAATAGCAGATACTCCCTTGCTAGATGTCCACCTTCATTGTCCTCTGCATTTTGACAATCTGAGACCCTTTTCCTTATCTTTCCCTCAAGTTCCATCAAACCCTGCTCCAAATACTCCAACCTTTCTGTTGATTTAGTAGCGATTCCCCTCCATTCATTGATTGATTCCATGTCTACTTTATGTTGTTCCAAATGCCTGGACTCAGATTCAAAGACCCTTTTGCGCAACCTTTTGTATTTGACTTGTGCTTCAGTAGCGTCGTCTATGACCTTATTCCTCAAATCAACCCCTGGCTTGACCTCTCATGCTATGTCATCGACCAACCATGATGGGTAGAAGTACACATAGCCGACATGATACTTGTATGGCTCGATGGTATCTTTCTCCACAATAATCTTTTGATGCCACATGTGTTGTGCCTCGAACTTGCATGGAATGACATTCCCTTGGAAATCTGCTTTGTAATGAACTATTTTGGAAACTCGTGGTATAACCTGTTTTCTCCCACTTTGCCTCATGACTTTGATAGGAGCATAATGATAGATACCCCTTAATCCGATTAGCACTATATAAGGTATATCTCTTGACCTGATGATGAATTCCCTAGTAGGAAACCACTCGAACATCCAATGGACCTTGTCGTCAGTCAAATTGCTAAAGAAGTGTAACCAACCCACATCGTTTCCTGGTTGTGCAAACCTATCCGGGATAAAAGTCATTCTTTTCGGATGGTGAAAAGCTATGTGGTCATTCCATGGTCGCAACGGAAATTCTTGACGGTATTGTCCCCTTTGAAGCTATTCCAACATCCATATTTGCAGTAACAGATTGCAACTCTCAAAATGCCTATATCCTTTCTTGTAACGGTCCAAGTCTCGGTATATCTCCGTTACGATCATTAGGACAATAGTGTAAGTATGTCCTTCATTTCCTTCCATTAGGGTCTTAGTAACCATAGTTAAGCGAGTGTGAATCATTTCTCCTTGTATTGGGAATACCAGCATCCCCAGAAAACAGACAATGAACACAAAAACCCGGCGATGAATCCAACCCAAAGAGGTGATAGTAAATTCATCATGATAAAGACGGTAGGACTTGTTGTGCCCATAACGCTCGTAAATGAAGTCGAATTGTATGTAAAACTTCTTCAGGCAGACTAACTCACCATTCATGCTAAAACCCATCATTTTTAGAAAATCTCGAGAAGTGCAATTTTTTGGTACTAACAGACCAGGGCTGTCCCAGGAAAGCCCAACAAAGCCTCCTATTTCCTCTAGAAGAGGAGTCATTTCTATGTCACCGAAACGGAAAACAACCATCTTCTCATCCCAGAACATAGCAACAGCCTCAATCAGTACATTGTTTGGCTGAATGTCTAGCAAAGAAAGTAAATTCCCGAGAACTCTTTTCACATAGTTTTTGTCGCTTGGCGAGATATTTTCCCACCAATCTAGCAACAAAGGTGGGATACTTCGAACCATGCCGAACCTGGGGACTTCGTGCCTCATTTCTGCAAAACAGATAAAGTTAGCCCTTTCCCCTTCCGGATTTGACTATTTACGCATTAATGATTAGCATATCAGACATTTTCTCCAAATAATGCACATATCATGATTGTGCCCGTTGGGATTATGGAAATCCCAATGGGCTTTGGACAAGGTTTGCCTTAGAGGGTTATCATATGGATAACGTTCTAACCCATACTAGTTTTAGACATAATGCATGCACATCTAATATCAGAGTGAGGGTTTCTAGAAGAGTCTAGACCGGTACCCTCAAGTGGACAACTTAAGAGAAAAAGGCACAGAACCGTCGATTGTACCGCTGATCGACTAGTTTTACCGTAAATAAGCCTTTCCAAATTTAAATGGATAATTTTAGGAAGAGCGCGGACACTCATCAAGTGCCACTATGGTATTAAGTACACAAGAGTGGAATATGATGCGGAGCATGTTTTGTGCAAAGATAAAACAATACGTTGTCAAGTATTTTGCATGATGAAAGTATTAAATGCAATATTAAATAAACGTAAAGACATAAAAGAAATAAAAACAGGGAAGAAGTTAGTTCGTGTAATGTGAAAGAATTGTAATAAAGCAAATAAAGGGGTAAGGATTGGGGGAGACAAGATATAGCAAATTTTAAAAGTTTGGATCCAGTGAACATAATTAGGAAATAAAGGGAAAATGCACATTGTAACCAAATTAACCGAAGAGTTGCATATGAGTTCATATAAAGGGAAAATAAGGAAGATGGTGTGCATGTAGAAATAAAAGGGAAAAATGGGAGCGGGATATTCAAGTAACAACAAAATAATAAAGACACGCTTATTGGAAGAGACTAATTCATATAGACCAAGTTCGCAATGGTACGAGCCTAAAATATATTCCCCAGCATAGTCGCCATGCTGTCGCGCCCTTTTTTCTCGCGAAATCGGGTTTTGACATGTGGCAACTCTTTTAAGGAAGGGTATTAAGAGAGAAGAGTCGTCACTTAACGATTTTTAAGGTGTGTTAAGGCACTTATTTGCAGATAACTCTGGATTAACCAGTTGCGTCACCAAATATTGGGTAAGGGCTCAAATTACCTCGAGGAAAAGGTGTTAGGCACTCCTCGAGGTCCACAACGGTGGGTCCCGGCCGAACTCGAATTATATGAATTAGTCTAAACAAAGAGAAGAGACAAAAATTGGGCAAATAAAAATGATTGACTTTTAAACAAAGGTGGGGGGGGGGGGGGTGGGGGGCCTAAATGCTTTAGCCTAAAGGATCACCTCATGCAACATAAATAATACTTCGTAACTCCCTAGAGGTAGGGTGTTACTCGTATTATTCATCGGGCACAGACTATCATCTCCTGCTACCCGATTACTATCTTTAAGTTGTTTACCTAAAGAGCACTAGTTGATTCTAAATCGTGCCCTATGCGTGCACTACCTGTCCCATACCTATGGTCCAGAAGGCACTTGGACCTCTATCTCGGAGTGGTTCTAGACTTTAACTTAGGTTGCTCAAAAAGAGAAAAGACTAGATGACATGCAAAACAATTTGGACTTTCACGTATAAGCAAATAAGGGCTCAAGTTAGCCTCCATACTTAAACAACAAACGCACGCAAACTGATTCATATTGACAATTGCAGATTTTAATAAGTTTGCAGAATCCAATAGGCAGGATCTCTATGTTATTCTGAATTTCATAAGCAAGCATTTTTACAAGCCTTTTCCTTTTAATATAATTTTTTACATCCTACATAGTTGCCTACTGATTACAAGCATAAGAGATTAAATCCATAGTCATGATGCCTAAGTGATTCTTGCAACAACTGAAAATGGCAATCACAAGAATATGTTCACAACTGCTTAATCGAGTCCTATAGGCATGGTATCTAATAGTGATGATTAGCACAATGTTGAAGAAACGAGCAAGGCGGTAATTAAGACTGATTCAGACCCGATAAACATGATTTCTATAATTAAAACTAATTTTTAGATCCTATAGGCATGGCATCTAAATCTGTGGATTAAGCCATATGTAAATAGAGTCCTATGCGCACATTGAGACATTCATCATTCAATATCCTATAGGCATGGTTTCTAGCAAGCAGAAGTAGAACACATTTGAACCAAATGAAGAACCTATATGCAAGATTGCTAACACATAATAATAGAATATGTTTGAGCATAATAGGATACCTATAGGCAAGATTTCTATAATAACTGAAAAGTGACACGTTTTGAGAAAAATAGAATACCTATAGGCATGATTTCTAACACATGACAACTGAACATGTTTGAGCATAATAACATATTTTAGCTAAGTAACGAACCTATAGGTATGACTTCTACCCGTTTTAATTCAAGTGTAAGATAAAACCCATTTCCCAGTTTTACTAATACCCCAAAATGTCATTACAAGAATTATTACATAATGACTAGAATAAATTACAAAGTAGAATAGCTATAGGGAGCCAACAGTAGGCCCAAAGATACACCTGGTCAGGCCGGGACTTCATTCTCATAGTTCATAACAGCCCAAAATTATATCTTTATGGACATAAGGCAGCCAGGAATCGAGTGATTCACCCAGTGGGCACAAAACATAATTGAGCATATAGAACCAAGGCCCTAGTGTGTTAGAGTTCCCAAAGGATTCAAGAACCCAGGGTAGTGCTCACACTAGGAAGGTTAACAGAGATAGTTCAAAGGAAAGATTAGGGACCAAATCCTAGTGAGTCAGAGTTCACAAGGGTCTCAAATGAACCTTGAGCAGTGTTCACACTAGGGAGGTCAGTGGCAAGAGCCTTGATAGCCTTGGCTTTCAGCCGGCTAGGAATAAGGAGTTCAGAATAATATAAATGATAATGAGGGAGAGTGGACAATAGCCGAGGGACAAAACTGAAGGGTACAAAAATAGTCAAGTTGGGCACATAAAGCAAATAATCAAACAAGCTTTAAGTTTTAAGAACTTCTTTAGCAAGATTTAGAAGAACAAGTTCAACACCTAGTGCATAAGTAGTTACACATTAACAAACAGGTTTGCAGGATTGGAGTACCCATACTCATAATAGGGAAAAGGTCCAAATTATGTTAAGTACATATGCTAGTGTCACAAGATAGCCATGTTAACTTCACATCAGGTAGCAGAACATCATTTAGACATAGTATGGAAGAATAAATTATGACAATATACTGGTGGATCAAGTGAGCCAAAACATGCTAAGGGGTATATTAACTCAGAACTAGTCATGATTGATAGAACATGATCTTGACACAAAATTAAAACATACTACCTATGCAAGATTGCCATTATAGAGATTCAGAATAGAAAGGGAAGATAAACTCATGCCATACAGTAAATGTAACTATTTAAATCTGACCTAATAGACCAGTTAATCTAAAGGAAGTTCAAATTATGCATATGGAGCATATTCGAATAACAGAATGGACAACCTTATGCAGGATTAAACACCAAAGAGATGTCAAGAAGTAACATGTTGGCTAAACGAATTTAAGAGAATCTTGATTACTCGAATTAGGCTTAGGCATGTTTCGGATTACCAACATAATGAAGTGAAGATTAGAGAGACCAAAAATTAAAGTAAAGCAATCAAGACTCCATACAAGAATAACCCAGAAAGCACATTAAACTACAATCTTCAGAAGCGAAAATATATGTAAATAACGGGTAAACAGGAATGAAGTGACAAAAGTTCAGCAACTCACGAGTTAAGCGAAAAACCAAGAAAGAACAAAGTCCACAGTAGCAAGAAACCAGAATTTCTGGCCTTGGCTTTCAGCCGACCAGAAACCAGAATATAGAACAAGAGTATTTAGAGAACAAAGAGCGATAAATTCAGTTTTTAGTAAATATTAACGATTCCAGTCCCTCTCAAAAGGGAATGGGGAGGGGTTTATATAGTAGTAGAAATTAATATCCAAACAAGAAAAATCATCAATCAAACACGAGAAAGGAAAGAAATCAAAATCAATAAGGAAAAGAGAAAATTTCAAAACCCTAATTTTAGGTAAAGTACACAAATCGTCAGAAATCTAAAATAAATAAAAGGTAAAATCACATACTGCATAGAATAAGATGAACATAGACATAAATACCTTTTAAAATCAAATAATCAAACCAGACTTGGTTCGATTTGAAAGAATCTGAAACCCTAATTTTAGGGTGAGTAGGAATCACATAAATACACATAGATTCATACCATAAAATAACAAGAATGAACATAGACGGAAAAGGTCAAGGAATGGAACCAGCTTTGGTTCGGAGTTGATGAGATCCGCTTTCCATGATTAGGCAAGCGGTATATAAAAAGGTTCCAGTACCAGGGAAAAGTAGAGTATGGCGAGAAACAGCTATGTAATCCCATGTCCGGTGGAATTAGGAGAGAAAATTAGGAGAAATATGGTTAGGGTTTGAGAGATGAGAGATGAGAGATGAGAGATAAGAGGATTAAAGAGTGGCGGGCGGTGAGGAATGATTTAGGGTTAGGGGGTTTGGGTATAATTAAAAAGGAGGGTGTAATGTGGGTCGTTGATCTCAGAGATCAACAACCACAATTTAAAAGGTTTTTAGGTCGGGTGGTTAAACGGGTCGCGACCGGGTATGGGGTTGGGCTAATTGGTCTTGGGCCAGGGGTAATTGGGCTGTGTTTGGGTAGTTAGGTCCGAAATTAGAAGGAATTGAGGGCTAGATTTTAAATACCCAATTTTAACAAATAAATAATTTATAAAAACATAATAAATAAATAACAAAAATATCAATTACGCATGAAAATGATTAAAAACAATTATTTAACATTATAAAAATATAAAAAGTTATTTTTTGCATAAATAATGTAATTATACATGCATATGGGCTATTATTGCAAAATATGCAATTTAGCCCTAAAAAATACAAATGTAATTATACGAAATGCCCCTGAAAATATTTAAAACCTTGTATTGGTATAAATGATAAGTTTAGATGATTAAATATTCATAAAAATAATTTGGAAGTAATTATTAGATATTTATATAATAAAAAATACATAAATAAATTGATTTAAAGCCTTTAAAAATTATGAAAGAAAAAGAATATATGAAAAATACTTGTATATGCTTATAAACTAAATGATGATGCATACGTACTATTTTGAAAGTATATATATATATATATATATATTTGAAAATATGAGGGAAAAATTGGGTATCAACATGTGATAAGCTTGCTTGTGATTGGCCAAGACATGTCATTTTAGACACTTGGCAACTCTTGATTGGTCACTGTTGTAGACTGGGATTGCCACATCATTTCACACATGGCGTCATCTTGTTGGCTTTGAGTTTGACTGGATATGCCATGTCACTTGACACATGGCATGAGTCTAGGCCTTAAGATAAAATGGACATTGGGCTTAAAAATAATAAAATGGATTAATTTAATTTGTAAAGTCCAAAATAGTTATTT